>NW_025767409.1:0-370000 GCF_003918875.1 Haliotis rubra | reverse complement strand
ATGAGAAACAAACACGGCAACAATAGTCTGAATCAATCTGTAGTGCTGATGGTCGTTTGATGTTCAGAAGTGCAGTCATCTTCAAGATTCTGGAACACAATTCTCATGTTGTGCCTAGGATATTTGTAAAGAGTACAACGGACATAACTCTATGGTGTTCGATTGAAATACTGTTCGGCCGGTAGAGGGCGCGAGAGTTGGTTTAATGCAACGTTGCATTAATTCATTCGAATTTTGTAGCATAATATTTTATTATATTCTTAAGGGTGAAATACTGCAAATATTGGTGAAAATAAAAATGGTATTTTCACTGAGTAGAATAACATGTTATTTCACTAAGTAGAATATCACTTCTGCCTGGAACTACTTTCTGATTAAAATGACTCGATGTCTCGATCATTTATAAACAATGATCAAAAATAATAAATATAATATTTTGTTAATGTTGTCAAATAACATGTATATTTCACCGAGTGGTCTGACAAAGTTGATATGTTCACGAGAGGCTGCGCCTTTTCAGACCACTCGATGAAATATACATGTTATTTGATAACATCAACAAAATATCCTGTATGTAATCTACATACGTAATTCTTTTTTGAATAAACTATATGGAAGCATCCCTGAGGGCCGATAGTTAGTGTTACTGAGAAAAGTGCATTTATTATCAAGTATGGTGTGATATAGTGCCTTTAACGTCAATAATTTGTTTTCTGGCTTGTCGGCTGATAAATTAGTCAATGGATGATATCCAATATCTCTTGCAATGGTCCTCAATGACATACCAGCATATCATACCAATATCTTGCCATCATTGAGTAGTTGTCAGTTTAATAGGCCCCATATTTGGTTATCAACAACGACATAAATTGATTTTCAAATTATCCATGGCCAGCTACAAGAACAGTTAATTAAAACCTGCTTAATAACGGGAATACGTATTGCACGTTATGCTTGCCTTTGATCGAAGCACGTGCATATCTAAAATCAATGTACGGTGCAGCTTAAGGGTCAAAATAATTACACAAACATAATTACAATACAAAGCTATTTAGGGGTTAAAAATCATACGTATTGCGACACTTTTATTCATGTGTATATTTCAGAAAACATGATGACAGTGATGTTGCCCGTAGCTGCGTATTTCATTCCACGTACAATTTAACGCTGTGTAATCTACAGGTAACTGCTGTGTAATCTACAGGTAACTGCTGTGTAATCTACAGGTAACTGCTGTGTAATCTACAGGTAACTGCTGTGTAATCTACAGGTAACTGCTGTGTAATCTACAGGTAACTGCTGTGTAATCTACAGGTAACTGCTGTGTAATCTACAAGTAACCGAGTTCCATATTAACAACAACGGTTCCATGTTGCTCTTCTAAAGTCGCCACAGCTATTCCTTCCAACTGGCAAAACCCGTGAAGATCCGGGGTAGAATAGGTCTTCCCATGCTTGTCACAAAAGGCGACTATGTATGTCGTAAGAGGCGACTAACGGGATCGGGTGGTCAGGCTCGCTGACTTGGTTGACACATGTCATCGGTTCCCAATTGCGCAGATTGATGCTCATGCTGTTGATCACTGGATTGTCTGGTCCAGACTCGATTATTTACAGACGGCCGCCATATAGCTGGAATATTGCTGAGTGTGGCGTAAAACTGAACTCACTCACTCACTCCAACTGGCAAATTAACATGTGCCAAAATTATGACACACGCGCAACAAAGATTTTAAAAGGTTGTGATTGATAAACGTTCTGTTGCAGGACACGTCAGCAATGCTTTTCGTTTAGAATAACTTTGGTGGGTTGGAATTTTCAATTTTTTTAAGAATTTCAGAACTTGATTACAGTTTCCCATAATCTGGCATTTTGATTGTCAGGGCGGCTATGAGGCAATAAAGTACAATTGGATTTAATACATATCATGTGTCCACAAGAAAGTAGATGTATTTCTGTCATGTGAAAGAGGTCTTATTTGAACATGAATACACAATTACGTTTGCCACGCAGTTACATACTAATTAGATATTTAAGCATCGCCTTAGCTGCATTGACCTCTTTCCCCTGAAACTTTGCAATACAACTGCTCCTTATACAGCGCACAGCGAGTTGAAAAATAATGTGAAACCAACGAATTTATAAACTGCATGATTTAGTGTGGTCAGAGACCATATTATAATAAATGGTCTCTGGTGTGATTAATGAAACGAACAAGAAACGGGTTTTATTTTATTTTCGTTTTATACGAATGTCATCGGCGATACTATATACATCATATCAATTGGCGGTGAGTGAGTTTAGTTTTACGCCGCCTTTAGCAATATTCCAGCAATATCACGGCGGGGGACACCGGAAATAGGCTTCACACATTGTACCCATGTGGCGAATCGAACCCGGGACTTTGGCGTGCCAAGCTATCGCTTTTACCATTAGGCTATCATTTGTTATTTCACAAGGGGGCGGTGGGGTAGCCTAGTGGTTAAAGTGTTGGCTCGTCACGCCGAAGACCCGGGTTCGAATCCCTACATGGGTACAATGTGTGAAGCCCATTTCTGGTGTTCCCCGCCGTGATGTTGCTGGAATATTGCTAAAAGCGGCGTAAAACCAAACTCAGTCAGTCAGATATTTCACAAGAGGTGACGTGATATCCGAAAGGGACACAATTCATAGTATATGCTAATGAGCTGATTGAAATGTGATTTTCAGTGTATTTTTCTTTTGCCAGGCCGTTCAGTTATTAATGTACATCCTGACATTTATTGGATGTCTCAAATCGCTCAAATACCTGACAGGTATTAGTTACACCAATAACGAAGAGGCAATTGCGCCTGTACAACATAACTATCACTGCAAGAGCTTGTCCGTTTCGGAGCTAGCAAACTGCTATATTTGTGCAATGAAGTGACTGATTTAAATGGTTACCCCAGGTTACGTGGATAGGATAATTAGATGTTTGGCGAATCTGTTTGTAAGAAATTATATGGAGGCGTTATTGCTTCAGTTTAATATTCAAATAATAAAGAAAATTAAGACTATATTATTTCTATCCAAATGCAGTAGATTTATAACACTTAACTGAATGTATGTGTGTGAGTGTGTGTGTCTCTCTCTCGTTTGTTGCCGATGCTATGTAAATTGTGACGTTCTCACCCTGATCTATGTTTTACAAGACCCGTGAAGATCCGGGGTAGAATAGGTCTTCAGCAACCCATGCTTGCCACAAAAGGCGACTATGCTTGTCGTAAGAGGCGACTAACGGGATCGGGTGGTCAGGCTCGCTGACTTGGTTGACACATGTCATCGGTTCCCAATTGCGCAGATCGATGCTCATGCTGTTGATCACTGGATTGTCTGGTCCGGACTCGATTATTTACAGACCGCTTCCATATAGCTGGAATATTGCTGAGTGCGGCGTAAAACTAAACTCACTCACTCACTATGTTTTACAATAGTTTGGAAACAAACACGCTGAATAAATCTTCAGGGCAAATAGAAGAAAGAACATCTCTGAACTGGGAAACGGGAGTGGGTTTTCTGATGACAGACATTTTACATAGATGTTAAATGGTGGTATATAAAACCTATTACCTTTACGATATTACAGATTAAAGACAAATCCATCAGACATCCGGTTACCCAAGACAGTAATGAAGACGTGAATGTCATGATATGTGGTGACTGGAAAGTTGAAATCTTATCCCATGTCGCCTGAATGACAACGCTAACTTTCCACACTGAGAAAGGAGCCATTGTCACTTGCACACTGAAAGAATCTGGTCTTAACGTTGTGCTGCGATATTGCAGAAGTCAGTAACTAATTTCTTTACAGAAGTTATGGGGGCATTCACGGGGATATGGCATCTGTAACAAAAATTGATCATTATAGGCGATGATTGAAAAGTTTAGGAGACAAATGACAATTCTCACAACTATCGATCGTTATATGTGATGACTGACAAATTTAGGGGACAATTCTCACAACAATTGATCATTGTATGTGATAACTGAATTTAGGGGACAACTGACAATTCTGACAACAATTGATCATTGTATGTGATGACTGACAAATTTAGGGGCCAACTGTAACAGCAATCGATCATTATATGTGATGACTGACCAATTTAGGGGACAACTGACAATTCTGACAACAATTGATCATGGTATGTGATGACTGACTTTAGGGCACAAGCGTAACATGAATCGATCATTAAAGGCGATGACTGGCAATTTTTTATAATACATCTGGACGACCTTCCTTGTTGGGGACGCCAAGGTCCTCCTTGTTGTTCATACACAAAATCTGGGGACAAGCTTCTTTCATGGGGACACCAAGTTCCACCTTGTTAATACACCTGATCTGTGGACAGCCTTCTTTCATGGGGACACCGTGTTCCACTTCGTTGTTAATACACCTGATCTGTGGACAACCATCTTTCTTGGGGACACCAAGTTCCACCTTGTTAATACACCTGACCTGTGGGCAACCTTCTTTCATGGGGACACCGTGTTCCACCTTGTTAATACACCTGATCTGTGGACAACCTTCTTTCATGGGGACACCGTGTTCCACCTTGTTAATACACCTGATCTGTTGACAACCTTCTTTCTTGGGGACACCAAGTTCCACCTTGTTAATACACCTGATCTGTGGACAACCATCTTTCTTGGGGACACCAAGTTCCACCTTGTTAATACACCTGATCTGTGGACAACCTTCTTTCATGGGGACACCGTGTTCCACCTTGTTAATACACCTGATCTGTGAACAACCATCTTTCTTGGGGACACCAAGTTCCACCTTGTTAATACACCTGATCTGTTGACAACCTTCTTTCATGGGGACACCGTGTTCCACCTTGTTAATACACATGATCTGTGGACAACCTTCTTTCATGGGGACACCGTGTTCCACCTTGTTAATACACCTGATCTGTTGACAACCTTCTTTCTTGGGGACACCAAGTTCCACCTTGTTAATACACCTGATCTGTGGACAACCATCTTTCTTGGGGACACCAAGTTCCACCTTGTTAATACACCTGATCTGTGGACAACCTTCTTTCATGGGGACACCGTGTTCCACCTTGTTAATACACCTGATCTGTGAACAACCATCTTTCATGGGGACACCGTGTTCCACCTTGTTAATACACCTGATCTGTGGACAACCATCTTTCATGGGGACACCGTGTTCCACCTTGTTAATACACCTGATCTGTTGACAACCTTCTTTCATGGGGACACCGTGTTCCACCTTGTTAATACAACTGATCTGTTGACAACCTTCTTTCATGGGGACACCGTGTTCCACCTTGTTAATACACCTGATCTGTGGACAACCATCTTTCTTGGGGACACCAAGTTCCACCTTGTTAATACACCTGATCTGTGGACAACCTTCTTTCATGGGGACACCGTGTTCCACCTTGTTAATACACCTGATCTGTGGACAACCATCTTTCATGGGGACACCGTGTTCCACCTTGTTAATACACCTGATCTGTGGACAACCTTCTTTCATGGGGACAACTAGTTCTAACTACATGTCCATACAAACGTTCTGTGGACAACCATCTTTCATGGGGACACCTTGTTCCACCAGGTTGTTAATACACATGATCTGTGGACAACCTTCTTTCTAGGGGACAACTAGTTCTAACTACATGTCCATACAAATGTTCTGTGGACAACCATCTTTCATGGGGACACCAAGTTCCACCAAGTTGTTAATACACCTGATCTGTTTATGTCTACATCAAAGTAGGAACACATCCACACACTGACATTAAAACTGTCCTGGTATTACTAGTCTCTAAGTGTAACGTGACATTTGATAAAGATCAAGTTGTAATTATAATCTACATCATCTACAGTTTCACTTTGATGTTTCTTTCCTAACGGTGTCTAAATGTCTATCACATTAACACCAAGCATATATCTAATTCAGATATGTCTAGACCAAAAAACGAAATCTGATTTTATACATATGTGTTACTTTCTCTTGATCCAGCCTCAATAAATTCAGATCACGGTGCACGCGAACGCTACACAAACATCCGAGGGCATGCCATTACATGTCTTGTTAGAAAGACCTTTCTTGAATTTTGACCGACCAATGAAAAGACTAAAAAGACACTAAGTAATTCAACGTAAGCAAATCAGAAGGCAGCATTCTTTGGTTTTACGGTACTTTTCAAGACTACATTTGACAATTAATGCAAAGATTTCTCGATTCAAATTTGACAACTGAATAAACGAATATCAAGCATGTTTAACGGTTACCCGAGGTTTGCGTTAACAAGGGGCTAAAAAAAGTCACAGCCTCACCTACACCCACACCCACACCCACACCCACACCCACACCCACACCCACCCCAAACCCGAAGAGCATTCTCGATAATTCCACAAAATGTGAATTGCTGAAATATTGCTCGATACAATGGGAAAATCCGCTCACTTTAATACAGACTTGTGGCAAGTCATTTGTTACTCTGTGTCTTTATGCATAGATATAATTATGAAACGGGGGCGGTGGGAGTAATCTAGTGGTGGAAGCGTTCGACAAGCACACGGAAGGAACGGGTTCGATTCCCCCACATGGATGCAATGCGTGAAGGCCATTTCTGGAATAATGCTAACATCTCCGTAAAATCCTTCTCTCATTATGACAAACATGAAAGGGGTTCATGCAATCGATTCTTATTAACTGAGGGGCAAAAGTTAAAAGTTTTAAATCAAAAGTATATTTTACAAATGAAAGTAGAAATGTATTGCTGAATAAGAGCCAGTATAGTTTATCTTTTTTTCCCCTTTATCTCTTGTAGCTGTGTCCATACGTGTCCATGTGTTTATATCACAGTATTGGTAAATGTCATAAGCGGGTCCAGGAATTTTCAAAGGGAGGGGTTCGAACCCCCTGAAACGCACGCACGCACGCACGCACGCATGCACGCACACACACACACACACACACACACACTTGGATCCGCCAATGAATGTCGGTCGTCAACTTTCAGTACACACAGCAGCAGTTTTAGAACTGCCGTGTTTTCATGATCATGTTTACACCATATGATCGGTTCATAACGGGGCTCTGTCTCTTCACATAAACATATGACAAGGCGAAGAGAGAACCCAAAATCGAGGCGTGGGTCCGTCAAATATCAAACAATCGATAACGTGAAGGAAAACCAAGTTCTGTGGATAGTCAACTTCTTTATTGCCTCTCAAAGAAGTAATCGATAACGTGTTTCTCGTCGCAGTGAACAATATTAAGTGCGTAAACACTGAACATTTTCTGCACTTTTCCATGCACATAGAGTGAGTGGTTCGTACTATCTGTGGCATAGGACATGACTACCCTTTTCGGCCTGGTGTCATCAATATTTTGTACAGTTTGAGACCGACACAAATGTTTTCTGTTGAAACCCCTACAACCTCTACTGACACAAATGACAACACTCATTACGAACTAAACGCTGGAAAGGTTATGACAACGAGCAAGTAACAGGTGGTGAACACAAGGAGGAACTCGGTGTCCCCAAGAAAGGTGGTTATCCACAGATCTGGTGTATGAAAAACAAGAATGAGCTCACGATCGGTGTCCCAACGAAAGAAGGTTGTTCACAGATCAGGTGTATGAATAAAAGGGTGGAACCCGGTATCCCCAAGAAAGACGGTTGATTATTGATCAGGTGTATGAATAAAAGGGTGGAACCCGGTGTCCCAAAGAAAGACGGTTGATTATTGATCAGGTGTATGAATAAAAGGGTGGAACCCGGTGTCCCAAAGAAAGAAGGTTGTTCACTGATCAGGTGTATGAGCAGCAAGGTGGAACTCAGTGTCCCCAAAAACGGTTGTCCACAGAACAGGTCTATGAACAGCAAGGTGGAACTTGGTGCCCTCAACAAAGATGGTTGTCCACAGATCAGGTGTATGAACAAGGTTGAACTCGGTGTCCCCAAGAAAGAAGGCTTTCGACAGAACAGGTGTCTGAACAACAAGGAGGGGATTGGTATCCCCAAGAAAGAAGGCTGTTCACAGATCAGGTGTATGAGCAACAAGGAGGATCTCGGTGTCCCCAAGAAAGAAGGCTGTTCAGGGATCAGGTGTATGAACAACAAGGAGGGAACTCGGTGTCCCCAAGAAAGAAGGCTGTTCAGGGATCAGGTGTATGAGCAACAAGGTGGGAACTCGGTGTCCCCAAGAAAAACAAGAAGGCTGTAAGAGATCAGGTGTAGAGCAACAAGGTGGGAACTCGGTGTCCCCAAGAAAGAAGGCTGTTCAGAGATCAGGTGTATGAGCAACAAGGTGGAACTCGGTGTCCCCAAGAAAGAAGGCTGTTCACAGATCAGGTGTATGAGCAACAAGGTGGAACTCGGTGTCCCCAAGAAAGAAGGCTGTTCACAGATCAGGTGTATGAGCAACAAGGTGGAACTCGGTGTCCCCAAGAAAGAAGGCTGTTCAGAGATCAGGTATATGAGCAACAAGGTGGAACTCGGTGTCCCCAAGAAAGAAGGCTGTTCACAGATCAGGTATATGAGCAACAAGGTGGAACGCGGTGTCCCCAAGAAAGAAAGCTGTTCACAGATCATGTGTATGAGCAACAAGGTGGAACTCGGTGTCCCCAAGAAAGAAGGCTGTTCAGAGATCAGGTGTATGGACAACAAGGTTGAACTCGGTGTCCCCAAGAAAGAAGGCTGTTCAGAGATCAGGTGTACTGAGATACCATGCCAAAGTGAAGCATGAATACCCCAGTCAGACACATTATACTGACTCCGAGCCGACCAGTCTTTGCTGTACCCATTAATGTCGAGCGCCAGGCAGGGACCAACAAGTACCATATTTAAACGTCTTTTGGTATGACGCGGTCGGGGATCGAACCCGCGACCTTCCGCTCTCCGGGCGGACGCTCTAACCACTACACCACGGAGGCGGTCACTGTGGCGAAGGAGTCCAAGGCATGTAACAGAGAAAGCGGTAGGTGGGTAGCTTGATCGCCAGGGCGTGGAAATATGGCACTTGTTGTTGCCCTGCCTGGAGGACGACGTTAATGGGATACAACAAGGACTGGTCGTCTCGGAGTCAGTGAACTGTCTCTGAGTGTAGTATCCATGTTCAGCATGAGGATTATCACGTGGTTGTATAGTATAATCAAATCTTGAATTAAATCCAATTTCACCTGTCATGACAGATTGGAGATTTGGTACCTCGATAACAAAGCTTGCAGCCGTATCTGTCCGTTGAAACAAACAGAAATATTAGCTTGCCCAGCGCTTTTGAAATTTTTATTAGTATGGTATAAAAAAGGGAGAGTATTCATTTCATCAGACGTCACCTTACCTTCGGTGTTAGTTTCATTATTTATCGCGATAAAGAGAATGAGAGGGTTAGAATGGTGTCAGTTGAAATGAAATCATATATTCTGTAGGAAATTTGAACCTCCAAACGTTTGTTTTGAAAAGATAGCGATTTGACTTTTACCAGTATCTATAGGTATATGGCTGTGTACCAGCTTAATGTGGGGTGAAAAACCGGAGTGATGCAGGTCATAGGCTTGACGACATACGCGAACACGTGGATCGTGATGACAAACTAGTAACATATTCAGTGGATTCGAACTCACGATCACAGGTGTTCGACGCATCTCTCTACAGCAAACTTGACCACTGGCCTAACCGAGAAAGTTCTGCCGACAACAGGATCTACCAACAGGATCTACCAACACACCCTACCATCACACCCTACCATTGCACCCTATCATCACACCCTACCAACACACACTACCTTCACACACTACCATCACACCCTAGCAACACACCCTACCATAACACCCTACCAGCTCTACCTACCATCACACCCTACCAACACACCCTAGCAGCACACCCTACCATTACACCCTACCATCACACCCTAGCAACACACCCTACCAACACACCCTAGCAACACACATACCATTACACCCTACCAACACCCTACCATCACACCCTAGCAACATACCCTACCATTAAACCCTACCAACACCCTATCATCACACCCTACCATCACACACTACCTTCACACACAACCAGCACACCCTACCAACACACCCTACCAGCACACCCTACCTTCACACCCTACCAACACCCTACCATCACACCCTATCATCACACCCTACCAACACACACTACATTCACACACTACAGCACACCCCTACCAACACACCCAACCAGCACACCATACCAACAAACCTTACAAACACAGCCTACCAACACACACCCTACCGTCACACCCTACCAGCACATCCTACCAACACATGCTTACCAGCACACCCTACCATCACACCCTACCACCACACCCAACCAGCACACCTTACCAACAAACCTTACAAACACACACCCTACCAACACACACCCAACCAAAACACCTTACCAACATGCTCTACTAACACACTCTACCAACATACCTTACCAACACACCACTCTACCGGCTCAACCAACGCTCCCTACTGACACCTCCGCCAACACACCTGACCAACACTTCCTTCCAACACACCAGTCAACAGGCTCTACACACACCCACACACGCTAAATAACCACTCTGTTCCCAAAACCTTTACACAACCTAGAACACTATGTACATGATTTGTTGACGAATCTCACTTTCATCAGCACATAAATCACGGCAGTTAAGCAGCACATCTCTCAAAATACACAAATCATCTTCTTGACATTTGATCAACATCGTACATTATTTCACCCCAATTCCTCACTTTGACACAGTGTTTCCTCTCTAACGGCTCTCAAGGTCTATTAGGACAAGTTATCATATATACGTTGCCATCCAACCAGAATTTATACAAATGTATCTGGGTTGGGTTTTTTCATTATCAGCGGGTATTTTTGTCCGACGCTTGAAATGGTGACTGTATTTGTATATTGTCATATCATATTGATATGATGACTATATTTGTTTATTGTCATATCGATATGATGACTATATTTGTTTATTGTCATATCATATTGATATGATGACTATATTTGTTTATTGTCATATCGATATGATGACTGTATTTGTTTATTGTCATATCATATCGATATGATGACTATATTTGTTTATTGTCATATCGATATGATGACTATATTTGTTTATTGTCATATCATATTGATATGATGACTATATTTGTTTATTGTCATATCGATATGATGACTGTATTTGTTTATTGTCATATCATATCGATATGATGACTATATTTGTTTATTGTCATATCGATATGATGACTATATTTGTTTATTGTCATATCATATCGATATGATGACTGTATTTGTTTATTATCATATCATATAGAAATGATGACAGTAATACTACTATAAAGGTAATGCTATTTTTGAGCATTACCGTTATTATTGCCAAAAGAACTGATAGCTGCCCGTCGTTAAGGTTGAGCGGTCCAATATCATTTGCAGCGCCCTGCAAATTTCTGATAATAGGAGGGCCGTTTCATGATAATCCCATGTATTTTAGCTATAATATACTTTATTACCTACGAGGGCGAAAATATCGGGGTTCATATTTTTCATACGATGTCCTAGGGCAAAATATCACTTTGTCATGGATACGTGACGTAATGAATAATGCTATGACGTTTCTTCTATGACGTTACGTTCTGCATGCGGCGACCTCGGGTAGCCAGCCTGTGTGAAAGTAGATTTGGGTTTATTTTCCTCTATTTGACGGCTTCGGTAATAAATAGAATATTATATTCGTGCCCATATCATACTATGTTTACGACACTCGTGCCTAAATATCGGTACAGCCCTAGCTCTCGCTCGGGAAATACCATCATTTAGGCACTCGTGACGTAAACAAAGTATGACATGGGCACTTATATAAAATCATCTATACTATACTATACTATACTATACTATACTATATATACTATACTATACAGTACTGTACTGTACTATACTATACTATACTATATATACTATACTATACTATACTATACTACTATACTATATATACTATACTATACTATACTATACTATACTATTCTATACTATACTATACTACTCTACACTACACCACACTACACTACGCTACACTACACTACACTACACTATACTATACTATACTATACTATACTATATACTATACTGTCCTATACTATACTTTACTATACTACTATACTATACTATATACTATACTATACTATACTATATACTATACTATACTATACTATACTATACTACACTACACTACACTACACTACACTACACTACACTACACTACACTACACTATACTATACTATTCTACACTACGCTACGCTACACTACGCTACTCTACACTACACTACACTACACTACACTACACTATACTATACTATACTAAACTATACTATACTATACTATACTGTACTGTACTATACTATACTATACTATACTATACTATACTATACTATTCTACACTACACTACACACACACTACACTACTACGCTACGCTACACTACGCTACGCTACACTACACTACACTACACTACACTACACTACACTACACTACACTACACTACACTACACTACACTACACTACACTACACTACACTATACTATACTATACTATAACAAACAATCAAGCATCGACATCGATTTATGCAGCTGGGATAAGATGACATGTGTCAACCAAGTCAGCAACCCTGACCACCCAATCACCGTTAGTTGGTTCTTGCGCCAGCCGCGGATTTTCGCGGCTAACACGTGATCATGATCCCTATATATCATGCAATGTGTCGACACGCGCTCAGACAATGAATAATTTCCCGCTGAACATAATAGAATTCAGATATTCCAAAGAACAATGTGCAGTCTAAATGTGTTCATATAAGCTTTAATGAGTAAGATTTCACAAATATAGTCAAAGGAAAGTATTAACACGCATAACGATAGTCTAAACTGCTTAATAACTCTAAGAAATAGCGAGGCGTGTGATCGTTAATGTTTTATGACGCTGAAGTAATCTTGCATCGTCGTGTACTTCAAAAGCCGCGTTACTATAGCAACTGATGTCGTAATTCTCTATGTGGATCCTTCAACATTTTGGTATATCATCCGAGGTTGACATTTTAAATTTCACATTTTGAAACAGTCTTATGATCATGTTTGTTAACGATTTTTTTAATTTCTGAATTTAGCAACTTTGGGTTTGGTTGAGAAGAAACAACATAACTAAGTTTTTTTACAGGTAAGGATTTTGAAATGAATCTAGTTAATTTGTCCTGGGTGTTATCAACTCAAGGTTAAAGCACAGACATATTCATGTAGTTTGTAGAATAATACAAATGAAAAAATAATCAATTTATTACCTGGTTCGGCTTCAATATTGCCTTATCGGCGTAAACAAGCCCGAAAACACATTATATATTACGCAAATATTTGTATGAAATGGAAACAGTATTCAAAATCTAAACTAAGACACAGCACTGAAGATGTTCTGAAATGTGTTTCGAGGCAGCCAAGTTGTTAAAGAGTTCGCTCGTCACGATGAAGATCCGGGTTCGATTCTCCACATGGGTACAATGTGTGACGCCCATTTCTGGTGACCCCAGTAATATTGCCGGAATATCGCTACAAGCGCCGTAAAACCTTATTCACTCAAATATGTTTCATTCACGTCATCAGTGAGAATGAATGAGTGAGTGAGTTTAGTTTTAGCAATATTACAGCAATATCCCGGCGGGGGACACCGAAAAAGTACCCATGTGGGGAATCGAACGAGGGTCATTGGCGTGACAGAGAACGCTATAACCACTAGGCTATCCCGGCTCCCCCAATGAGGAATGGGGTGAACCTGATTACAGGTGATACAAGTTTCGTGCGAGTATATTAATGTGTGTCATTGTTTCCAACAGCTGTGGTAAAGATGACGCGGCCCTATTACCTTTGAAGATCCGGGTTAGAATTGGTCTTCAGCAACCCATGCTCGTCGTAAGAGGCGACTAACGGGATCGGGTGGTCAGACTCACTGACTTGGTTTACACATGTCATCGTATCCCAACTGCGATGATCATGATCTTGATCACTGGATTGTCTGGTTCAGACTCGATTATTTACAGATAACCGCCATACAGCTGGAATACTGCCGAGTGAGGTGTTAAACAACAAACAAACAAACAACCGACACGGTTCTATACGCCACTGTGTCTAAACATTAATGCGTCAGTTTTACAATGCGAACAAAAGACGCGCACTTTTCATATTTAATTCCATGACTTACCCAGTAAGTTAGAACTTTCATTTCGGGCTTGCTCTCCTCTGGCGTGGGTTCGAGTACCAGATTCACCCTATGATGATTCGCCCGTCAGCGTTCCTTGAGTGGGACGAGAACCGAAGTATACACTCATGCAAAAGAACGTTTACCCTGAAAAATGGACCGTTACAGACGTTATGAAGGCTGAAAACAGGCTGAAAACAGTCGCCAAAACACTGCAAAACTAAATTGAAAAAAATACATATGATACCCGTATCTCATAATAACCTTTTCATTTTTCTTTCATTTTCAGACACCTTCATAAATCTGTGTATACTTTCTTTTGTCCGACAATTAAGTAAAAATCACTTCAACTGGAGTGGACATTTAAAAATGAAATTTTACACAAAACGACGTTCAAGTGCGTCGTTCTCGAAAGTAATTATGAATAGGTCTCGTGCTCAAATATATCGTCTTCTCATGTTTGTCAATAATGATTATCAAGTCACACACAAAACTTTGTAAATTACTTTGTAGACTATCAAAATTGATATTAACATCCTCGATCGAAATGTAGGTTGCAACGAAACCATTGAGCTCGATGGAAGGAGCTAGGGTTGCAAAACATCATATCATTAATACCATCTCGTGTATTCCCCCAGGGCTTATTCCCTGGACATTATCTGACATTTGGGAGGAGAGTGAATCTGAAACAGCAGTGACCGCAACCTTGGTGAACAGGACAATGAGAATCTTCACTTATGAATCAGTATATACTATATGGAGTGAGTGAGTGAGTTTAGTCTTACGCCGCTTTTAGCAATATTCCAGCAATATCCCGGCGGTGGACATCAGAAATGGGCTTCAAATATACTACATGGAAGTCACGTGTGTTGAAATCATTGATATCATTTCTCAGAACAGGCGTATACATTATCGATTATCTCGAGTAGCCTAGTGGTTAAAGCGTTCGCTCGTCACGCCGAAGACCCGGGTTCGATTCCCACGTGGGTACAATGTGTGAAGCCCACTTCTGTTGTGATGTAGAGAGATAAAAATGAAACATCCAGAGGTTTTCCATGGGATGTAGAGAGATACTTTTTATCCAGACATTTACCACGGGATGTAGAGAGTTCATTTTTGTTCCAGAAATTTACCACGGGATGGACCCGTGAAGATCCGGGTTAGAATTGATATTCAGTAACCCATGCTTGTCCTAAGAGGCGACTAACGGGATCGGGTGGTGAGGCTCGCTGACTTGGTTAACAGTGACTTGACACATGTCATCGTATTCCAACTGCGTAGGTCGATGCTCATGTTGTTGATCACTGGATTGTCTGGTCCAGACGCGAATATTTACAGACCGCCGTCATATAGCGGGAATATTGCTGAGTGCGGCGTTAAACAACAAACCAACCACGGGATGTAGAGAGATAATTTTGTTACAGACTGGATTTGATTAATCTCTTTTTCTCAAGCACACAGACCGCCTCCGTGGCGTAGTGGTTAGAGCGTCCGCCCGGAGAGCGGAAGGTCGCGGGTTCGATCCCCGACCGCGTCATACCAAAAGACGTTAAAATATGGTACTTGTTGGTCCCTGCCTGGCGCTCGGCATTAATGGGTACAACTAGGACTGGTCGGCTCGGAGTCAGTATAATGTGTCTGAGTGGGGTATTCATGCTTCACTGCAGCATGGTATCTCAGTGGGCTAGCACTATAAAAAACAGCTTCAGTCTGGGCTAGTACAAGCAGCTGCACATACACATACACACGCATGCACGTCGTCATATGAGCGAAATATTCTCAAGCGCGACGTAAAACCCAATTTAACCCTCCTCACCTCAAGCACACACCTTGTCGTCAGGATCGTCAGAGTCGGCAGTGTTTCAGGAGTAATAGTATCGGCACAAAGACATCTCAATTACAAGACAAAAAATAGGTCAAATCATAAAATACTGTCTCATATATCGTGTTTCTGGCGACAGTCTCTTTTCTTATATGCACACACGTACATCCTGTCTGAAGCCCATTTCTGGTGTTATCCGCCGTGATATTGCTGGAGTGAATGAGTGAGTTTAGTTTTACGCCGCTTTCAGCAATATTCGAGCAATATCACGGCGGTGGACACCAGAAATGGGCTTCACACATTATACCCATGTGGGGAATCGAACCCGGATCTTCGGCGTGACGAGCCAACGCTTAACCACTAGTCTACTCAACCGCCCCTGGTATTGCTGGCATATTGCTAAAAGCGGGGTAAAACCGAAACTCACTCACCCATGGTCTGTCTCACAGTCCCTGAACCGCATTATTGTCCCTACTACCTTGCCCTCCCTGCAATGCTAAAGCCCTTAATGAAGCAAGTCTAGATCCATGTATATTCAGAGACTCAAAACTCATAGTCTCTCTCACAGTCCCTGAACCACAGTATTCGGGATTTCCCCAGGTTCTGAATCTCCTCTCTGGGGCTCCTTTTCAATTTAAATAGTTATTTGCTTCTATCATAATTATATATTTAGCCTAGCTAAGTCAGCACCCTTACAATACAACACAGGGTCATTGAATGAAGGTCTGAGTGAGTGAGTGAGTGAGTGAGTGAGTGAGTGAGTGTGAGTGAGTGAGTGAGTGAGTGAGTGAGTGAGTGAGTGAGTGAGTGGAGTGAGTGAGTGAGTGAGTGAGTGAGTGAGTGAGTGAGTGAGTTTTTCGTTGTATCGGCATTATTCCAACTTTCTAGCGACCTGTATATGTGAGTTTAGTCATGAACATATCACAGACACACCAAAGACCACACGTACACTCACAGGCACACGGAACCACACGCATTCCTTGTTATTAAATATTTACAATTTATTTCATACACAATCACTCAAAAGCAACACGCATTGTTATCTTACCGCATCCTTTTACCTGTAACAGCAACCTTTCTGTATCACTTCTGAGTGGTACCTATGTATCGCTAGAAAAGTCTGTCAATGTGCTCTGCACCATTTACATCTCACAATTCCGATTGGCTTCAGATCAAATACCTGTACCTTTTTATAATCAAAAACATAACCCGGGTTTTGAAAAACAATATATCGGCCAACATCAACAACACCATTTCGCCTTTTTCGACCGATTCCTTATTGAAAGCTTACTTTCCATAAAAAAAAGTTTACGCATTCGGAGGCAAGTGACTAAAATTGGTGTGTTGAACTTTAAACAGCTTACGAGTTATAGCTAATGGGATACCCTAGTGGTACGTTGTATATCCCACAGTGTATATGGGCACACATTTTTTACCGGACGACACCCTCCACCCCCACCCCACCCACACACACCTCTCCTTTTATCATTAGTGACGTATAGAAAAACATCTAAAACGAGGAACGCATGGTGGATTGCGCTGAGCGAAGCACCCACTGTGAAACCGCTATGTTTCAAAAGTTATCTATATGGAGTTACTCAGCTTGTGTCGAACAAGTAAGTCGATACATCGATGGTGGTATCGAGAAACGGGGCTAACGAGAGTGTTGAGTCACTTCGGATTCTCTCCCACATTAAGCTGACGGGCTGATATTTAAACCAAACTCCTACTATAGTGTCGAACTACAAATAACTCGATATACTTTGGGCGTGACCAGGACTCGAGTTAACGGATTCTCCAACTATAACCAACAGACAATAGAAGCACAACGGAGAGTCGAACTACGAATAGTTCGACATATTATAAGTGATGTACAGACCTCATACAAACTCATTACAGCATACAAGCTGTACTAGCACACCAGCTCCTGCACGTCTAGAGTGAATACCTCGATATATTACGGTTGGAGACCAGAACTCAGGACAATGTTCGAGTTAAACGGTTTTCATTCAATAACCTTCAGACTATACCGGCACACCAACCCCTGTCCATCTAGAGTGTCGAGCTACGAATACCTCGGTATATTACGGTTGGAGACCGGTACTCAGGACAGTGTTCGAGTTAACCGATTCTCGACTATGACCTTTAGATTATACCATCATACCAACCCCATCTTATCCTGAGTGTCAATCTACGAATACTTCGAATGCAGATGGAAACCAGGACTCAGGACAGTGTTCGAGTTAACCGATTCTCGACTATGACCTTTAGATTATACCATCATACCAACCCCATCTTATCCTGAGTGTCAATCTACGAATACTTCGAATGCAGATGGAAACCAGGACTCAGGACAGTGTTCGAGTTAACCGATTCTCGACTATGACCTTTAGATTATACCATCATACCAACCCCATCTTATCCTGAGTGTCAATCTACGAATACTTCGAATGCAGATGGAAACCAGGACTCAGGACAGTGTTCGAGTTAACCGATTCTCGACTATGACCTTTAGATTATACCATCATACCAACCCCATCTTATCCTGAGTGTCAATCTACGAATACTTCGAATGCAGATGGAAACCAGGACTCAGGACAGTGTTCGAGTTAACCGATTCTCGACTATGACCTTTAGATTATACCATCATACCAACCCCATCTTATCCTGAGTGTCAATCTACGAATACTTCGAATGCAGATGGAAACCAGGACTCAGGACAGTGTTCGAGTTAACCGATTCTCGACTATGACCTTTAGATTATACCATCATACCAACCCCATCTTATCCTGAGTGTCAATCTACGAATACTTCGAATGCAGATGGAAACCAGGACTCAGGACAGTGTTCGAGTTAACCGATTCTCGACTATGACCTTTAGATTATACCATCATACCAACCCCATCTTATCCTGAGTGTCAATCTACGAATACTTCGAATGCAGATGGAAACCAGGACTCAGGACAGTGTTCGAGTTAACCGATTCTCGACTATGACCTTTAGATTATACCATCATACCAACCCCATCTTATCCTGAGTGTCAAACTACGAATACTTCGAATGCGGATGGAAACCAGGACTCAGGACAGCGTTCGAGTTAACCGATTCTCCCAATAAAACCTTCAGACTATACCAGCACACCACTGAAGACTACAGCGTCAGGAATCTCCATGGCGTTTCAGTTCTAACATTTTTATCACAGCACAACCTGTGTTCTATGCAAGGTAACTAGATCTTCCAGTATGTACTGTTATCACTTCCAATCGCCTTACCGTCCTGGATTCATCGTGTTGGAAGGGTGAGGAACGTTAGCTAATCGCATATGGCGGAGCCGAGAGGGTCTGAGCGATATTAATAGTCAACCTTCGCTCCTCATATCGCTCCGAACACGACACCAAAGGAAATGGATCCCGAGCTGATGATATTCAGGTTTTGTTCTTTTCTTCTGCATTCAAAGACGCACGTACCCTGTATTGGGTTACCCTAGCTCTTATCTAAGTCGAGCTTCCCGCGGTGGTAGAGTTACTCCGATACCTAACACTGTGTAACGCAGGTAAGAAATATGCCAACTTGGGGAGTGCCACTGGATACGCTGGTCTAGAGGTTTGCACGAAATAAACAGGTCGTATTACAGGTGTTTCTCAAATCCTTCCCTGAAAACAAATATTACAAGCTCTCGCTTGAAAAACTACACCGTCGACATAACACGGGCTCGTCTTTCCGGGTCAGATGAAATTGCCTGTGGAGGTCGAGGGCGCGAGCACTGGACCCCGCCCCTGGATCATGTGACAGGGGGGTCACGAGGTTCCTCCCGAAAGGTGCTCGTAACTGTTCCATACCGCCAACACGCAATTTAGCGCTCAACCAGAGAACATATGTCCAACCTTGCCAGACGCATTGCATCATTTGTTTTGTGTGGAGAACCAGAGACGTTATCCCGAGAACAGAATACCATACGCGCGGTGATAGGGATATGTACAGCTATCTGGTTAACTTGTCCCGGCAGCCAGTATTGTTTGTTATGTTTCAGGGAGTACGAACGTTGCGGCTTACGTTTAGGATGGTGGATCTAGTGCGCATGCGTCGAGACTTCATAAATAGTTGCAGGCAACGATGAGGGCTCCTCCGCCCTAATACAATTTTCCGCCGTAATACAATCTAGCCATTTGTATCTGACACGTACTTGTGAAAATATTAATGGCTACAGTTATTATGGATCATGTCACTGTGAGTAATGATAAATACTTCAGTCATTAACTGTAAATTCTTAAGGTCGAGGGTTAGATACAAAGAATTGTGTGGTATACTTTGGATAATGATACTTGTTGCTTCGGAAACAGATGCTGACTTTAATATAACATCAACAGAATAAGCATACTGGTTTCAGGTTGCAAATTATTTATTTGTTTTAACTGAATAAATGACATCACCGCCAGTTGTGACAATGTTTTGCTTCTATTTATAAGTTTTTGAACTGAGAGTACTAAGCGTCCTGTAAGTTCAGATTAGTTGATAGAAATCTTCCATACTTGGATCTGGAGTTAAGAATATCATTTGCTGTCTCGGAAAAAAAACAACAACCTGTTCAAACTGTCAAAAAAAACGACAATTTGGTAACCTTAGCTAAAAAAGATGCAAGATTCACACTGTGATTCACATGATATTAATCAAAACAAGTCTGTCTCTCAAAATAACCCAGAACAAACGTTTCCAGTGATCTAACTAATTACCCTGAAATTTGTTGATATACTTAAATTGTTACCGAGCTTGTGATGAATCTTGGAAATTCCACTCCACCAGCACAAACATCGAACCAGTCCAGTTGAATAGACGTCATTCACTGTGTTCACTTTGGTGGTTCAACTGGCGTAAATTTGACTTAAAATATTCATACAAGTTCCAGCTGAATGTTCATTGCCATAGCACTATAACCCAAATGAATTTGGTTGTGATTTCTTGAAATAAGACCAACAGAATTAAAAGCAACTATTTTTGTTTCAATAACAAGATTTTGCAATTTCATCAGCAAAAATATACGTCAGGTGCTAGAAATATTAAATCTGGTGAGAAATATTGCTTCAAAGTACCCGTCCACAAAGTATTTTATATGCCTAATAAACGCCAAATAAAATGTCAGGACTATTTACTGTTTCTACGGTTACAGGTCGGCAAAACCACATTTAAAAATCAGATATCCAAAATTGACTCCTCGTACACTTCTCGATTCCTCCGACATAACGATCTGTAACTATTCCTCAGTTTGCAATTCTCCGGTAGAACAGCCTTGTTCCCAGTCAATCTAAAATCATCCAGTACACTAAATTTATTAGCCGTCATATCCCTACACTCTTTATCAAACCACTTAGCCACTGATCCACCGCTAGACCTGCTACCACGAGACGATAGACCACACGATACAGCACCATTCTGCATCACCACCTGTGTGCTGTGTGCACCTCCACAGCAGAGTCAACTCTTTCCTGCAGTATACTAGTGAACTTATCAACATCAAGGGATGTAAGAGACTCAGCAATAATACGCATATATTCGTCACATTTGTCCTTTCTCCACACAAACTTAGGAACATCATAAACACATTTCACATTCACTTCATCATGCTCAAATGATACCTTTACACGCCTAACATTAAAAGTAGTTATGATAGGAAAATCGTCAGACTCGGGGCGGGTGTCAAACGATGTCAAAGTCTGTAATACGATGGACAAGTTACATGAACACTATACATAGTCAACAAGGCTTGCGCCGTTTTCCTTAAAACATGCATATGCCCCATGTTCGTCACCTGTGAATTAAACTGCACAAGACCGAATTGTTAGCAAAAGCGTATTACTCCTTGGGCATTGCAAAGCCGGCGAGTGGGCAGTGTTGAACGCTTTTACTAGTGTTTCATTCAGCTAGACCAGGGTTACCCCCCTTAGACCACAGTTACAACTTTTACCATGACCAGGTACGCCCATTCATTAACAATCTTTAAAAGCTGCCTCAAGACATACCCCTTACAAAAGATTGAATTACAATGAAGATATAAAACCTCTACTGCAGTGTATTATAACTGTGTGTAGCGCTAGCTCTCGTCATTGTCAATTGAAATTGACATCGTCTCCCATATCTGCACGTGGTCCACGCTTTGCAGTGGTAGTCGCTTTATAGGAGATATTTGTTCTCCTGCGTGAGCGCTCATCTGATAGTGAACTACCTGAAGGAAGTCTGTATCATAAATTGTAAATGTGTAATGTGACTAACAAATTGCCTGCTTTTAAATTTATTGCTATGACTTTTTCTGTTTTTTAAATGACACTGTAATGAATATATAGGTTTTTGAAATAAAACACATTTTGACTGTGTACTTACAATGTCTATTAATGCAGACTTGTTTTCGTCACTATATGGCTGGAATAATGCCGATGTGACGGAAAGCCCAACTCAACTCAACTTATAGGAGATATCATAAGGGGAAAATTAAGTAGGCAAAGTGGCGCCAAGGAATCCCATGCACATGTTGAGATGTAGATATAGATGTAGATGTCATGAACATGTGACTGAATACTTACGTATTAGTTTTCCATTACTATCCGTGCTGTCACGGTAAATAAACGTGTAAAACATGCCTGCGTCTGTCGGGAATCGATAACAAACAGCGCGAGTACCTGTGAAGGAGCAGCCATAATCGTCTTCTCGCTTTCCTACAGACTGTTGCATGCTTTGCACGGGTAATCTGCCGTGTCCTAAATGACTGTTGCATGCTTTCCCATATCTGCACGGGCTTTCAGTGGTAGTCTCTTTATAGGAGATATCGTGTGTCCTAAATGTGTGTAAATGTCGGAGAAACTTTTGAAACATTCGGCAATGTATCCCTGGGCCGTCGGTGATATAAAGTACTGCCATATAGCTTGAATATTGCTTAGTGCGGCGTAAAACTAAACTCACTCAGTCACTCACTCTAACGCTGACGCAAGTGAACTTGTGATTTCACAGCAATGAAGGTACTTCAGTAGTTTGTATTAGTTTCTATTACACTGTTACACTCGGGCTGTTGCAAATGAATAGTGAATCGAGAGCAGGTATATATACTGGAAATACACGTAACAGCTCGATGAAGGTCACATATGAAGTTTTCAAATCCATGCAAACTGCACAAGACAGAATTGATTGGCAAACGCGCATTACCCTTCGGGAATTGCAAAGCCGGCGAGTGATGGGTGTGGACATAATTTTACTAGCGCTTCCTTCAGCTAGACCACAGTTACCCCCCTTAGACCACAGCTACAACATTTACTATGACCCGGCACGCTCATTCATTGACAATCTTTAAAAGCTGCCTAAAGACGTACCCCTTACAAAAGATTGAATTACAATGAAGATATCACACCTCTACTGCACTGTAAATGTCTTCTTGTTAAATACATGAAAGATTATATCTGTGTAATCGACAATAACACCACGTTGGCCGCATATCAACGCTGGACAGCTTTCGTCATTGTCAATTGAAATTGACATCGTCTCCCATATCTGCACGTGGACCACGCTTTGCTGTGGTAGTCTCTTTATAGGACATATCATGAGGGGGAAATTAAGCCGGCAAAGTGTCGCCAAGGCTTCCCATGCACATGTTGATATGTAGATATAGATGTAGATGTTATGACTGCATACTTACCTATTACTTTTCAAGTGCTATCCATGCTGACACGGTGAATAAATGTGCACAACCTGCCTGCGTCTGTGTAGAATCGATAACAAACAGTGCGTTTGAAGGAGCGGCTATAATCGTCCCCGCGCTTTTCTTCAGACTGTCGCATGCTTTCCACGGGTAATCTGCCGTGCCGTAAATGTCGATGAAACTTATGACACATTCGGCAATGTATCCCTGGGCCGTCGGTGATATAAAGAAGTCCCTATTTTGTTAAATCTGTCCAAACTTTGGGTTTTGAATGTAAGCATTATTTATGATGACTGGTACGTTGTTGCAAGCCCTTTTTGTGTGATTTTTAGCTTAGGTGTTCCTGGAGTTCTGGGTGCGTTTGTATTGGTACTCTTTTTCTCTCATTCGGGGCACGTCTCAAATAGTTTTTGAAGACAAGTTTTTGCCAGAAGTAGCATCCAATATGGCGGCCATCATATCCACATAGCCACATTTGACGATGCCGCTGTGTAGGTAGTTGCATAGACACAAAGTATGCAAAAGTTTGAAAGCCGTAGTCCTTGTAGTTTCAGTGCAGCAGATTTTGGGAGAAAAGTAGTCAGGATTTTGCTGAAAAACATTACCAAAACCTTGAATCCAAAATAGCGGCCAAACGGTGCATTTTAGCGACTCGACCGGTCAAGGCGAAATTGTAGACATTTTGATTGCGGATCTGCTCAAGACATTTGGTAGTCATTGGATCAGTAGTTTTGCAGATATCTGCTGCTGAAATTGAATTTTTTAATTGATTTTGATTTATCTGCCCTTTGCTATGGGGCCTAGTAAGCTGGATTTTTGATATGCACCAGTTCATGTTGATGCGCATCTACATGAATTTTTCGACAGTTTCTGTCCAGCGGTGCTTTTTGTACGAGTGGAACAAAATACGGCGGAATAATAAATAATAATAATAAAACATTAACGATTCTCCCGTTAGTCGCCTCTTACGAGAAGCATGAGTTATTGAAGGCCAATATTCTAACCCGGACCTTCACGGGTCCTTCAAGAGTGAATGAGTATCGTTTTACACCGCTTCTAGCGATATTAAAGCAATATCATGGCGGGAGACACAAGAAAGGGGCTTCCTACATAGTACCCATGTGCAGTGTTTGCAATACGTTAATTTGCCAGTGGGCCATTAGGGCCTGCTACCGCCTGCAGGCTTTAAAATCTACAGGCCCTGAATGAAATCTGCAGGCCATTTTTGATAAAGTCAAACCAATAAAAACAAAATAGATCACACTGTACACAGTTTCACACTGTTTCTACAAAATCAATTAGCGAAGCCTATTAAGACACACAGAGAAGTTTTATGTGTTAAAACTGGTGTTGACATTCCTACGCGCAAAGGAAGTGAAACTGTGAGTTATTATAACATGAAGGGTCATGGAATCCCGAGCGTTAATAAAGAAGAAAAAATAGGGGAAAGATTCCAGTCGAAAGTTAACCCTGACAGATAATTTACTGAAGGCTACAAGGACCTGCAAATATTTGAAACTGCCGGGATACAATAACAACCGGTGCTGGACCTCCGAGCCGGCGGTTATTTCGAACGCTGCCCACGTAAGGGATGGAACCCGGATCTTCAACGTTACGAGCAAGCGCTTTAACCACTAGGCTACCTCCAGCCTTGTCGCTTTCTATTAATTTTGTCTTTCCCTTTTGTGACTTTGTATAACTTTTCCTACTTCCATAAACAGCAATATCATCTTTTTATTTGGTTTTACAATTAAACTGCTCCAAGCAATCGGCCATGCGTTGTAAAGCGAGAATATTACACCAGATGCTTTAATATCAAACGGCGTAAAATAACATTTAAAGACAGTGTTGGGGTAGCCCGGTGAATAATGGGTTCGCTAATCACGCATACTCTCCGAATTTATTTACCGTTATGGGTAGCATAACTCGACTTTCACCATTACACATGAAACACATTGAACACTATCAGGGGACTTGTTTTAATAGGGGTTCGGGGTTGGGGGTGGGGGTGGGTATATTTGTTTGTTAACGTTGGTATGACAACAAAACACTAAATTCATTAAACACAACTCGGTTACTATCCAACTGTTTCTACATGCCTACCTACATATGACACCATCATTCAAGATAGAATCATGTTCCTTCTGTTAAGTATCATAGGACCGTTAAACTCGTTCAGTTTCGAAAATAGATCACATCACATGTTAGTCCTGGGAAGGAGGTCCGGGACAAGTATGATTGAAACAATACCTACGTCCTAATGGAAATATGACATGCTACGAATATGATGCTAGGGAAGATTTGATTTACCTTTCCTTCGGTGTATAATCAAAATGTTTAATCTGGTTTTTAATCCGAAATTTGATTTGAGGTAATAACCGAACTCGTCTATGTAACATATCTGTTTTACTGCTTATGAAATAGTTCCCGAGCGTTATCAAATTACCCGCCTGTCATGTAATTTCGAAGACAAGGGAAATTAAATTCTTCTCAGTATGTCGGAAGTTTCAAGCCATACTTAATTCAGTGGAGATAATTTGAATGTTTGTTTCTAAAACTGACTTCCCATTCCATCTGGATATTTACAGGAGAAATATAATATGCTTTGGAAGCATCAATAAATACACTTATATTATGTTCAAAACTTAACAATGGGGGTGTCAACCCTCAAACTCTTGGCATCCAGGTACCCACGTGATTTATCTTGGCATCCATCGCCATTTAGCTGGAATATTGCTGAGTGATCAGCATGGAATCTTGAATTATTAGAATCTATCCATTCTTTCATTGTATTGTCAGGCAGATTTGTGTTGTAATAGTAAAAACGAAATTGCACTTACTATTAAGTATTTTCCGACACTAATGGTTCTAACGTTAAAAGCGGCTATATTCCAGTTTATGATTGTTACATTTCCAGAAAGTTATTGTTTATCGTTTGTTAATATCATGCTTTTTTCCGCACGATTATTTTATCTATAATTTATCTGTATTCCGGAGCGGTATTCAGATAAGCACCATACTGCTTGTTTGCCAATCCGGTTCCTCTTTTGGAAATAAATATGTTTAAACCATATTCCTGAGTGCGGCGTTAAACAAGAGGCTGTCTTGGCATCTAGTTGAAGATGCGTCCGAGAGATGTGTACATAGCTTCCCTTTCACAGAAGGCATGACCACGCATGTCCAAAACCCTTTTGCGACATATGAGTTGTCTCCATTAGTCATGCCTGCAATATATAAATGGCCACTTAATTCAAACTAGGAGTCAAATTTAATGTGGAGCTTATATAATTATATGGTCTCTCATAAGTGTCCAAAGCATGTTGAATGCATTTATAGCTGAAAGGAAATGAGTGTGTTCTTCATGTTGCACAGAATGCTGCAACTTCGCCAAAAGAAACTCTTGTAATACAGAGTGTGAATAAATGATTTATAAAGAAATCGACAAATTATCTATATTTCTTCTTGATTAGATATGTTTTGTAATATTTATGCAGTGATCTACTTCTAGGAACAATTTCCCCTCCAACTTGAAACTGTATTCAGGAGAAAAAACATAATTTCAAGAAAATCCATATTAAAATATCCAAAAATTGAACCTACTTTTTACTCAATTACGATAATTCTGGCAGTAGAAATAAATTGTGCCAGATATTACAGCAGAAAAAGGTTTCGCCAGAAATACATTTTCAGAGCCAGTTTGTGAGCTTATGAACACATGACGCAATGGCGCATGAACTTTTTTTGGTTCATCTTTCTGCATTCGGAATTCCCTCTCACCATGGTTCGGCACTCCCCATCGGGAATACCAGTCATCATGGTTTGGCATCCTCCATTGTGGCGTCCGAAATACCGCTCACCAAGTTAAGGCATTCAGAATACCGCCCACCATGGTTCGGCACCCGGAATACCACTCACCATGGTTCGGCATCTGGATTACCACTCACCATGGTTCGGTGTCCCCATTGAGGTAACCAGAATACCAGTCACCATGTCTCTGTATTCGGCATACCACTCACCATGGTTCGGCGTCCCCCATTGTGGCACCCCGAATACCACTCACCATGGTTCGACATCCAGAATACCACTCACCATGGTTCGGCGTCCCCATTGTGGCATCTGGAATACCAGTCACCATGGTCCGGCGTACTCCATTGTTGCATCTGGAATACCACACATCATGGTTCCGCATCCTCCACTGTGACACCCGGAATGCCACACATCATGGTTTGGTATCTGGAATACCACTCACCATGGTTCGGCGTACCCCATTGTGGCATCAAGACTACCACTCACCATCGTTCAGCATACTCCACTGTGGCACCTGGAATACCACTCACTACGGTTCGGCATTCAGAATACCACTCACCATGGTTCGGCGTCCCCAACTGTGGCGTCAGGAATACCGCTCTCCATGGCTCGGCATCCGGAATACCACTCACCATGGTTCGGCATCCTTCATTGTGGCATCCGGAATACCGCTCACCATGGTTCGGCATCCTTCATTGTGGCATCCGGAATACCACTCACCATGGTTTGGCATCCTTCATTGTGGCATCCGGAATACCGCTCACCATGGTTCGGCATCCTTCATTGTGGCATCCGGAATACCGCTCACCATGGCTCGGCATCCTTCATTGTAGCATCCGGAATACCGCTCACCATGGTTCGGCATCCTTCATTGTGGCATCCGGAATACCGCTCACCATGGTTCGGCGAAACTAAGCATGGATACAAACCCAAATAATTGTTTTATCTGATGAAGAAACATGACGAAATTATATGGCACATATTTAAATAACCTACTAAAATAATTTCCTTACTTCTTTACAATAACAAGTTTCGAGCGGTTGCAACAGCTGTTAAGCCGACAGGCTAGGCAATTTGTCTGGACCCTGTGGGTTAGGAGAGTGGCAAGGAGGAGATAGTCGCGGAGGAAGGGACATAACTCTGTACAACATTGCGGCATTCGTCATTCATCTCTCGAGTTGTCTCAAATCAGCTAGTTCATAATACAGTATCATGTAACCAACTGAAGCCGACACTGATATTTTTTAATGTTTGGTTTCAAGGCTGTATAACGAAACCATGGTATAATTTACTGTAAACAACATGTGCATCTTGGTAACAGAAGACAATCCACCCGTGTCAGTAAGATGCCAACATCTGTCTATTGACATTGTTGAAGTAAACATTTCAAGATCAAATTGCAAGTCTAAAGTGAGTAAACAGACGATTATAAACGCACACACACGCACGCACGTACGCACGGACAGACGGACGCACCCACGCACATTCAGTTAAGTGGGAAAAAATCCACCTGCGTTTGGAACGAAATATAGTCTCAGTTCCCTTTTGAGAACGAAATTATAAATATATCTTGTTAACATCAGTTCTAGGTAATTAATATTTAACATATATATTATTAAGACTCTGGTCCATGTGAGTTCCATTCAAAAGTGTGAGTGATAGGTTTTCGTAAAGTGTTTAACGACAATAACAGTGTTTTAAACAAAGATAATATCGGTGTTTTTCAGTGCACGAGGATAAGCACTGTGACGTAATGTGTGGTGGTGGTGGAATTGGGTTTAACGTCGTGCTTGAGAATATTTCGCTCATATGACGACGTGCATGCGTGTGTATGTGTATGTGCGGCTACTTGTACTAGCCCAGACTGAAGCTGGTTTTATAGTGCTAGCCCACTGAGATACCATGCCGCAGTGAAGCATGAATACCCCACTCACACACATTATACTGACTCCGAGCCGACCAGTCCTTGTTGTACCCATTAATGCCGAGCGCCAGGCAGGGACCAACAAGTACCATATTTTAACGTCTTTTGGTATGACGCAGTCGGGGATCGAACCCGCGACCTTCCGCACTCCGGGCGGACGCTCTAACCACTACACCACGGAGGCAGTCGACGTAGTGTGTAAATTTAGTTGCTTCGATCACAATGCAAACTGTGAAATCCTCCAGCTAACTATTGTCATAGGTTATGTATATTTCAACTGATATTGATACTATAAATACTGGGCCGTTTTGATCCCATGTGCTGTTCTGTTTTGATCAGCACTCGTAAAACAATAACTATCGTCACTATCCAGCTACTCGAGTTTCAGCAATGAAAATGAGTTTCCAGCAATGAGACGACTACACACAACCCTCGAGGCTGTATATACAAACTAAACTGCAACTGTGGCAGAAGCTACATTGGAGAGACGTCACGCCCCTTTGATATAAGACTCAAAGAACACAAAACATCTGTTGAAAAAGCCGACCACAAATCTGCCCTTTCAGAGCATATAATCAACAACCCCAACCACTCCACTGACTGGCAACAGACTAGCATCTTGGCCACCAATGTTCACGATTGGCGAAAACGGAAAATACTAGAAGCCATCAACATCAGGAGATTAACTCCAGAGATTAATAGAGATCAAGGTGTATACCTCCCCAGTGCCTGGAACATCACAAAAGTCGAACCACACCCACCTCTACTGTCACTTAATTAGCTGTATATCACACTGCTGAGTTCACATCTCTGTATATTCATTGTTTGTGTCAACTGGCTTTACCTTATCCATTATCAGTTTTTATAACGTCTTTTCATCTGTCCTCATTGATTGATTGTATATACATGTACATCTCTGGCTTCCTGTAAATCCAATTAATTAGCTGTATATCACTCTGCTGTATCCACATCTCTCTTTCCTCATTATTTGTGTCAACTGGCTTTACCTTATCCTAATTATCATTGTTTTTATAACTGCATTTGATCGGCCCTTTGTGATTGATTGTATATACATGTACATATGTGGCTTCCTGTAAATCTGGTATATATAGTTTGTTTTCTACGTCTGTCTTAAATCACCTGAACAAGAGGCAAGAAGTAGCCCAGAAACGTTGTGATACACAATAAACAAGAATTTGCCATCCACATACTCGTCTTATATACTCGAGTTTCGTCCACGTTGGGGGTGATGGGGTAGCCTAATGGTTAAAGCGTTTCCCCGTGACTCCGAAGACCCGGGTTCGATTCCCCACATGGGTACAATGTGTGAAGCCCATTTCTGGTGTCCCCCGCCGTGATACTAATGGAATATTGCTAAAAGCGGCATAAAACTATACTCACTCACTTAAACGTTGCTATAAACATCATATCAGCCAAATCACAAGGTCTGTGTGGCAAGAAAGCCCAAAGTGATGCAAGTCTCATAGATTCAACACAAGGGGAACCCATGGCTATAGCATAGATGTGGTGCTGACAAGTCTTTAAACATAATCAAGGCGAACGTTAGTGAATAAAGAGGAACGCTGAAACGATGTATGAGTAAATTTTGATATTTTAGAAATTCCGTTAAATATTTATTTTGGTGGAAATACACAAATGTTAGTCGAGTACTGGGACATTTCGTTTTGAGGGTCGAACTCAGACATTGCATGCGGACTGCCCCAAAGAGTACTCAAAATAAAGTTCCGTTTAGTAAGTTAGAGTTACGTCCCTTGGATTGTTTACGAAATGCGTGCACATGTGTCCAGAATACTCTTGCATGTGATTTCCTCTAGATTCTTGTGAGTATCGTATTATACACGTGACGTAATACTGATCTGCGGTTCGGGAAACAAGATGCTTTCACGTGTCGTGTCAAGAATCACCAAGTATAAGGTCGCTGCGCGAAATTAGCGTTTACAATATTGATATTCATTTACATTTGGCTTTGACTATGAGTGTAATTAACAAATCATAGTAGATCTAACTCATGACATTGCAGGATAAACACTGTAATTGACTAGCCCCCAAACATTACAATGGATATTAAAACAAATGACAGTCCAGAGCTGTATAAGGACTGAGTGAGTGAGTTTAGCTTTACGCCGCACTCAGCAATATTCCAGCAATATGGCAGCGGTCTGTAAATAATCGAGTCGTGCCCAGACAATCCAGTGATCAACAGCATGAGCATCGATCTGCGCAATTGGGAACCGATGACATGAATCAACCAAGACAGCGAGCCTGACCACCCGATCCCGTTAGTCGCCTCTTACAACAAGCATATAGTCGCCTTTTGTGGCAAGCATGGGTTGCTGAAGACCTATTCTACCCCGGATCTTCACGGGTCGTATAAGGACTGACTGTTGAATGTAGGTGAGAAGGAATATGTAAGGAAGTTAAGTTCAACATCAGTATAAGCCATGAGGGGAGCCAATAAGCTTCTACTTCATGGCTATACCAGTGAAGATTGGGCTTAGAATTGGTCTTCAACAACCAATCCTTGTCGTAAGAGGCGACTAACAGGATCAGGTGGTCAGGCTTGCTGACTTGGTTGACACGTCATCATAGTCCAATTGTGTAGATCGATGCTCATGATGTTAGTCACTTGATTGTCTGGTCCAGACTTGATTATTTACGGACCGCTGGAATATTGCTGCATATGATATTAAGCAATAAACAAACAAAACATATTTGATCTGATCTCTGTAGTGTTTTATGGATAGTTCAATTCTTTTTTGATTTAGTCAATATGGACTTAAGATATGTAAGCATGTCAGTATATATATTGACATGTATGTATGTATGTGTGTGTATACATATTTATCATCCAAAACTGTGTTCCACAGTAGATATCGCTTGTGTGAGATCAGACGATATCTCCTAGGAGATATCGTTTTGACAGTAGATTCTGTACAATGCCCTGACAATGCTATGACGTCATGAACTTGTTGACGTCACAATGTTATGACATCGCTGCACTGCAAATCTAATGGCAGTACTGTGTTAAGAGATATACATTTTTCAATGAAAACTAATGAAGAGTGATTTATGATGATAAATAGAATCTCACCCTCTTGTCTTCTGATATGTAATATATCAACACTCGTTGATAAAAAAAAAAAAATTGTTACTTTTTGAACTCGTGGTGATATATTTGATATCAAAAGACACTCGGGTGAGATTCTCTCTCTCTCTCTATATATATATTTGGTACTGGTGTATACGTTATCTTTTTGGGGAGATAACCAGTTTTGTTAAGAATTAGTGTTTGAAGCACCTGTAAAATAAGCGCTTCATACTAAGCTCAGTTTATCCTAACTTGACTTGCCCTAACTAGTGATAAGCTGATAATGAGATACGTTCACTGAACCCTGCGAGAGTCTTTCAGGCATCATGACTGATTCCATATGAAACAACTTGGTAAAGTTCCAAATAGACTTTGGGGAACCCCTGAAGCACTCTACGTAGACATTTTAATAGTTTAACAATGCCAGAAATTGTGAATTTTTCTTCTCATGATGATCATGCAATAAGTGCCGTGTATGTTGATATAAATTACTGCACTATGTAATAATTAAAGCATAAAAACAGAGTCCCTTTTCAGCACTTCTTCATATAAGCACCACATGGCATGACTCTTAGGCCTTACTTTGCCTCCCTCTTTCATGGACCGCCTCTGTGGTGTAGTGGTTAGAGCGTCCGCCCGGAGTGCGGAAGGTTGCGGGTTCGATCCCCGACCGCGTCATACCAAAAGACGTTAAAATATGGTACTTGTTGGTCCCTGCCTGGCGCTTGGCATTAATGGGTATAACGAGGACTGGTCGGCTTGGAGTCAGTATAATGTGTCTGAGTGGTGTATTCCTGCTTCACTGCGGCATGGTATTTCAGTGGGCTAGCACTATAAAACCAGCTTAAGTCTGGATAGTACAAGCAGCCGCACATACACATACACACGCATGCATGTCGTCATATGAGCGAAATATTCTCAAGCACGACGTTAAACCCAATTCCACCACCACCACCCTCTTTCATGTATATAAACATTCATGGGATCATGTGCCATACATAGTACAATACGAACTATATAAGTAACTGTAGAGTATGCAACACCGTAGATGAAATATTAAGCTCAAGGTCTCTAATTAACGATTCACTGATTACCCGATGGCTTTGGAAGCTTGTTAAAAAAGGAGAAGCGAATGGGCCCTTATTAGATGCAACAATAATAATAATATTAATATTTGTTTCAGGTAACATCAATCATGGCCTCTCCCCCACCAGATCCTAGCTTCATCTTGCGAGGCGCCAGCAGCCCTATCACCAGCCTGGCTTTCTCCACACCACAGACTCTCTACAGTGGCACCCTGGATGGGAAGGTGTTGCAGTGGAGTTTAGATACAAGGCGTGTTCAGTCCACGGTTGACGATCACGCTGGTCACACTGTCCTGTGGGTGTGTCCCCTGTCGGAGGAGTGTCTGCTGAGTCAGGGGAGAGATGGTTTTGTCAAGTCTTGGCAGTATGGAGATGGGTCCTTAACAAACACAGGTGACAATATATTTTTTCCTAAGACAGGTTTAGTTTGTTCACTAGTTCACCAAACCTCTTATTGCATGTTATAATATCTTCCACACCAAATTTACAAAAAAATGAAATCATCTTGCAGTGGATACAGTTTGATTCAAAATCAAATTGATAGAATTTATCTTTTACAAATGATATTGATAAAGTATTGATTAATGGTTCTTCTTTTTGAAAATGTCAGAATTTCTACACATTAAGGTGCTTATTTTGGAGCAAGTGTTACACAACAAACAAAACTGACAATAGAATGATTACTAACTCTGTCATTGAAATAATATGTATACCACTTGTGAACACAAATCTGTGTGCTTGTTAAATGAAGGTTTGTGAGAATTAAAAATGTTTCTATACATTATTTTCCAGGCCATATGCGTTGTGCTACAATGGGCTTCTGTGGGAGTAGTGTTGTCCTCCGCAACAACTCGCAACTCGTCGCTACACCCAGTGAAGCAGCTTCACAAGTGGACGTCTACGACATCCATACCAAGCACTGTGTGATGTCTCTCAAACCTGACTGCAGCAGCCAGAAGGTCGGCATATGCATGTCAATCAAAACTGCCAGCCAATCTGAAGGCAACCAAATTTTGATTGGATATGAAAATGGAAGTATAACTCTATGGGATTTACGAACACAGAAATGTGCCAGCACTTTAGATAGACTGCATGGGGACTCTGTTATGTGCATGGGCTTCTCGGCCAACTCTAGGAAAGGTATTTCTGGATCTGTGGACAAGAAGCTGATCTGCTGGTCAGTTGATGCTGAGAGCCATCTTGAGAAGACTAGTGAGCTGGACATAACCAATCCAGGCCTCAATGACATAGTTGTGCGAACTGATGAAAAGATAGTTGCTTGTGCAGGATGGGACAATAATATTCGTCTGTTCAGCTGGAAGAAGATAAAGCCTCTGGCTGTTTTGTCTTATCACCGTGATAGTGCTCAATGCCTTGCATTTTCACAGGACAATCTGTTAGCCTGTGGTTCTAAAGATCAACTGATCTCAGTGTGGGATATCTACAGATGAGGGAGTGATTTGGAGTTTGATCTCTGTGGTGAGTTCGGCACATGCATAGCTGGTCACAAATCAGGTGAAGTTATGTAACACTGATTGTGAGAGAAGTTGGATTGGTGGTCTTGTTCGGCAGCTTGACTGCTGGCAGTTTTAAATGCTTCATTCCTGCCCCACACTGAGAGTTCATGTAGCAGATGTGGTGTCCACTGTTCAAATATGGCTCCCTTCACACAGCTGTGAAGGGGTACCCGGTAGGAGAGGATTGTAACTTAACACTCCACAGGCAGTTTGGGTTGGATCCTTCCCAGGGAGCTGAGCCAGACTAATGAGAATCCTGCATTGACTGGGTGCACTTCAAGCATGATATCACCCGTGAACATCCGGGTTAGGATTGGTCTTCAGCAACCCATGCTTGTCGTAAGAGGCGACTAAAGGGATTGGGTGGTCAGGCTCTCTGACTTGCTTGACGTCATTGTATCCCAGTTGCGTAGATTGATGTTCAAGATGTTGATCACGGGATTGTCTGGTCTGGTCTGGACTCGATTATTTACAGGCCACCGCCATATACTGGAATATTGCTGAGTGCGGCATTAAACAACAAACCCACCAACCAACCAAATCTAGCATATCTGGCATGGAAATAATGTAAAACAAGTGAAATGTTATTATTCATGCCACCTAAACAGTATTGCAGTTTTACACTGCAAATGGCCTTTAAAGTACAGTCGGAAATAGAAAAAAACTGTTTTTTCACATATATATCTACAATTAATGAAGTTAAAATGTGAAAGTGTGAAATATCTGTGAAACTAAGTTCGGCCTAACTACAGTCTCAGTGGTAGGGAGATAGGAAACGTGAAAAAATGACTTTACTGAGGAGAGATTAGTGCATAAATGAGCAATGCAGGTTTTTTCTAAGTCCAAAGCAACTTATTAGAAAAGACCATGGCTTTATGCAAATTAGTGTGCGATGATATTGTATTTCAAAGGACACTTTTTAAATGCCTATTTTGAAACTAGACTTAGCTTCATTATAAACGATAGCTGACGAAAAAAGTAATAACTTTAATACGGAAACTATGAAGGATGTAGCTACCATGGATCCTCACTATCACTATAAAAGGAAACAGGTAGGAGGGGTCGTCTGAAAAGCAAAACCAGGACGGGTGTCGCAGACGATGTTTGGGGTCGTACTGGTGGATAGAGATATCAGCTAAGATAAGATAATCCTTTAGGGGAATTAAACTGGGGGAAATAAAAAGGCATGTCTTAACAATTAACAAATAATATCCAGTCCTGTTGATCTTGGGGTGGTCTTGCCACCTATATATTTTGAGACATTTAATGTGATAGTTGATTTAAGCTTTTCTATGGGTATCATACTGTTTTACATATCTCAACATAAACGTTATGAAGGACGAGTAAGATGATAATCAATAGATAAGACATATTCAATACACATGAAAAAAGCATAAAATATCTTTGAGATGACCCTTTGTGCCTGTAGGCAGCATGTGCATTTCATGCCAGGTGAGTCGACGGTCCGTCGTCATACCTGGCTGAGCAACCTAATTGCCATCTATAGTCTGATCTATTGTTTTCAGCAGCTATTTGTATTTTTTCTAAGTTTTGCCCTATTTTACGAGTAAACATGCACTTCTGGATATCCTATTACACATCCCACTGAACGCCCAGACAGGCCGATGTGGGTTATTTGAACATATTTATATATATGTAGCAACATATGCTACTTGCAGTTGTGTCCCCACCGTGATATAGCTGGAATATTGCTAAAAGCGGCGTAAAACTAAACTCACTCACTCACTCAGGAGCAAGGTGTGGTGGACACCCCAAGGAAAACCTGTGACTCCAAAAGATTCTGATACTTATGGAGTGTACCATGTTCAGCCTTGTTTCTGGACAATCTGTTTAACAGATTTTGTATGTCAATACCTGTGAATTTATTAAAGAAAATGGAATCTTACTTTTGGGTATATAATTGTATAAACATACTGTTAACATGGTAGCTGTCACATTTATTGGTTTGCATTCTTAACACAATGAGGGTATGCCAAATACAAAATACAGTAGTTTTGGTAATTCTCAGTGGATTAGAGCTATTGAATCAGTATAGGTCACGACTACTACAAGCAGCTGTTTGCACACATGACTGACTGACTGAGTTTGGTTTTTACGCAGCTTTTAGCAATATTCCAGCAACATCACGGCGGGGGACACCAGAAATGGGCTTCACACATTGTGCCCATGTGGGGATTCGAACCCGGGTCTTCGGCGTGACGAGCCAACGCTTTAACCATTAGGCTACCCCACCGCCCCTTGCACACATGAACATATGCACACTTGTCTGTTGCTTCAAATGTTAATTTATCCTGACCATGGCTTTACACCTCACTGTACAGTACGTTACCTCCATCTTTTATTACATTGAGGGACAATTCCACATTTGACAGAGGAAACAACAGTGTAACATAGCATATACAAACTTGTATACTTGACAAAGTATTTGTGGATGTACAGTCCTTGATGATACCTTCAGTTACATTCATTGTACCAAGATATGATAATTAACAACCGCATGTCAAAGTGCCTAATAACTTGAATATTGACAATCACCTGACATCAGATATAAAGACACACTAGTGTTTAAGTTAAGGCCATGTGCACAACCATGTAAAGTCACATATGAAGACAGCCCAATGGCTGAAGTGTTTGCTGACCACATGGGTGCAATGTTTGAAGCCTATTTGTAGTGTTCTGCGCCATGATATTACTAATTGCTAGTTTTTGTTAGTTGCTGATGTTATATTGCTAAATTAAGTAAATTGGCATGAACCCATACACACTTACTCACTCATATTTGAGACATTGTTGTGTTCAGGCCATGTTAACAACCACCTTACATCAGATACGAAGACATACTATTGTGTTAAGGCCATGTTGACAACCACCTTACATCAGATACGAAGATGCTCTATTGTGTTAAGGCCATGTTCACAACCACCTTAAGGCCATGTTGACAACCACCCTACATGAGATACGAAGATGCTCTATTGTGTTAAGGCCATGTTAACAACCACCTTACATCAGATACTAAGATGCTCTATTGTGTTAAGGCCATGTTCACAATCACCTTAAAGCCATGTTGACAACCACCCTACATCAGATACGAAGATGTTCTATTGTGTTAAGGCCATGTTGACAACCACCCTACATCAGATACTAAGATGCTATTGTCTTAAGGCCATGTTGACAACCACCTTATATCAGATACGAAGATGCTCTATTGTGTTAAGGCCATGTTCACAACCACCTTACATCAGATACGAAAATGCTCTATTGTGTTAAGGCCACGTTCACAACCACCTTAAGGCCATGTTGACAACCACCTTATATCAGATACTTTAAGATGCTCTCTATTGTGTTAAGGCCATGTTCACAACCACCTTACATCTGATCACGAAGATGCTCTATTGTGTTAAGGCCATGTTGACAACCATCTTACATCAGATACTTAAGATGCTTTATTGTGTTAAGGCCATGTTCACAACCATCTTAAGGCCATGTTGACAACCACCCTACATCAGATACTTAAGATGCTCTATTGTGTTAAGGCCATGTTGACAACCACCTTACATCAGATACGAAGATGCTCTATTGTGTTAAGGCCATGTTAACAACCACCTTACATCAGATACTAAGATGCTCTATTGTGTTAAGGCCATGTTCACAACCACCTTAAAGCCATGTTGACAACCACCCTACATCAGATACGAAGATGTTCTATTGTGTTAAGGCCATGTTGACAACTACCCTACATGAGATACGAAGATGCTCTATTGTGTTAAGGCCATGTTGACAACCACCTTACATCAGATACGAAGATGCTCTATTGTGTTAAGGCCATGTTCACAACCACCTTAAGGCCATGTTGACAACCACCCTACATCAGATACGAAGATGCTCTATTGTGTTAAGGCCATGTTCACAACCACCCTACATCAGATACGAAGATGCTATTGTCTTAAGGCCATGTTGACAACCACCTTATATCAGATACGAAGATGCTCTATTGTGTTAAGGCCATGTTCACAACCACCTTACATCAGATACGAAAATGCTCTATTGTGTTAAGGCCACGTTCACAACCACCTTAAGGCCATGTTGACAACCACCTTATATCAGATACGAAGATGCTCTATTGTGTTAAGGCCATGTTCACAACCACCTTACATCTGATACGAAGATGCTCTATTGTGTTAAGGCCATGTTGACAACCATCTTACATCAGATACGAAGATGCTTTATTGTGTTAAGGCCATGTTCACAACCATCTTAAGGCCATGTTGACAACCACCCTACATCAGATACGAAGATGCTCTATTGTGTTAAGGCCATGTTGACAACCACCTTACATCAGATACGAAGATGCTCTATTGTGTTAAGGCCATGTTGACAACCACCTTATATCAGATACGAAGATGCTCTATTGTGTTAAGGCCATGTTGACAACCACCTTACATCAGATACGAAGATGCTCTATTGTGTTAAGGCCATGTTGTCAACCACCCTACATGAGATACGAAGATGCTCTATTGTGTTAAGGCCATGTTGTCAACCACCTTATATCAGATACAAAGATGCTCTATTGTGTTAAGGCCATGTTGACAACCACCTTATATCAGATACGAAGATGCTCTATTGTGTTAAGGCCATGTTCACAACCACCCTACATCAGATACGAAGATGCTTTATTGTGTTAAGGCCATGTTGTCAACCACCCTACATCAGATACGAAGATGCTCTATTGTGTTAAGGCCATGTTGACAACCACCTTATATCAGATACGAAGATGCTCTATTGTGTTAAGGCCATGTTCACAACCACCTAAGGGCCATGTTGACAACCACCCTACATGAGATACGAAGATGCTGTATTGTGTTAAGGCCATGTTCACAACCACCCTACATGAGATACGAAGATGCTATTGTGTTAAGGCCATGTTCACAACCACCTTACATGAGATACGAAGACACTATTGTGTTAAGGCCGTGTTGACAACCACCCTACATGAGATACGAAGATGCTATTGTGTTAAGGCCATGTTGACAACCACCCTACATCAGATACGAAGACACTATTGTGTTAAGGCCATGTTGTCAACCACCCTTCATCAGATACGAAGATGCTCTATTGTGTTAACGCCATGTTGACAGCCACCTTACATCAGATATGAAGACACTATTGTGTTAAGGCCATGTTCACAACCACCTTAAGGCCATGTTGTCAACCACCTTACATCAGATACGAAGATGCTCTATTGTGTTAAGGCTATGTTCACAACCACCTTACATCAGATACGAAGATGCTCTATTGTGTTAAGGCCATGTTGACAACCACCTTACATCAGATACGAAGATGCTGTATTGTGTTAAGGCCATGTTCACAACCACCCTACATGAGATACGAAGATGCTATTGTGTTAAGGCCATGTTGACAACCAGCCTACATCAGATACGAAGACACTCTTGTGTTAAGGCCATGTTCACAACCACCCAACATCAGATACGAAGATGCTCTATTGTGTTAAGGCCATGTTGACAGCCACCTTACATCAGATATGAAGACACTATTGTGTTAAGGCCATGTTCACAACCACCTTAAGGCCATGTTGACAACCACCCTACATGAGATACGAAGATGCTCTATTGTGTTAAGGCCATGTTGACAACCACCCTACATGAGATACGAAGATGCTCTATTGTGTTAAGGCCATGTTGTCAACCACCTTACATCAGATACAAGAATGTACTATTTTAGGGCCATAGTGACAACTAGCTGATGATGTACTTGAAGACACGCTGCTGTTTCAAGTTGACAAGTTAAATCCTCCATCAATAATGTTCCTAGGATAACACAATCAAATAGTCATCAGCTTTTGCCTTTCAATGCAGCAAACTTCATTAATGCCTGTTTGAGGGTTGGTGTGGGAAATTTGATGACAGATGATTTGCCCACACTTTTGTAAGTGACAATGGCAGAGACTCCTGGAACTTTGGCTGAAACGGAAGAGCAAACACTTATATTTATGCCATCGCATCTTCTGTCATAGATGGACAATCTTTACAATTATTTTTGAATGTTTACACTTAAAGAAAGAAACATTCATTAAGAATACATTACCAATGATCTGGCCCTGTGTCACTGTCCTGTTCACACCTACTGGTAGTAAGGAAGAACCAGCTCTCTGTGATGAAGAACCAGCTCTCTGTGATGAAGAACCACCTGTTGGTGAGGATGCACCTGCTGGTGAGGCTGCACCAGTCCTATGTGAGGAACCGGCAGCCGGTGTGAGATATCCAGCTGTCTGTGACTGAGGAGCTGCTGGCTCTGTGACCTCCAGCCTTCCTTCCAGCATTAGAAGAATTGTGCGCTGTTCTGGAATATGTTAACATGATAAAGATGTCATTGCTAAACAATTCTTGCATTTAGGTATGTTTGCTGTACACTTAGTTCCAAGGACTTTTAAGTGAGTTAAGTTTTACATCGTGGTTAGCAATATCACAGTGGGGGACACCAGAAATGGGCTTCACAAATTGTACCGATGTGGAAAATTGGAACTTAGGTCTTGAAGCCATTTGGAACTTTAACCACTATCTTCACAACCCCACACCCAGCTTAACACTTTAACCACTATCCACACCCACCCACCCACTCACAGAGGGTTTAGAACGTCACACACACACAGCCATTGGGTTTTAGCCATCCCATTAACAAGACAAAATGTGAGATTCACACACACATGCAAGACACAAAACTTCAATTAGCATTTTGGGTGAAGACCATAAGCTTCTATCTATACATTTATTTTATATGTGAGTTGATATACAAATAGTAAACTGTTTTAAAAAAATGAACACAAGTACAAAACACAAATTCCCAAATTATCAGATGCACTCCTCTTTTTTACTTAAACATGTGTCCACATTTGTGACCCAATCACAGTGACATATACTGATCTACTGGACAGTGGACTTGAGACTCCAGTACATACAGGACAAGAGCTCTAGCATGCTAGACACAGGATCTACTTGAGTTGTGTTGGGTGTAGGCCATCTCCCCATCAGCAAGACCCAATACATATACGGATATACAAGATAGAATCCTTGAGACTCGAGTATATACTAGACACAGGACGGGAGCTGCAGCATGCTAGATACAGGATCTACTTGAGTTGTGTTGGGTGTAGGCCATCTCCCCATCAGCAAGACCCAATACATATACGGATATACTAGATAGAAGCCTTGAGACTCGAGTATATACTACACACAAGACAGGAGCTGCAGCATGCTAGATACAGGACCTACTTGAGTCGTGTTGGGTGTAGGCCATCTCCCCATCAGCAAGACCCAATACATATAATGGATATACAAGATAGAATCCTTGAGACTTCAGTATATACTAGACACAAGAGGGAGCTGCAGCATGCTAGATACAGGACCTACTTGAGTTGTGTTGGGTGTAGGCCATCTCCCCATCAGCAAGACCCAATACATATACGGATATACAAGATAGAATCCTTGAGACTCGAGTATATACTAGACACAAGACGGGAGCTGCAGCATGCTAGATACAGGACCTACTTGAGTTGTGTTGGTTGTAGGCCGTCTTCCCATCAGCAAGACCCAGTACATATACGGATATACTAGATAGAAGCCTTGAGACTCGAGTATATACTAGACACAAGACAGGAGCTGCAGCATGCTAGATACAGGACCTACTTGAGTTGTGTTGGTTGTAGGCCGTCTCCCCATCAGCAAGACCCAATACATATACGGATATACTAGATAGAATCCTTGAGACTCGAGTATATACTAGACACAAGACGGGAGCTGCAGCATGCTAGATACAGGACCTACTTGAGTCGTGTTGGGTGTAGGCCATCTCCCCATCAGCAAGACCCAATACATATAAGGATATACAAGATAGAATCCTTGAGACTCGAGTATATACTAGACACAGGACGGGTGCTCTAGCATGCTAGATACAGGACCTACTTGAGTCGTGTTGGGTATAGGCCATCTCCCCATCAGCAAGACCCAGGACTTGAGACTCCAACACCAGATGCTGCAGGAGGGCCAGAGTGGAGTTCCTGAACAGGGAGGAGTTGGACAGGAACTGGAAGGTCACCTGTCGAGACGGGAAGGAGAAATCCATATTCCTGGTTATAAGTCTGACAAATAGTGGATGAAATATTGTAGTTAGAAAACAGATGACTAGTGTTGGGAATCAGAAACCAAATCCACTATTGATTATCGGAGGATTGTGGTGAACGATTATCAGTTATAATCGAAATATATACATTTTTAATGAAATCACCAATTTGAAGGGTTTTTCCCCAGGTTTTTTCTAATAAATGTTCCTTATAACTAATACTGTCATGCAATGAAATGCATTCATGCAAGAAAGACACTGGAATTGTAATTACACAATAAAAGTTAAAATTTTAATTAATCGAATATGCTTTTTTACAATCGATAATCATTTTTAATCCTTCTCTTAATCAAATATGTTTTTACATCGATAATCATTCCCTCTATCGATTTTCGATTATTTTCGATCATTGGAACACCACTACGGATGACCAACAGCACATTGAAGACAAGCAAGATTGAACACTTAAATCAGTGCTGAACAAGTCACCAGTAAATTCACACATCATCTGACTATCCAGCAAAGATGTCTCTAAAATGTAGATTTGAAGATAAACCATTACTCAGATCCTATATTCCAGTGTAACAAAATTCTTCCTGTTTATAACTGTTTTTGCAAACATCAGTGATCACTGAGAGAAGTTTTATCGAGAACATTTTCAGAGGTTGTGCATCTTGATTGAACTCTGACCTCATACTGCACTGTGTCCTGGTGTACGTTGGTCAGGTTCTCCCGATGTTGAACAAAACTCTCCCACAACTCTGTCCTCCTGTCCCAGAGTGCTCTGGTGTCGGTGCTGTCCTGGACAGGAAGTAGTAATTGTCTTTGATTGATGCTCAAGCTTCTGCATACTTTAGAGTGAAGCACTATATGGGAATGCTATGAATACACTATGCCATTTAAAACGTGGCCAAATGTCATGCGTGTTTCATTTGGATTAATCTCAGTAATGTACAGATTCAAGTAGCCAATTTGGGTCTAGTCCCATCAAGCAGTCCCTCCTGGATTCATGGCGGAATTCTTAAGAATTCATAGTAAATTTAAGTAAATTCTGCATCCCATTTTTCAAAATTCTGCACAAGATACTGAAAAATCAACAAAAAATGGTAAAGAATTTCAAACTTTAATTCTTAAACACAAAGCTGTAATGTTTTAGAGCTTCATGACAGCTGGCAGCTCGTTTTTTCGTGCAAGATAGATTTTTTTATGTAGAAAGATGATCTTACGAGTGTGATCAGGAATGACATTACAAACTCTACAAAATATCGTTTGATAGGCATTCTTGTTTCAACTTTCAAAATAAGTAAAATCCGCGGCATGAAAATGGCAAATTCTGCGGGTAATCTGCATGAAAATGCATTTTCCGTGGACCAGACGTTTTTCTGCATGAAAAGGTATTTTTCCACGATTTCTGCAACCGCGGAATCACGGAATCCAGGAGGTACGGATCCAGGAGTCAAACCCACACTCTCAGACAGATGCTCCTTATCACCAGCATAAAAAGACAGCGATCTAACCCTCTCAACCGCAGCAGCACACAAAACATGGAAGTCTGAGAACTTGGCCTAGAAGACTTTGTAGAAACCTGCGGTGGCTGAGTGGGCTAAATTTCTGACTTTGTGTGCTGGTAATTAGGTGCCTCACTCTGACAGTGTGGGTTCAATTCCTTAATTGGACACCTCTGAAAGAAATAAAAGAGTGTGTACTTTACAGAGAAATTGTATTCCCAGATATAATATGTGATATAATATAGAGTCTGTTGGTACACTGAGATGGATACCCACCACCCACCTGCTCTAGACATTCTGTCAGATGCTGCAGAGAGATTGACACCACCTGGCACTGCGTCACCGTCATCACATTCAGTACACTTGCCTTCTTTACAAATAAACCTGAAAACAAATAGCATCGCTAAACACAGCAGAGTTCATTTATTTCTATGCACAGGTTCCCTGTTTACCACATTCCTCAGTGGAAACAAACATTTTCAATACTGCATATCAGAACAGTTTCCCTTTACACTGACTGACTGACTGAGTTTGGTTTTACACCGCTTTTAGCAATATTCCAGCAATATCACGGCGGGGGACACCAGAAATGGGCTTCACACATTGTACCCATGTGGGGATTCGAACCCGGGTCTTCGGCGTGACGAGCCAATGCTTTAACCACTGGGCTACCCCACCGCCCATTTCCCTTTACAACAGGTAGTTACTCCATGTATGCATGGTAAAGCCTTTCGAGTCATTTATTAAAGAAACCCACTCAAATCAGTGGGTGCGGCAGAGGAGCCTTTTGATTAAAGCTTTCACTCACCGCACCAAAGGTCTGGTAGCTATTGTCTGGTAGGAATTGGGAACAATTCCTTTTCTGGTGTTCTTGGCCATGATATGGATGGAATATTGCTAAAAGCAGCATAGATCCAAATCACTCACTCAATACTCAGATAAGTTTGTGAAAAATAGTTTGTTTAAAAAGGATTGGCCTACCTGCCTCCCCAATGACAATGGGGAATTTCTCAGCTGTTGTTTCTACCCTGACTCCAGACTTCCCTGAGATGACAGCCCTGGCGACAGAACAACATTTGGATCACATCTTCTGTTCACGATTACTTAAACATAAGATTAAAGCATGGTTTTCTTTGTCTTCAAGCAGGCATTAACTACATGAAGTGTTAGTTAAGCATCAACTGGTAATTAGGAAATATTTTTTTTAAAGTCTCAAAATAAACATTTTAACAACTCCAGCACTATGAACTAGCCTCTATCTGAGAACTTACCTCCCGCAAGCCGGACATGAACAATACTGAAAAAGTCTCATTTGCATTTTATGGGATCCAGGACTTACCTCCCCTTCAGCAGAATGTGAGATTTACTTCAAGGATGCCCTATACAGGTGATATCGGATGTGGACGCCCAAGCCATTTCTCCTAATGTGAAAAATGAGGAACTCCCACACAGGTGATGAAGGATGTAGATCTAGACTTACCTCTCCTTGAGTAGGATGTTGCATGGGTCTCCAACACAGGTGATGAAGGATGTAGATCTAGACTTACCTCCCCTGAGCAGGTTGTGAAGGATGTTGGGTGGGTCTCCCACACAGGTGATGAAGGATATAGATCTAGACATACCTCCCCCTGAGAGGATGGATGTAGATCTAGACTTACCTCTCCTGAGCAGGATGTAAATGAAGGATTAGATCTAGACTTACCTCCCCTAGGTAGGATGTGAGAAGGATGTTGGTGGGGTCTCCCACACAGGTGATGGACTTACCTCCGCCTGAGCAGGATGTTGGTTGGGTCTCCCACACAGGTGATGAAGGATGTAGATCTAGACTTACCTCCCCTGAGTAGGATGTGAAGGATGTTGGATGGGTCTCCAACACAGGTGATGAAGGATGCACGAGGATACAGAATGACGCTGTCAGATGACAATGACAGGATCAGGTATTTCAGTGAAGCTTCAGACCAGCCTTCAAAAAGTGGTAGCTGGAAAAACAAACAGACCTTTCTTCAGATGAATAGGTATAAATAATTGGATTTGAACAATTTTTAGGCTCATTTCGAATCGACCGGTTACTATGAAACGGCTTCATTGCCCACGTGCATGCTTCAGAACACCATATGTATATGTCATGATTTCAACCCTGAATATAAAGCGTTTCTAAAGTCTTCATAGCATGTGCTTTTTTCAACTGGTTAATTCGCTAGTGAATTTTAGATACTGAATATACCAAGTATATTGAAACTCTTCAACTAAGTTCTTGCGCAGTCACTGACCTCTTGCAATGAAAACAGCAGTGTTCGCCTGTAGATTCTGCCCGAGTCCAAGTGGGTGGATGTAGGGATGTACTTCTTGGCCACAAACCAGTTGATAATGTCCACTGCCCTCCTGCTGTCTGGTAGAAGCTGCCTCACATTCTCCACATCCAAGACCAGACATTCACACCTGCAGACAGTATGTGGTTATATAACAGCAGACAGTCACACTGACAGGTAGCATGTGGTTATATAACACCAGACATTCACACCTGCAGACAGCATGTGGTTACATAACACCAGACATTTACAACTGCAGACAGCATGTGGTTACATAACACCAGACATTTACAACTGCAGACAGCATGTGGTTACATAACACCAGACATTCACACCTGCAGACAGCATGTGGTTACATAACACCAGACATTTACAACTGCAGACAGCATGTGGTTACATAACACCAGACATTTACAACTGCAGACAGCATGTGGTTACATAACACCAGACATTTACACCTGCAGGCAATATATGGTTACATAACACCAGACATTTACACCTGCAGGCAATATGTGGTTACATAACACCAGACATTTACACCTGCAGGCAGCATGTGGTTATATAATACCAGACATTCACACCTGCAGGCAGCATGGGGTTATACAGCACCAGACATTCACACCTGCAGGCAGCATGTGGTTATATAATACCAGACATTCACACCTGCAGGCAGCATGGGGTTATACAGCACCAGACATTCACACCTGCAGGCAGCATGTGGTTATATAATGCCAGACATTCACACCTGCAGGCAATATGTGGTTATATAATACCAGACATTTACACCTGCAGGCAGCATGTGGTTATATAATACCAGACATTCACACCTGCAGGCAGCATGGGGTTATACAGCACCAGACATTCACACCTGCAGGCAGCATGTGGTTATATAATACCAGACATTCACACCTGCAGGAATCATGTGGTTATATAATACCAGACATTCACACCTGCAGGCAGCATGTGGTTATACAGCACCAGACATTCACACCTGCAGGAATCAGACATGCAGGAATCATGTGGTTATATAATACCAGACATTCCACACCTGTTATATATTACCAGACATTCACACACCTGCAGGCAGCATGGGGTTATATAATGCCAGACATTTACACCTGCAGGAATCATGTGGTTATATAATACCAGACATTCACACCTGCAGGCAGCATGTGGTTATATAATACCAGACATTCACAACTGCAGGCAGCATGTGGTTATATAATGCCAGACATTCACACCTGCAGGCACCATGTGGTAATATAATGCCAGATATTCACACCTGCAGGCAGCATGTGGTTATATAATGCCAAATATTCACACCTGCAGGCAGCATGTGGTTATATAATACCAGACATTCACACCTGCAGGCAGCATGTGGTTATACAGCACCAGACATTCACACCTGCAGGAATCATGTGGTTATATATTACCAGACATTCACACCTGCAGGCAGCATGGGGTTATATAATGCCAGATATTCACACCTGCAGGAATCATGGGGTTATATAATACCAGACATTCACACCTGCAGGCAGCATGGGTTTATATAATGCCAGATATTCACACCTGCAGGCAGCATGTGGTTATATAACACCTGCAAGCAGCATGTGGTTATACAGCACCAGACGTTCACACCTGCAGGCAACATGGGGTTATATAATGCCAGATATTCACATCTGCAAGCAGCATGTGGTTATATAACACCAGACATTCACACCTGCAGGCACCATGTGGTAATATAATGCCAGATATTCACACCTGCAGGCAGCATGTGGTTATATAATGCCAAATATTCACACTGACAGGCAGCATGTGGTTATATAATGCCAAAAATTCACACCTGCAGGTAGCATGTGGTTATACAGCACCAGACATTCACACCTGCAGCTAGCATGTGGTTATATAACACCAGACAGTCACACCTGCAGGCAGCATGTGGTTATATAACACCAGACAGTCACACCTGCAACATTCAACCAACAAAGAGCACAGGGGAGACAACCTTGACAACTTACAGACTTTCAGCTCTGACCCTGGCAGTCACAGGAAGCTTGAACAATGTTGACACCTCACCAAAAAACTGACCAGCAGGTAAGGTTGCAATGATGTTCTCCCCATTCTCAGTGACCACGGCAACGGTTCCCTCCATGATGAAGTAGATGCCAGAACTCTCATCCCCTTATGTCAGGAGGGAGGACATTATTGGAAGTTATTCTGTCTCAAACATTACAACCAGATATACCACAGTCAGCCTTAATGTTCTGAGGGGCAGAGTAGCTATCTAGCAGTTCAAGTACAGGGTTTGAAGCCATACAGCTGGGATATTACTGATGTGTTTTTCAACATCAGATAAGTCAACACAAGATAAAAATTATGACAGTCATGATTCTAAGGATTTTCTGGTAGAAGTCTTTTATGTGTGCTTCATACATTTATTGTATCTTTGATCTCATCTTGTATTTTAGCACACGTCGGTGGGATTTTGCGTTCATACAGTTTATAAACTGCACGGCGTATGACACCCTTATCAAACCTATCCAGTTTGTGTTTCCTACCTAGTCTTGATTTTGACATGACCCCTGAGGTAACTGATTTGTTTACAACTTTGTAAACCTGACTATATGTCACATTAAGGGTTTTACATATTCTATAGTAAACCCTGTCATAGCTGACGAGAGGTTTCTCCCTTTGTTTCTCCAGTATGAAATACTGATATAAATTTGAAATTAATTGTTCTGCAGAGATATCAAGTCGCATGTTGCCAGTTCAATGCTCATACACGAAGTGAAACTTCTATGGGTGAACAAGATTATCTATGCAATTTGAATTAAGACTTTTTTACGTAATTATTTTGAATATAACTACTACAAGAGTTCCATCTTCTTCACATATAGATGTTCCACAAAACAAAACTTTTACAATCATTTATGTAATTTAATTAGTTGAGACTATATGAATAATTATAGTCTATATTTCAAAACTACAGTTTGTACTTATAATAGTTACGAATGTTTAAAACGTCAAAATGTCCTCCTGTGAAGTCACCCCTCAAGTGCATTTTTTCATCTGAGCTTTAATATCCAACTAGGTAGAGTCATACATGTATCATATATGTTCTTTTATCTTGTGTCAAATTCATGATATTGATATTTAAGTCAAAAAGCATTTTCCAAGAATTTCTGGCCTTACTTTAGTACTTTAATCCAGTTTCTTGTTAAAGCACTGAAACAATGACTGCCTAGATTTTGGGTGTGGTTTCAATGCTCGCTGATCTCCCTAACACTGCTACAACCATATTGTGAAAATACGTGCAAAGATGTATGATGTAATAATAATTCTGTCACCTTTCATCAAGATATCCTGCCCGGGCTGAAACACCTGTGGGGTGACCTGCTTCATGACCCTTCTGAAGGCACGGCTGATGGACGTCTCCCCCGGGTTGGAGGAGAACGCTAGGAGCTGCACCAGGCTCTTGTGTAGCAGCTCACATGGAAACAAATTAGGATAATGTATCATCTGTTGGTATTGAAACATATTTTATCTGTATTCATTGTTACAGAAATCTCTAGGCCAGGGTACTGAGTCAGGAACTAAGATAATAAATACATTTATCTTGCCTCACCCATAAATGTTGTTTTCTGATTGGCTGAGCGCTCTTCTATTATTTTCAATGTACCGATGTTGTGCGAATGCAAATCACTGGAAGGGAGATAACTCAAAATTTGTTTTTCTTGTCATCTGGTACTCCATGCTATGACCCGATACCCTGTTTAAACAGTTCAAAATTACGTCTGAGGTGTCCGGTAAGATAAATACGTTGTTCACTGGTCCCTCGGGGGCCCATGGGTTGATGTACCCTCGATGTTTCTTTATGTTACATAAAGAAACATTGAGGGTACATCAGCCCATGCATAAAACCCACCCCACTCAAACAAATATTTTACTTGTTTATGGTTGGTTTCATTCTTTTCACTTCAGTTTGTTTTAGTCATCAAATTATTTAAACAAGTATAAATAAAGGTCTAGCCTGATGAGGCACTTAAAATGTGCAATTTTTGCAAGAAATTCTTTGTGTTTCATGTGACCCTGCTAACAGGAATCTAGAAGCCAGGGCTCCATATAATTTTTCAACATCAGGAGTACGTACTCCATATTTGTTCAATATAAGAGTACTGGAAAACCTTAAGTGTACATTTAGAGTACTGAATGGAAATTAATGGACTATCAGTAATCTTGTGTTTCGTTTCATATATGCACCACAATATTGCTACTCTTGTGTAAACAGGTCAATAAACAATAAAACAATACTTTTTTCAGATAAATACGCCTGTAAATGATTCTAAGACCGTAAACCATTGCTGTGGTGCGTATCTGCTACGCTTTCTAAATTATTTCCTACCGTGCATATTTTTTATCCGTACATACGCCGATTATCTGGAGCCCTGTAGAAGCTATCCAACTGTTCATGCAAAATGACTCATAAATTAAAGCTTGTGCTGATAGTTACTGATGAAAAGGGTGTCCTAAAAAGCAGCCTGTTTCTTAATAGGTGGTTAAGGTAAGGTAGTTATCAAGAAAACAAAGCAAATATTTTCAGTGCATCATTGAATCGTTTCAAGATCTCACCTCCATGTGATGTGCAGAGAACCTGGAGGTGACCAGCAGCTCAGTGTCTACATCAGGCATAGGTTTGGTCTGCTTGTGGCCCATCTCATCAGCCTGAATCGAACACTGGATGCTAGTATAGCATATAACATGGAACATGCACCCAGATTACAATCATTCAGATCCACTCACTATTCAAACACAATGACTATTCAAATACAATCACTATTCAAATACACCCACTATTCAAGTGCAATCACTATTCAAATAAAATCACTGTTCAGCTACACTCACTATTCATATACAATCACTATTGAAATACAGCCACTGATGAAATAGTCACTATTCAAATACAAACATTATTTAAATACAATCACTATTCAAATAAAATCACTATTTAACTACAATCACCATTCAAATACAGTCACTAATTAAATAATATCAAAATTCAACTACAATCATCAGTCAAATATAATCAGTATTCAAATAGTTGGTTTATTCACAGTTCTAATGGTTGGTTTATTCACAGTTCTACGGACTCTGGTTCAACACTGTGCAGGTCAGGGTGTATAAAGTGACAGGAGTCAGCTGGGATATAGCCACATGAGGATGTACTTTGCTCATAATTTATGACTAGTGATGATGTTTTAAGTGTTCTGGAGAGGTTTTTTTGTCCAACAGTGAATCTGCGGATTTGAATGCAGCCACATGTAATGGATCTTGCAGCTTAGGGGCCATTCATAATTTATGACTAGAGGGGTGATGATGAGGGGAGGGGTTTTAAGGGAGGCACATGCCTATTTTGTTCAGGAGGGTACATGTGGGGGGTATGACATGTACATGTGGTGAGTGGTGCAGGTGGTGACATGTGACTGATGCAGGGAGGCGTGTTTTTCATCAGTTTTGTCCACACATACTAGTTGGGGTCGTCATTGATTTTGTACATGACATGCAGGGAGGGTACATGACATGCAGACAACTATCCTTTTCTCATACACCTGTAAAGTCTGTACTTGTGACATAATGAAATACATATGCATGTCTAAATGGAGTAAAAAGAAACATTTAGCCATACCCATGTCTGGCTCCCAAGATGAATTTTTACCTTGATATTTGTACTGTTCAATGTACAAAGAAAATCTGGACATGTTCAATTTGAGAAAAACAGTTCCTGAAAGCTCTAATATGAGGCTTTTGGTTTCACAGTTTTGTTTTTTCAGAGTACCAGACAGGCAGATATTGAATGAGTGAAGTCTAATTCTCATCTAATAACTTTTATGATATTTTGTAATCATGTTGCTCATTTCTTAGATTATTTATAAAAACATAACCATCCAAAGAGATATTGTGAACTTTTCCAGATTCTACTTACCTACCTGTTCAACATAGGTGTCAAGGTCTCCCAGTGACATTGTGAGACTGACTTTAGTCTGATCAAACTCCCGATTCCTACTCTACAGAACAGTGAGCTCCTGATGTGACCAGGCCTATGTAATCTGTTAGATATACAACCTACAGTACACATTGTCCCATTGTCCAGACTCGTGCTGGTGCTCATATCTTACAATCATTAATTGCCATAACTGTTGAATTTCTATAGAAATGCACTTTCAATACAATCTTTATTGAAAATCTGTCTTTCGACAACAGGTAAACACAACAATACCAACCTGGCACTACTGGCTTTCCACATGACTTATGGTTTATAAACAAATGTGAAGAGAAATTTATTTTAATATATAACAAGTTTTATGGATAACAACTTCTTTATTTTCATTGAGTGCGACGTTTCGATACAGATTCTTGTACCGTTGTCAAGCAAAAGTGATACATGAAGTGTTAGGAGCTGCATATATATACTGTATATAACAATGAAACAACATAATAGACAAGAAAGCAACATAATTGCCATGATTGGCTAAGCAGTAAGCTGATGAAGCCAGTAAGTACATAAAGGATAGTGAGGAGGAAGCCAGAGATGTAGTTACAATGAGATGTTTATACAATGGATGCGATGTTTATACAATAGACTGGGCTTGGTGGAGGGATCATAAGCAGATGGAATGAAGTATCCTTGGTCACGGTTGATGGTAGGCTTTGTGCCGTTTGATGTGAATGGCTTCTGTGAGCTTGCGTTTAGTGAAGTCCGTTTGGTTGTTGGCGAGAATGGTAATGTCGGACCCACTCTATTTGATGATTGGGGTTGGCTTTGATGTGGTCAGAGATAGCTGATTTGGTGTCGGAATTAGCAACAGAGGTGCGATGTTCTTTTTGACTCAGGTGTTGATGGGTCAGGATGTTTCACCTATGTAGCATTGTCCACAATCACAGTCTATTTTGTAAATAACACATTTCGGGTTGTTGTTGTTGACGGTGGGTTGTTTTCTTCCGTTGGCATGGAGGAGGTTGTTAGCGAGGCTGGAGGACGCTGAGAAGGTAGTGTCTATTCCTGCCTGTTGTTTCAGGAGTCAGCTGATTTGGTGTGATGGTTTACCAATGTAGGGAATGGATATCTTGATGGGGGCTGATTCTAGTTTAGACCTTTTGGCAGGAGGTGAAAGCGTTGCTTCGATGGTTCTGTTGACTATTTCAGGTGGGTAGTGGTTTGCGTTCCCACAAAGACTTTCCTCAGGTGTTCAATTTCTTCCTGTAGGTTTGTTGAGCAGATGTTTTTGGCTCTTCTGGTCAATGTAGAGATGACGCCAGGTCTTGACTTTAGGTGGGTGGTTTGGAGTTGTAGTGGATGTAAGTGATCCGTATGAGTTGGTTTTCTGTACACGGAGGTCTGGAGTTGGTTGCAGGGAGGTGCGGGACACAAGGACATCAAGGAAAGGTAGTTGGTTGTTCTGCTCTGTTTCAATGGTGAATTTGATGCGGGGATGTTGGCTGTTGAGATGGGCGAGGAGCTGCTTTGGATCTTGCTGAGGTTGGAGGACGACAGAAGGTGTCATCCACTTTGCAGTACCAGCAGGACGGTTTGAAGGGTGCAGTTTCTAGGGCCTTCTCTTCCAGGTCAGCCATGTAAATTTCTGTTAGGATGGGGGATAGTGGGGGAGCCATGGGAAGTCCGTGGATTTGCTCATAGATGGCATCGCCCCAGGTGACCAAGGATGCTTCAACCGTGACCAAAGGATACTTCATTCCATCTGCTTATGATCCACTCCTCCACCAAGCCCAGTCTATTGTATATAAACATCGCATCCATTGTATAAACATCTCATTGTAACTACATCTCTGGCTTCCTCTCTCACTATCCTTTATGTACTTACTGGCTTCATCAGCTTACTGCTTAGCCAATCATGGCAATTATGTTGTTTCCCTAAATTTATTTTAATTATATAATCTTATTCAAAATAGTGTTTTTACAAAAATTCATGTTCTGCAAATCTTGAGACAAAACAGGCAATAGCTGTTGCACCTGTATATGATTCTTACTTTTCACAGGTTCTACATTAACTGGTCAAGGCTGTAGAAATGCTGATTCAGTATTAACTTGAGATGCATTTTTACACTAGTATCAGTAGTTTAGTATTAGAAAATATCTGTGAATGAATACATACTACTAGTGTTGGGAATTGGTTAAAATCTCATAATTGATGATTGGTTTATTACAACCGATCAATCATCGAAATTTTTTTTATACAAATAAGGAAAAAACATGTAGTTCTTTTGGGGTTTTTTGGCAAAATTTCACATCTTTAAAGGATGACTAGTATGTCAGGAAGATAAATTTCTTGGAGTCTTTAAGATAAATTCAATCATGACTTGAAACGAGCTTGTAGTGCTTATGAAATGTAACAGACAAAACCAACCTTGTGAAAAATATTGTTTATGAAAACAAGTGTTCCAGAATTGTTTGTGTTCGATTATGAGAAAACATGATCGATTGCTTGGTCGTTTAGTCACTGCGACCAATCTTCGATTATTTCAATTAATCGGACCACCACTACATACTACCCCCAAGAGGTGCTATAAAAGTGATATTCCATAATACAAGACAGTGATAGTCAAGCATAGGGACACTTTCCAGTTTTAGTTGCCTCATTTTTCATGAAATGTGGTGCAATATTGGAAATGATTTGTCAGGAACTGACAATCCCAATAAATCAATACAAGAATACCCTCAATAATTAAATGGAACAATAAACATACTACTGTGAAATGTCTTGTAACAGTAAAAAGCAATCTTGTCTTTGCTGCCAGTTAACAGCCCATACCAGGTGCCAGACTGGGTTCTGACTTCACAGAGACTCAGTCTAAATTCATACAGAACCAGTTTAGTAGTATTTGATCAGGAAAAGTATATAGGGTAGCAAATATATTTTACTGACACTTTTTTAAGACACTGAACAGTATTTTGCAGAATTAAATTATTCATCAAATTCACAATAGTTTACATGATTTAAATAAATTGTATCTAAAATTTTGGTCAGCAGACAAAGTCTGTTTTGACTGAAATGAATAAATTGTACTGCTAATGTGTCGAGGGTAGACCCCCTTTAAATTAACCTACCAGTATATATACTGAGAGAAAATAAAGGATGACAGGAAAATTCAAGTGTTCCTATATTATTTTCCAGTTTTCATCACTACTGTGCTATTCAAAGCGGGTGATGAAAACGGGAAAATATTAAAGGAACGCTTGAATGTTCCTGTGATCCTCTATCTGTTTCTCTCAGTATATATACAAGATTATTGGAAGGATGTAAGCATTCTCAGGGATAGAAATAGTTTTTTTTGTAAGTGTGCCTTAGGGCACCAGACAAATATTATAAGCGTGCCTTTCAGAAATCAAGTGTGCTCACATGTTTTTAGAATAAATGACAATGATGATGATCATTTTGGATTTATTGTTAAATAAAGAAATGGGTTTATGAGCATTTAGATATGTATGGCATTATTCATTTTTGAAAAGAATTATTGTTTGGGGGATTCAATGATTAAAGGTGAGTTATGTTTCAAAACAAATTAGGCGTGCCATAAGGCCACCGAGAACAATTTTTATCTGTGCCATTTGAGTATTTACCGTGCCATGGCACACTAATATATGGGGTATTTCAAACCCTGATTCTCCTGTGTCATATTCTTATTCTTAATCAGTGAAGCATACATGTATGCAAAGTGACTGATGAGACTTTATAAAATGTAAACTGATTTTCCATGATGAATATTTTACCCTACAGGGTGCCGATGAGATGATGCAGATGCAGTAGGTGACACCCAGTGGTCCTGATGGACAGTGAATTTTGTAATGATAGTTACCCCGGTAAGTAAATCAACGAATGCTATTTTGTACCAGTGAAGTAAGGACAGGACCACTAATTATTGTCCACTCACTGGTCCTGTGGTCTAGTGGGGAAGTTTGAAAGGTTTCTTACCCTGTCTGCCCCCACCCCTCCTGTAGTTTAGGGAAAGTGCTGAGCACTGTCAAGTGGTATATTGTGGGTGATGTATACTAGATGTTTATTTGGTGTTTGAAATCAAATATTTCAACATGGAAATTTCTATTTTACATAAACTAAGAGACAAATTAATAAAACATTTAGCCCGATTAAGCTTAAATGCATGAGTGTACAGGGTCAAGTATATATGTTAGGTTAAAGTCACAGTCTGATTTGTCACTCATCATGTCATGGCTCAAAGGGAAACATCAGTTTGAATGAAAGATCTTGTTTGTTTGTAAATTATTCAAATGGTGCGATTGTAGCATATGTTTGCCATTTAATCTGACTTTACCTTATCTTTTAACTAATTTTACCATGTTTACCAGTAATCCTTTCCTCTCATTAATACTCAGGGTTAGGGTTAGGTTTGGGTTAGCCTTTCTTTCTTTTTCTTTGTGGGATGGAGATAATATCGTGCAGTCCTACTAGAGATGGACAGGGGTTGTTGTTTGTGCAGATCTAATGCAGGTGCTCGTTTGCTGTGATACTTGATTACTTCACTGACAAATCTTATGAATGGGACGTTCACATTCATAAGATTTGTCAGTGAAGTATCACACGTATGAAAGATAATCTTTCGTTCTTTAATCAATATCATAAATGGCATATGGTCTCTGAATATATCCAGTTTGAAATATGACCGGATATGCCACCAATTAGCGTAGTTAGGCTGCTTACAATCAGGACCAACGAGTTGAAGTGACGCAGCGATTAACAGTATGTTGGCCTCTAGATGTAGATTCTATATATTCTACTGTACCGGTTTACGTCGAAACAGTTCAAGCTTGGGTGATATCTTGATATCTTCCAAAGACACGCTTGCTACGGGGCCCTACCTGCACTCTTGTTTTGGGCGTTGTCCGTCTCACTCACCTTAAGTTCCAAATCAAAAACATTCACAAAATCATATTTCCCGGCACAAGGACATGGCTGTCAAACATAACTCCTGACACTGCTTACATCGCTAGTTCCCATCACCTCTTTCACTTCCGCATAATTCACATCGATGTGGGGAGTATTGTTTAGGGACCGTATCAAAATACATGACCGCCTATCAGTTCCATGTGTGCATCAGTGTGGAAATTTAAGCGATGCCGTTTATTGAGGCACTGACTGACAAATCCTTCCCCATACTTTCTGTGAATATTTTTTAACTAAGATACAAAATAACACTAAATTACTATCAAGGGGGTCCATAACTTGGTAAATGCAGTAGGCTATAGATTTATCCCGATTTGCGTGGGGACACAGTCCTACCAAGTGCACCACCATGAAAGTCTTGGTGAAGAGCCTTAAAATATAAATCCATTTCGTTAGATCATTGGGATATTTTTAAAATTTAATCATCCATTGACAGGCAATTACACAATATGTAAAACGTTTCGGCTCAATAATATGAAATGTTTTTCAATCAGTCTTTACTCATATATCGACGTAAGAGATATAATTTCCGAGTAGCTATGCCCAAACGATTTGAACTTTGAATTCACGTGAAAGGAGTGAGTAAATATTGCCAGGAATGCTGTGGCTGGTCGCGACGATCACAAAAAAGGAAGGTTACAGCCCGGGAAAGCCAAACAGAAAAACAGAGTTGAAAATGTCCAAACTACTCTGTTGATACGACATACCAATCATATAAACCAAAGTAGTTTACATGAAGACATACAAAAATGCAAATAAAGTATTTTTAAGAGCAAAAGCTGAAATTGCCCTTTTCCATAGAATGACCCATTAGCATGTATCATTTTATCTCAGAACATATGTTATCATATGTTAACTAAAAACTTCAACGAGAATAATGAAGCCGCCCATAATATGTTAACTAAACAAGCAAATGACAAGTCACTAAAACAATTTTAATCCATTGTGATCAATGGATGACGCTTATTGGAAAAAAACCCGGTATTGATTCCCTTAATCAATGTGGCTTTCGCAGCGATTCGCGGCACCGAGGTTTGTAATTGAAATGTGGCTTTAGCGGCAATTGGTATTTTTTAAATGTGGCTCTCCCGGGCGGACACGGAAAGCAAACGGGAATGAAATAAGGTGAGGTGAAATTGGGATCAAGCTGTTATGTGGTATGTGGTTGGGTAAGGTGAGGTGAGGTGAAATTGGGTTTAACGTGCTTGAGAATATTTCGCTCATATGACGACGTGCATGCGTGTGTATGTGTATGTGCGGCTGCTTGTACTAGCCCAGACTGAAGCTGGTTTTATAGTGCTAGCCCACTGAGATACCATGCCGCAGTGAAGCATGAATACCCCACTCAGACACATTATACTGACTCCAAGCCGACCAGTCCTTGTTGTACCCATTAATGCCGAGCGCCAGACAGGGACCAACAAGTACCATATTTTAACGTCTTTTGGTATGACGCGGTCGGGGATCTAAACTCGCTCACACTCACCACCAAGCAAATCATCAAAGGTGAAAGTTTATGGATGTCAACTTCTTTCTTATGAGGAGTTTCCTTGATGAAGGTTGGTTTGTTCTTTAACGCCGCACTCAGCAATATTCCAGCTATATGTCGGCAGTCTGTAAATAATCGAGTCTGGTCCAGACAATCCAGTGATGAACAGCATGAGCATCGATCTACGCAATAGGGATACGATGACTTGTGTCAACCAAGTCAGCGAGCCTAACCACCCGATCAGGTTAGTCGCTTTTTCGACAAGCATGGGTTACTGAAGACCAATTCTAACCCGGACCTTCACGTGTTCCCTGATGCAGGAATAAGACTATACACGGAAACGTCCTGTTCCTCCTAAGGAAGAAGTTGACATCCATAACCTTTCACCTCAAATGTATATTACTTCTAAATGGCGTCCACAGACCTTAAGCAAATCATCGTTCTTGATTTCTTGGATGACAGTTTTAATTCATTGTTGGGTATTCAGTCAGTATGCGAGTGTTTAACGATGCTCACGGTCCCGTTTCACAAAGCTATCGTGGCGCTACGACTGTCGTAAGTCTATGTTATAGTATATAGGAGGTACGACGGTACGACTTCGTCCGACAGTCGTAGCGCTACGACTGTCGTAAGTCTATGTTATAGTATCGTAGCGCTACGACTGTTAAGTCTATGTTATAGTATACAGGAGGTACAACAGTCGTAGCTACGACTGTCGTAAGTCTATGTTGTAGTATATAGGAGGTCCGACAGTCGTGGCGCTACGATCGCTTTGTGAAAAGGACCCCAAGACAATCTTAATTGAAAATCTGTCTTTATTGTAATATTGCAGTTTTGTGAGATGAGATACTCCCTGTTGGAGGACGACCCTGTGTTAAATCTCTGTGGTATTTCTCACTGATAAAATACGGACTAAGTGATGCCGAGAATCGAGGATAGGGATTGGGATGAATAATCTTGTTCCGTGGTTTACAGCCGCTGTACTTACAGAGTATAGACAGACCACATTTATCCAGGAGTAGATTTGTAATGCCCTTTGTCTGGGTCTGAGTGACCGAACCCGTGAAGGTCCGGGTTAGAATGAGCTTTCAGTAGCCCATGCTTGTCGTAAGAGGCGACTAAGGGGATCGGGTGGTCAGGCTCGCTGACTTGGTTGACACATGTCATCGGTTCCCAATTGCGCAGATCGATGCTCAGTTTTGATCACTGGATTGTCTGGTCCAGACTCGATTATTTACAGACCACCGCCATATAGCTTGAATATTGCTGAGTGTGGCGTAAAACTTAACTCACTCACTCACTGAGTGACCGAAGCCAATTCACTCGGATAACATCTGGGATAACATCTAACGCGAGACATAGGACTGACTGACTGACTGAGTTTGGTTTTACGCCGCTTTTAGCAATATTTCAGCAACATCACGGCGGGGGACACGAGAAATGGGCTTCACACATTGTACCCATGTGGGGATTCGAACCCGGGTCTTCGGCGTGACGAGCCAACGCTTTAACCACTAGGCTACCCCACCGCCCCACGAGACACAGGAACAGCTGATACCGATACAGAATAGGTCCTTACATGATGGTTTATTACTGGCATTTTGTGTCAAGTTTCTGTATGGCCACTGCAAACTCCTGATAAATTGAAGATCCCTTTTCTATGATATAACATGCTGCTCAGAAAATATAGGTATCCATGGACCCTCTCCCTGCAGATTTAATGGCACACATTTTTGTGATGGTACATTTCCCATGCACAGGATAGTAGAACAAAACATAGAGCACAGAGAACATGTTGAACACAGGTGGGTTTTATCAGAATCAGGTCCAGGTAATAGGGGCGGTGGGGTAGCCTAGTGGTTAAAGCGTTGGCTCGTCACGCCGAAGACCAGGGTTCGAATCCCCACAAGGGTACAATGTGTGAAGCCCATTTCTGGAGTCCCCCGCCGTGATATTGCTGGAATATTGCTAAAAGCGGCGTAAAACTAAACTCAGTCAGTCCAGGTAATAGTACTTTTAAAAAAAAAATTAACAGTCGTGGTCAAGTTTGTGTACATTACATTGCAATGTCAGATGCAGAGAGTTTATTTAAGGGTATTTTCCGAAGGTGTAAATGATCAGGTTGTGTTTAACTGTATTGCGTGAAGCTTATACATTGAAACGTAATGTTGGGTAACCCTGCTTCACACAGTTGTTTTTTGTATACCGCAGTGTATGAATTAAGTTTGAAAAGTCATTGGCCAGGAGGGCTAGTTAAGTAAAAATGTTGCTAGCCCACATCATACTTCACTGGTCCTGCAAAATATCAATAACAAAATGCACATCGGTCAGAATTGGTGTGATGTTTGGTAATTGAAGATGTTTTAAAAACGTTACATTTGTATTGTAATGGTTCCTAACTCTTTTGCGCAACGCTATTAACATTTGTATATAGCGATCTTCGTGTGACAAGAGATAATAAATGTCACGAAACTTTTGCAGACTTACTTTTAACACCGGAGAGCGGAAGGTCGCGGGTTCGATGCCCGACTGCGTCATACCAAAAGACGTTAAAATATGGTACTTGTTGGAACTTGTTGGTACTTCGCGCTGGAGAATATTTCGCTCATATGACGACGTGCATGCCTGTGTATGTGTAGGTGCGGCTGCTTGTACTAGCCCAGACTGAAGCTGGTTTTATAGTGCTAACCCACTGAGATACCATGCCGCAGTGAAGCATGAATACCCCACTCAGACACATTATATTGACTCCGAGCCGACCAGTCCTTGTTGTACCCATTAATGCCGAGCGCCAGGCAGGGACCAACAAGTACCATATTTTAACGTCTTTTGGTATGACGCGGTCGCGGTCGGGGATCGAACCCGAGACCTTCCGCTCTCCGGGCGGAATTTGGTCTATGGACATTGGTAGAAGGAATAACATAGTTTCTGCACCTTTGGTAGATTATGAATGAATATTTGAGTGAGTGAGTATGGTTTTACGCCGCTTTTAGCAATATTCCAACAATATCACGGAGGGGGACACCGGAAATGGGCTTCACACATTGTGCCCATGTGGGGATTCGAACGGGGGTCTTTGGCGTGACGAGCGGACGCTTTAACCACTAGGCTACCCCACCGCCGCCAATGAATATTTGAGAAAATATCCTTTAGCAGTGCCAACCTTACCAATTCCCCAGTCATGTAATTTCCAACAGTGCTGTCATCTTCCATCTTCATCAGGGAATTTTGCAATGATACAGAAATACCAACTTCCACAAAAGGACAATATAAACATTTATATTCAATGGAAGGATATGGATCCCTGTAATTTGTTTGTTTGTTATTTAATGCAGTACAGCATATACCAGTTATTTTATATATAAATAGTACGGATAAGACAAGCCAGTGATTGACGTTATGACTGACTGACGGACTGAGTTTGGTTTTACGCCACTTTTAGCAATATTCCAGCAACATCAGGGCGGGGGACACCAGAAACGGGCTTCACACATTGTACCCATGTGGGGATTCGAACCCGGGTCTTCAGCGTGATGAGCAAACGCTTTAACCATTAGGCTACCCCACCGCCCCGATTGACGTTATGAGCACTGAACCATGTAATATGTATCAAAAAGATCAACAAGATGTGTGTCCATGTCTGTCTGAGCATCACTGTGCAGTTTCCAACTTATTGCAGACCATATGAGGCAGTCGACATACTGTGTTAATTATGTTACAGTAAAACAATACACAATGTTTTCTTCTTGAAAATTATTTTATTCCAGGATTGTATCTTATTCCCTCATATGTACATGATCAGGATCTCACACTTCATACAAGACATGGCTGACAGAAGAAGATTACACACAAGTATAACAGAGGGCCAGGAGTAACACACCACACTCTCAGTCACTGAGTGAAATGGAAGGTTAGTTTGTCGGACAGACTCCCCATAATGAGTGAGTGAGTGAGTTTAGTTTTACGCCACACTCAGCAATATGCCAGCTATATGGCGACGGTCTGTAAATAATCGTGTCTGGACCAGACAATCCAGTGATCAACAGCATGAGCATCGATCTGCTCAATTGGGAACCGATGACATTTGTCAACCAAGTCAGCGAGTCTGACCAGCCGATCCCATTAGTCGCCTCTTACGACATCCCCATAATGGATACAAAACAATAATACCCTTCATTATATTGATGTACAACACACATCCCATAGCTATACAAGGTGAAAATTCCCACTTTATTGGATCCAGAAATACAACCAAGTAAACATTAGGCTGTTAGATCCAATCATTCAAGTGAAAATGCCAACTCAATTTGAATGCCACATTCTGTCAGATCCTGTGAATTGCCTATGTATTAAAGTTTCCCATACCCCATCACACCTAACATGACAAGAAACTTACGTTTTGCTATTCTGTAAATATAACTGTTATTTGATATGCCCTATGCTTACTAAAATGACATTTAAGATATACTGAAGGAAACAAATAAGAGAACATATGAAAGCACAAGTGTTCCATGTTTTCAGGTTTCTTCACATGCTTTGTATTGCACTTTAGTAAAACCTGAAAAATAAAGAAAGGAATACTTCAATGAAGTGGTCTTCGCTTCTTTGTTTCCTTCAAGATACAGTCAAATCCCGATGAGTCAAATCGCTGGGGACAAAGTAATAAATTCGACTTATCCATGTATTCGAGACATAGGTACGTCTATGAGGGTAAAAAAAAAAGATGATCCAGTCCTAATTCCTCTGCCTAAGCATTTGTTTATCTAATGATTTCCATATCACTAATAGGGGCACCAGTCTGATAAGCACAGACAGTGATTTCCGTAAAATCACTAATCTGCTCACCCGTCAATGGCGGAAAGGTGTGAGCCACGCTGGTTTGTTAATTGGATCAGTTTGCTACACCAATCAACTTCTCATTGACTGACTTCGGCTTATGTATACAAGATTGCTGTTGTTTCAATCTCATGGGACCAAATTTCCTTTTCAAGTCATCGTGTGTATTCATGAGATGAATTCGTGTAACCGGTATTCAAATGATGACAACTATAACAGGAAATGGTTGGGACCGACAGGTACTTCAGGTTATGCATAATATTCGAGACACCGGCATTTGACTCATCGGGATTTGACTGTATATGCTTTAAACAATGATTACTACACTTCGATACGACGTAAAACCCAATTTCACCTCACCTCACTACACTTCAAGAGACTGTGGCAATGACATTTAACATATGTCTTCAGAGATGCCATTGCTAGTATCAGCATATAGGTTTTTATAGTAACAAAAATGTTCAAAAGGAAAGCCCTCCACAATATAAGCTCCCTAGAATCTCTGATCCAGTGACACAAATACTTTGTGTACAGTGAGTATTTACTGAGAGTGCACTGTGACATCCTGACCCAGATATAGTCCTCAACAGCAACAATTATAACAGCAATAAATAAGATCATCATACATGTGAACGTAACATATTGTACAACAAAGGATGCATAAGGTACCAAATGGACAATCAAGGAACACAACAGATTGCACCAAGCCTGGAACCAACTGAGGAACCCAATAGACTGTACAACATATCATGTTTCAGGTACCAAACATAGCAATGCAACAAACTGTACATGTACATAAGGTACCGCAAGCATTCAGAAAAACAAAGTTACCGAAAAAGGAGGAATGAAATAGTCTGTACAATGAATGCATTCAGTAATAATGTTGACAAAATAGAAAAAAGCTACAGATTGTTCAACAAGCTTTGAGTAAATACAGTTAAGGCCAGAACAATTTCATTTCTTGTTTTACAGATTTTTGTCCTCAGAAAACCTAAAGGCAGGGGAAAAAAAAAAAAAATCAAAAAAAATCACCAGTTGAAGTAATATTCCTTTTAAATACTAAAAGTATTTTACTTTTGGCAATCTATGATGTATATATGGGGCAAAAAACAATCTAAATACATTTTCTTGCACATTTACATTTTTGGCCAATAAATATACTAAAATTATATTTTTTGAGCGGGGAAAATTACTCTTGATTTTTTTCTTATTCCTGAAAAAATATGACCTGTGGATCCATAAAACAAGAAATAAAATTAGTCTGGCTTAATGAAGTTTGTACACCATGAAAACAAGACTGGACTGATGTATTAGTGAGTGAAAGAGATGTACTGATGCAGCAGCAGGATGTGCGTCAATACCAACCAAGTACAAAGGGGCAAACTTGATAACACAGAACACCTTTCACAAGCAAGCTGATTGTACATCTGATATTCTGGTATACATAACCCTGAATTTAAAAACAATGTTCTAATCTTGTTGGCACAGGATCCCTCAAATCATTTCCTTCATGATGTTTCTTGCCTGAGGCATGGTACTCCCTGTGTGTGTGAAATGAGTGAGATGGGTATATAACGTTGGAATAGTATTTCGGTTATAACACCACATGAAGAGAAATTGGGTTGACAACTTGTTCAGTGTGGATCAGACAATCCAGTGATACACAGCATGAGCATCGATCTACGCTAGCAAGTGGGATACTATGACATGTGCCAACCAAGTCAGCGAGCCTGGCCACCCGATCCCATTAGTCGCGTCTTATGACAAGCATGGGTTGCTGAAGACCAGTTTGAATTCAGATCTTCATGGGTCACATGAGGAGAAGAGGTCATACATGTTTACCGCTGAAACGGACAGGGATGCTATAGAGCAGACTGACCACATCTCAGAATCAGGGGGAGATTCAGACCCATATTCCTCTTTAGTATGTGTAATGGATGAAACTCTGCAGAGCAAACCGTTGATGACGGTGAATTTATGCAACAGTATAGTAATGCTGTTGACTGTTTGCCTCTTTAGGAAACAGCATGCATATCCACAGCCTATGAAGGTGGTTTCTAAATAATAAAATCTGAACCAGACAATCCAGTGGTTGATATGCTGAGCAACGATCCACACAATCAGAGAATGGGGATAATCTATCAACCGGCCGCAAACCCGACCACCCAATCCATTTCATCTCCTAGTGACAACATAGTATGGTTTTACGCCGCTTTTAGCAATATTCCAGCAATATCGCGGCAGGGGACACCAGAAATGGGATTCACACCTTGTACCCATGTGGAGAATCGAACCCAGGTCTTCGGCGTGCTGAGTGAACACTTTATCCACTAGGTTACCCTACCACCCCAGTGACAACATAGACTGCTTGGACCAATTTAAATCCAAAATTCTTAAGGGGGTATACTTATACTCTGCTCCCCTATTTAATGAAGTTAACTCGATCTGCCGTTTGGGGCATTTGACCTCTCGGGTCATGCATATGTAGAGTAGCTCAGGTCAAGCTGAACAAGCTGTAGTAGTATATTAAATGAAACATATCTTGGTATCATAAACCTCTCACTTGGTTTTTACATGACTCGGGGTCCAAGCTAAATATTTAATGATGACTTCATGCTTTTGCAATCAGGAACTGCACACTGTTCTGGCTGTACTAACACTATGTAGGAACTCTGTCTGAGAAGCCCAAGTGACTGCTTGTAGTGGGCTACTACCTGGAGTCCTCAGTTTCAATGGAACAGAAAATGTGATGGAAATCTATTAAACATTTTGAAAGTTGACAGTAATATTGTTCAACCAACAGCAGTCCCAGTTGGATCAAAGTCCCCTAAACACAATTTTGTTATCTGCCAAATGACTGTTTACTATGTTTATTAATCCAGCAGTAATTTTGTAATTACCCTAGTGTGGGGGTGTGGGTGTGAGGGTGAGGGTGTGAGGGTGTGAGTGAGTCAGGTTCAACTCATATCACGGCTTTCCACTTTATGTGGTAGGAAAACCCATATATTTTAGACGTGAAACTCCTGGGCATGACAACCGTGGAAACATGTTCAGGTAGACAATGAGGTACATGAGACAATGACAGTTTCGACATCTAGACTGAAACTTGTGTCAGATCTGCAGCAGTCCCATTGCGGTACTGACTCAGTTGCTAAGTCCAGGAAGTGGTCCACAAGATGCTGGAAGACAGGATGCTTAATACAAACCTCATTATAACACCACCTTGATATAAACATGTTAACAAGGAAGATTTCATCACTGTTAATTAGGAGAGTGGCATTATAATGAGGAAGATGACATAGATACGTATTTGGTATGTATATATACAGCCTTGTTTGGTACACTCCCACGCAGAACACACTACACCAGCCATGCATACTTTAACAACAAAAATATTGACATGATCTTGCCAATTTGTCACAACAAAAGAGAATATTGATTTCCGTAATAATTTTGATATATTCACATTTTAACTCATCATAGAAATCCCACTGTTGAAATATTGCTGATGTGTTACCCATTAACTCACTCACTTGACTCAAGAGCCAACCCACACTGAACAGCATTGTTTACATTAGGGGTGTCACGATACACCAATCTCACGATATGATACGTATCACGATTTTAAGGTCACGATCACGATGCGTGTCGCGATACATAATTTTCGGCGCATTTTCATTGCAATCGATACACCCCTAGTTTACAGTAGGTTTCATAGATCTCCAAAACAGTATGTATCAGAGATTGGTTGTTATATAATACCTCACTGCCAAACATCAAGATTCATTACATAGGAACCATTTAACACACACAGATATATACACATATAAACCCAGAAAAAATACAGTGCCCAGTATCTCATCTGTGACACCCAGTATATATCTATCTAATCTAAGCTCAAAGAGTCCTCAACCTAGATGCTGCCTGATACAATACAGCAAGCACATGATACGACAATCATTCATAGACTAGATTAGTCCATCCTCGTCCGACCAGGGAATCATATCTTTATTCAATTACGACAAATACCCAGGGCTCCATTTAGCAAGGCAGTCGCAGCACTACAACTGTCTTAAACCTATATTAGCCATTTCTGGTGTCCCCTGCCATGATATTGCCGGAATATTGCTAAAAGTGGCATTAAACTTAACTCCCTCACTCACTCAAGCCTATATTAATGTATGGGAGTTACAACTGTCTTAATGTTACGAGCACTTCGTGAAACATGGCCTAGTATCTTTTAGCTGTATTTTGCCAAGTGACATCACCTATATTCAAACTTCACTCTCAAATTTTTATATGGAATGAATCTTTCATGGGAAAACTTAAACCACTATACAAGGGTACACATATTTTAGCTGTATTTTGGCAAGTGACATCACCTATACTTCACGGAACTTCTTCCTGGAATTTTTATATGGACTAAATCTTTGATGGGAATCTTAGACAAACTATACAAGGGTGCCCCTGGACCACAGAGAATGAGTTCAGACAGACTTCTGTTAAATTTAACAAGACACAGCAACATGAACCATTCTCCAAATTCATCACTGATGATAAGCCTGATTCTTCAGCAGTACAAATGATGAACATGTTCGAAGAAGACACATTAATGAAGACTCCCAAAGCTGCAGCAGCAATTTCATTAGTCCATCGTGAAGCATATTGATCAAAAATGAGTTTGAAAATGCAAATCGACAGATAAATTGGTCAAATTTAGAACGTGATTTTCAGCTGTTGAAGATGTTTCAAATTTCTGAAAAATTATCCATGATATACATGTATTACAGTATTCAATTATCAGCAATCAATGACTAAGATGAAACGGAATGTGTTTGGGTTAAGCCATATATCATATTATAGGGCTTGATCTAAGGAACTTCACTGCCCTGAAAACCTAGTTGTACCAAACAAAACTAGGTTGCACCGTGGTGCTGTAAATTTAAAAGTGCACATGCACTTAATCTTGAAGTACCCAAAAGCAGGACATTACACATAACACTACCATTACTGACATAGTGTGGTAAATAGTACAATGAGGTTCTGACTTAGTTCAAAGATGGATGTTGTGCTGACAAGCATGGGTTGCACATAATTTTCAAATATTTTGACATGAGCTTGGAGCATGAGGACATTAAATGCATCTTACAATAACAGTTTGGATTGGTACATGTTGATATCTAGATCGAGGCCCTGTATGGGTCACGTCATTTGTAGAAATGTTACATAAAATATGGATTTCAGAAATAACTGTAGTTTGGGTTTCTTGAGAACATATTATGCCAAGATGCAATTCAACAAAGACAAAGGAAATTCTTTGGAAGTAGTTGACATAATGTAACATTCTTATAAAACTTGACACCCTTACACAAGGACAACACACATGCACTATTTACATAGCTTTAGGCAAAAAAAATTAAAATTATTTTCATGTACACACGTAATTCTGTTTAAGTCTACTATAACATACTGTAATGGATGAATTGATTGCCCATCCCAAATAAGCATCAAAAACTCTACAGCAACACCAATAACTTAGGCATATCTACATAGCTACAGGTGCAACATTTTGACTTCAACAAACTGAATTTACCAGAAAAATACTAGGATAATATGGAAACCAAATTTGCAACGACTAAATATCTTACTTCAGAGAGAGGATTTCATGGTAAATAAAGTTCAATATTTGAGAATAAATAAAACACAAAAGAAAACCTTTGAAATACTCATATATGAATGATTAGATAGTCAAAGTTGAATCACAAGGTGGTTGAAAAGAAATTTGGATTGATGTTTTGATTGACAGGTTATTAATTAGGAACAACCTAGACAAGAATGACTACTGTTTGTGATGGTGCTATCAGTAAAAACACCACTGTCTGAAAATATGCAAACACTACATATGAACCAAAAATAATAAACCGACATCAACCAATTCCACAGGAAATTACTTCTTTGAATGGCATTTTAGAAGTTGGGAAGAACAATACAGACCAACTTTATGGCTAACAACTTGTTTATTTCGTGAGTGCAATGTTTCAAAACAGAATCTTGTACCGTTGTTTCCTGCTCGACAACACTTCAAGAATCTGTATCGAAACGTCGTACTCATGAAGCAGAGAAGCTGTTTGTAACGCAAGAATGACTACTGTTGTGTGCTGGTGCCAACAGTAAAAACACCATATGTCAGTATGAAAGTATGTAAACATTACATATGAAATAAATATAATCTACCAATCCCACAGGACATTCCTAAAGAATGTTTAACAAAATAAACACTAACATCCCTTACAGGAGAATTAAAAGACCTACCGATACTAATCATCCCCCAAGAATATTTCATACCAAAAACAATGAAGCAATATTTTGTACAGTATCAATGATAATACTTTGGTAAGGTCATTCCAATGCATACCAATATTTAAGAATTCAAACTTCACACCACATTTGAGCAGCATAAACAATTCTCACATTCATGTCAAAACCAGATATGAATCATGCTTTAAGACAGACAATTCATTGTACACTCTATATTCAGGGGTGTATATTCAATATCCATGAGTCAGTACATAATAAATGTGGTCATAAATTCCAATAGCTGACACAACTTTCAGTTGTGAATATATATTCTTTTAACACAATTTATTAGTGACACACAAGATAAAGATTTTGATGAATTTAAATTTTTGGAATGTGTTCAAAACTTCTGTTAATAAATGAAATAGAAAGATTGTTTAACAAAGAAAGACTTATATGGCCATAGGCAAAGTTGAAACCACATTTACACATATAAAAATCGAGTACAAAGACATCAAAATAATGTTCTAGGCCAATTTCCCCCCAAATGATGGTAGAAACACTGATTATATACGCATACACATGTATGTACATGAATAGTGTTACCCCAGGCCATACATTACTAAAGCAATGGTCACATCTTACGGACACGCACGTAGTTGACCATAGAGGGGGATGAACGTAGTATTTGACCTTAGTTTAATGTAGTTAGACATATTAAAGCATAGCTCAACATAGATCACTGTAGTTATGACCAGTGATCGAAATAATTTTCAAACTCAACCAGACAGTTGGGCAGGTGACCAATAAATGTCGCCTGCCCATCTTGAAAGTTGCCTGCCTGCACTTTTGACTAATAAATTGCATTTATCATTGTTTCAAATGGAAATCAATTCAGCAAATTAAAAACAACAAGCATGAAATTAAATCCTCTGTCACATCCCCAGCCTGTGACATTTGAAAAGAGCCTGTTAAACTTGCAATTAGCCATACACCACCAATATGATATATTTTCTGAAAAACTTCAATAGTGAAAGTTTAGAGCGATACCCGCCTCAAAGCCTCTTCTCGTGTGTTATTCATACAAAACTTCCAAAAGGGAGGTATTTAAAAATATCAGCCAGACAATTGGGCTTGTGGAGATTTTTTTGAGGCAGTCTGACATGAAAGTTGCCAGTCTCAAGGCAGGCGGGCAGGCTGTTATTTCGATCACTGGTTATGACCGTACTTTGTACTACTGTTACTGTAGTTTGAACATTGTTGACCCTAGTAGACCGTAATTGCCCCTACTGCACTATTGTGTTGACCGTAGTACACCGTGGTAACATGGCACTACAATAAACTACGGTTTACTACTACTTCCAACCTACTTCAATCTAGTTCATCGTAGTGGCACTACGATGAACTACGTTCAAATGAGTTACAGTCAACAACATACATGACAGTAAGATGTGATGGCTTAAGGTACAATGGTCCTGGGAGATTTCGACACCAACAGATCCCTAAGAGCTTCTGTTACTGATGTTATGAAAACACAGAACGTGCATTTTGGATTGTCTGTAACATGAAATTGAAACAATACTGCATGATTCATGTCTCCCATGTAGTAAGGTGATAAAGGCAGGAGAACCCTCAAATTTGAGGTAATGTCATATTCCCTTATTTAGGAGAATTTTGTACAAAGATGACAGTAAATTGTGAATGAGCAAAAAATAATCAGTGTGAAAACGTTATATTTCAATATACCAGAGTTTGTATTAACATCCATAAAGATTTGGATTGGATAACAAGTGGTGCTATGGCAATTAAATAAATAGTTGTATACAGTATTGTTACCACTCCCAAGTATGTATATACTATATTCCTGACTACAAGTGATACAAGGGCAACACCTGTACATCAGGCATTTCTCAATCAAGTCATCATGTGAGAAGTGTATGGTTGTTTATTTAATAATAAATCTCATAATTGCAATCTTGGAGTACGTAAGTCTCCATTAATACTGGGCTGGTCAATCCATCTGTATTTTCAGGACTCAGGCTCTGTTGTCGATGGCAACACACCAGAAGACTGTCAGTCTCTATTACAATGACAAGATGGCTGTACACCACCGAGTCATTGATGTCCCAACATCATCAAGCAATCTTGTTTCCAAAGATTTAACAGTGAAACCACAGAGATAGTGATCCATACACATACAACCACTCTCTTGATCTGCCCCTAAAGTTAATCGAAACTTGGCAGAAATCCTACATTTATGTCTACAATATTAGAATCCTTTGAGAGACAATTCTTGACTTCCTTGTCACTGGCACAATTTAGAAAAGACCAGTAGTGAATAAATGCTTATTGCTTGTGAAAAAACAAACTTGGGACCTTCAAAGAAGATGACTAGCATATTACAGAGAGTATCACAACACAACTGGCTCTTAATCCAAGGGAAGTAACTGTAGGACAACAGTTCCCATTTGTTTGTTGGTACCGAACCATCAGGAGGCCAACACTTCTAACAACTAACAACTGAGTCATCTATTGCTTTCCTTGGTATTAAACACGTTCTGACAAGATACATGTGGTTATCACAGTAAGCAGTCCAAGGAGGAAGTATTGTCATGGTACACGGTAACAGGATCTTAGCTATGACAGTAGGGCCCGTAAGTAGGTCACGGCACTTCAGCGAGACCTTAGTACTTCTGGTGACAAACAATGTTTCATACCTTTTTGAATGGTTTCATGGTTGGAACAGTAAGGAGCCAATAATCCTTGCCAGTATAACAAATTTCCGATTTAACCATCACCAAATTAGCCAATTATTATGACTGTCAACAGCTGTGACAGACAAGCATTGTTGTAAACTTGGTCTGGTCTTGTGAAGTCATATCTGGCAGTCGTGCAATTTGGAACTAGACTTGGTTCTTGAATATATGCTTGTAGCCGGAAGTCTGGTACCGGAAGTAAGCTGGGCCCCATCTCGCATATCGCAAGTTGGCACGTGCAAAGGGAGCTGGGAACCAGCTTAGTACCAGAAGTAGCGCCTCACAGGACTTACAGGACCTCTGACAAATAACTCTGTTGCCCACATTTAATGACAAATACAGGTCCTGCAGTGATTAGGTTATTGATGTACGGTTATGTAGTGACGTGATCAACAGTCCTGTTGGTTTTTGACAATGTTCAGTGATACTTGGTGTCTTTAAAAATGCCTGTGTGTGAGTGATGTGTTTTTGTATGCATGATAGGAGCAGGTACTGCTGATGATAGACTTCAGGAACTGTCTAATTGTGGGTAATGTCTGTCTGCCACACATCAAGTATCAACATGCAAGCCTATGCAATATACAAATATATTTTACTCCTTATATATCAGCTTTCAGCAGCTGGCTCAATTCACAGACTTATGTTGGGTTACTTATGTATAATAGTTTAACAAACAGTGATGAGTAACACAACACAACCTCATTCCCATGTGTCCCACCATTCAACACAACATCTCATTTCAAAACCAATTCATTCATAATGTACAATGTACAACAGTGATCCAATCCAACAATGTATATCCACAGTTAGTTTGAGGATACTGTCTCAGTTATCCCCCTTGTAGACCTGGTAACAACCCAGTTATCCCCCTTCCTAGACATAGTGATGCCTCAGTTATCCCCCTGCAATGTGCCTAGTGACATCACAGTTACACCCCTAAATAGATAAAGCGATACCTTTGTTAGATAACAGTTATCTCCTGTATATACAACAAATGATGTCCCAGTGATCTCCCCTGAAAACCTTGACCCCTCAAGTTACTGATACAAAATATTAATGAAACCTTTGCCACAGATTTCTTTCTAAAAGACACATAGAAAACACATTGATGACTGTACATTTGTCCCGCCTCAGGTCAGATCATTTAGTTCTTATGAAAGTGTCAGTTGTTCATCTGTTGGTGTTGTACACTCAGTCCTCCCTTTGTGTATGTTTGATAGTCCAATTGTATTATTGGTTCCCACTGAAAACAGCGTCCTTGTGTCCGGCCTGCTGGTGCTGTATACTGTTTGGCTGGAGCTGACCAATGGACACTTTCTGCCCACCACTTGCCCCTGGGGCATCAGGGATGCTGTTTGTTTGACTGTAAATAAAAGCATTGCCATTAACAATAAGTCCATTAAAATTTACCCGTAAAGATCCGGGTTAGAATTGGTCTTCAGTAACCCATGCTTGCTGTAAGAAATGTGCCCTGTTTCCTATCCAGGTGTAACATTGTAATAAATGTGCCCTGTTCCTGTCCAGGAGTAACATTGTAATAAATGTGCCCTGTTTCCTGTCCAGGAGTAACATTGTAATAAATGTGCCCTGTTCCTGTCCAGGAGTAACATTGTAATAAATGTGCCCTGTTTCCTGCCCAGGTGTAACATTGTAATAAATGTGCCCTGTTTCCTGTCCAGGTGTAACATTGTAATAAATGTGCCCTGTTCCTGTCCAGGAGTAACATTGTAATAAATGTGCCCTGTTTCCTACCCAGGTGTAACATTGTAATAAATGTGCCCTGTTTCCTACCCAGGTGTAACATTGTAATAAATGTGCCCTGTTTCCTACCCAGGTGTAACATTGTAATAAATGTGCCCAGGTGTAACATTGTAATAAATGTGCCCTGTTTCCTATCCAGGTGTAACATTGTAATAAATGTGCCCTGTTTCCTATCCAGGTGTAACATTGTAATAAATGTGCCCTGTTTCCTACCCAGGTGTAACATTGTAATAAATGTGCCCTGTTTCCTACCCAGGTGTAACATTGTAATAAATGTGCCCTGTTTCCTACCCAGGTGTAACATTGTAATAAATGTGCCCTGTTTCCTTTCCAGGTGTAACATTGTAATAAATGTGCCCTGTTTCCTGTCCAGGTGTAACATTGTAATAAATGTGCCCTGTTTCCTGTCCAGGTGTAACATTGTAATAAATGTGCCCTGTTTCCTACCCAGGTGTAACATTGTAATAAATGTGCCCTGTTTCCTACCCAGGTGTAACATTGTAATAAATGTGCCCTGTTTCCTTTCCAGGTGTAACATTGTAATAAATGTGCCCTGTTTCCTTTCCAGGTGTAACATTGTAATAAATGTGCCCTGTTTCCTTTCCAGGTGTAACATTGTAATAAATGTGCTTTGTGTATCACCATCCAGGTTTGACACTGTCTGTATTAGATGAGTTTCCTAGTTACCTGTTCCTTGTGTTGACAGGTTTAGCGCCCCCTGGTGGTGTCGTAGGGCCGTTCGTCATCGGTCTTGCTGAAGATGGTGTCTCCGTCCGACTGACATCACTGTTGTCGCTGATCACCTCATCATCGTATATCCTGTATCTGAAACATACAATGTGATTTCGTACAGGACTGATCCTTATGAACAGATGTAAATATTTACAGACACCATAAGTATTTGAAATCAAATCAGATGACATGAACTCTTGAGATACAGGATACAACTTTGTGACACTAAGTGTCACACGGGTACTCAATTATTACAGTTTATAGATCAAGGTGGAGTACCTAAAACCATGTTCATCTTCATATTCTTTATTCTCATCATCGCTGTCCTCATCAGGGGCCACAAACATCACTTCCATTGATATCTCTCCTTGCTGAAAGTAAACATTTAAAATTAACAGCAGCACATGATTCTTGGACTATTTCACTCACTGTATTATTGTTCATAAAAAGGACAGGAAGTTTTGTAAATCTTTCTTCAATCATGGCTTCAGATATCCCTCTGTATCCATTATTATCAAATAGAGCACAGCCCATACAGTATGTGAATACAGAGTGAATATTGCTGCATGCCAAAGTCAGTAATATGACAGCAGTATGAAACTGATTTACAAGAAAAGAACAATATCACTATCCCCCACCACATGGCACATTAGAATTGTTTGTTCGTATAGTAATGAATAACAAGGATGTAAATGTTATTTTTTAAAAACTTTAAGAAGAAAAGAAGCCTTAAGAAGAGATAAGAGTTAAAAAGATAAAGGTCTATTCATGCCATTAGCAATAAATAAATAAATGTGAATTAAATACACACACCAGTGTATAAAACATAGCCTGACCCACCGTCCTTGACTATTTTTGTGAAGGATGGTCTCTTAAATAAGAAAGGCCGTCCTTTGGTCGGGGGAAATATTTGAAACAATAAACTATGAAGAGTTTTAGTTTCTGGGACTGGCTGTGTTTGTTCAGGACTGGTCACTTGTTTGGACAGCCAGTCCTTCGACAGGCCACATTTCAAAATTATTTTATACACTGCACACACAAGAACCCTTCTTTAGACTTTTGTTTGTTATGGCAAATGTTTTAGAACTCATGAGTAATTAATTTAACTTCAGTAGTTTCTGAGAAAACTTGTCCCCATACAGAAATTCAGAAACAATGTCTCTCAAGATTAAGAAACATGTAGCAAGTGGAAGTGAGTCACATCAGTGTGTACAATGTCAGTTCTTTAACTTACATAGTTTCTGAGAAATCTTTTCCTCATTCACAAGAGGAAAAACAGGTGGAATGAAGAAATGATGGACAGACGAACTTTGTTCCAGACCAGTGGTTGATACTGTGAGCAACGATCGGCATCACAGACAAAAATAATAATAATAATAATAATAATAATAATGCACTTGTTAGGCACCTAATTTCCAACCGGTGGCTGCTCAGTGGTGCTTCACAAGGTTAAAAATAAGAATAAAATAAACAGAGTTATTGGTTGGAGAGATAGGTTTTCAAGTCACGGCGGAATGACTTGACAGAGTCTGCAGATTTAATATATGTTGGTAGGCTGTTCAACAAAGTTGGAGCCACAACAGAAAAAGCCTGGCTAGCTAACTTTGTCCTCGTAAAGGGTACACAGAGCTGGAGTTGACCAGATGAGCGGAGTCTGCGAGCAGGGACATAGGGAGTGAGGAGGTCCTTAACCCCCTTGATGCCGAGTTTTTTTCAGGCGCACATTTTCATACGGTTTGAAATGTGAACGTTGTGCGAGAATTGCGCTCGCATGGTCCTTGATCTACGTACGGCTATAAAATTACACAGAAATGTAGAATATTAAATTTCCTATCCGTTGGTATAAATATAAGTGCAACTACCTTGGCGGTTTGAGAAATAGACACTGCTAAATGTTGTCCAAAGTTTGTTATGCGTTAAAAAACAGTAAATTTATCCGCTTTTTATCGTGCACCGATAAAAGCACTGTGCTACGAATTTTTTAATGTGGCATCTTTACGGAAAGTGTGAGCAAAGAAAATACAGCCTGATATCTGAACGACATAAGTGTATATGAATTGGATTTATGTGCTTGTGCATAACATTATACGCTCAACACTAAAAATGACTCGCAATAAATGTCAAAAATGGATTTTCTTCACTTATAATGATAAGGGGGCATAACTCTGTTATGCGCAACACTAGGTCAATGTAACTCAGATCACTTGGAGAGGATTCCCATATTCTCCTGTTTGTGTAGATGTAATTTGATTAATTTTGCATCGTTATTACCAGAATACTAGCCATATCTTCAAATGTAATGAAATTGCTGAAAATAATACAACATTTTATTTGACGTCACTGCTTGTTTTATGCATTTTGCGACGTCGGAAAAAGACAACATTGGTATGCTGATTAGTATATATCTCCCCTAATTTCCATTAATTGTATAAAAGGTCTCGGCTTCTACGTCAGAATTTAACACTCTTTAGACAAAACATAAAATGACTGATTTTTCGATTTAAATAGTGTCCTGAATATATCAACAATTAGACGGTTTGACAGCATACCCTATTGTGAACAACACGCGCACCTGTTTGGCATCAATTTAACGTATCGGTAAATAAAAATAATATTTCACAACACCCGAATATTTTGTTTGGGATAAGATTTTTCTTTGTTTATGATTATGTAGCTATTTCTCTTCATACGTATGCAAGGACAGATGCAAAAAGATAGCTTTTTATATATGGAACTATATATTAGAATATGGATGTAAGATTTGTCCGAATTAACACGAGATGGTATATATATTTTTCAACAATATTCCTATAAATGTAGTTAGAGTTTTATATCCTGTCATCACAATATTATTTAATCGAATATGAATTGATGATATTATCGAAAACAATGATAGAGAATCATAAAACGTTTCCAACAAATGCGCACCTGGCCTATCAATATGCATCATTCTTTTGTCTATAAAACGACACAAAATTATGCAATGAACAAGACAATTCCTTTACATATGTGTGCATGTACATTTCATGCCATATATAAATCATTTTCATTAATATTATCAGTTTTACATATAAGGTTGATATAATATACCGTTTATTAACCTGTTCATATGAAATTGCAATATTAGTCCAAATAAGTTGAATATTGTACATCATAGGAACTAAAGTAGTTGCAGTTATGGCTACGTTTGATCTTCTAACACTTGTGTAAAGGTTTAGAATATGGTGTATTGCACTAAATATGTCAATTTCTGATGTAAATATGATTCAAACAATAAAAAAACTTTCAAAGAATAAAACACCGTAAACCCTATATGCACGTATGATATGATATTGAACAAGGCTAAATGTAGATACTGAAGTCAGTTTCATGAAAAAGTATCTGAACTATACGCAAAATATACACCATAATACTGACAGTGTAATCGGGAGGATTGGGCGATTGTGTTAACTCTTGTTCAACCGACCTTCACCTCAAAGAAATTGCCTAATATGTAGAACAATGTTGACGTATGACATCACTACCGCTTACCGATTTCTTACAAAATGGCGGCTTTGCTGACAAGGGTACACAGGATTTTGCGAGGACCCTTCTATTGATTCAGGGATCGTTTGTACATAAATATGAGATGTAAGTATTCAGAATGATTCTGACTATCTGTGTATTGTTATATGTTTTTTATCGTTTTCACTATAAGTAAGAGAAAAGCCAGAAATGCAGATAATTACCGTTGTCGTTCTGCCTGATTTTGCGTCAGTCATGGCGTCACGCTGCACGGAAACAATTTCCCATGAATTATCAAATCATTGTATTGTATCTATTTATAATTTCCTATTGCTTCCTACGATACTCTTTCCATGCATATTCCAAAGGTATTGAACCATTGCAAGCAATGAATAGACGGATGAATGTTGAAAAATTTCAGAAAATGCTACGCAGTGTAAAATCGGAATTTGTCTTTTTGTTTACATTTCAGACAAGCGCAGTCTTTCAAGCACAGCGTTCGTTTTCACACCCAATATGTTTAGTCTAATCTAGACAGTTGGTATTGGCGACACAGACCAGTTGCAATTTGATTCTAAACTGTATGGGGAATTCAGTGATGCATTTTTCGAAGCTGAATATGAAATATACGTGATGTAATAGGCGTCTCAATACCGGCCTTCGCGAACGTGATTTTGTAAACACTATCCACTATGGCGGAGAGCGCTCTACGGCGTTCGTGTAAGTGCATTTTCGAAAACATCCCAACCGATTCCAATTTTATCGGCAATGTTTCAGAATTATAATTAGCGATTTCATGTAAAACTGATATCAGTGATCATGAATATGTTATTTTTTAAATTCAATACTCCCAGTAATTATCCGATTTTCACATTTCAAAACATACAGCAAATAACGCTGTGAATCGTGATTTCATACTGTGTCAAAAATGGCGACATTTTCGATGAAGCCTATTTTGAAAGGTCATTTTCAGCACTTGAGCTTTGTCTAAAATAATAGTGGATGGTATCAAGAAACAGGAAATTTCCCACAGAATTCGAAACTGTGAAGTGTATTTGTGTGCGTGGGATATTTTGATTTTTATTGGACTTGAAATTGAGTGTTGAAGGGGAAGGACATATATGTCCCTGTGGCATCCAGGAGGTTAAGATAGGCTGCAGCAGTGTCACAGTGGAGGGCAGAAAAGCAGATAGTCAGGATCTTGAAGGATATACGCTGTTTGATGATATGTTATTAACCACGTCACTGAGCCTGACAACCTAATGCATTTTCTCACTTTTTCCAACCAGTACAGGTTGTTGTGGGCAGACACAGACTGTCCAGGGGGTTTAAATGGGACAGGTGACTAGGACACAATACCTGTTGAGAGAGGACTTGTACAGCTTCAGAGTGTTTGGCCTGTCTCAGATCAATACCATTCACTGACAATATTGCGTCTCCGACAAAGAGGCCCTCACATCTGTCAGCAGGTTGACCCTCGTGGATTTCGGAGATGAGGATGGGGACTCCATGTTCCTTTCCTCCCTGAAACAAACACACATTTTCAACTTTCTAAAATTACACAAAATCTGCATAAACTCAAAACATTATAAATTATAATTTCCTATTTTTAAAAAATTGACAATCATTGCCATACATTGACATCATAACCATGACAATTGAGGGCAACTCCCGGCAGTGAAAGTTGTCTCCCTTGTCACTAGTATGAATTACCTCCCTTTGTACACTGCCCTGACATTTGATGATGCACTGCATAAATGTTCCTTCAAATATTTTAGACTTCTGATAATAATGAGTTGGGTTCAATACAGCTTTAAACTGTACTTCCATTCCATTGACATCTTCTGCATAATAGTTCTGTTCCATATATCTGCTAGTGAGGGAAGAATTTCCCATGTCCTGAAATGACACTGAGTAGCCATTTCCTGATTTGTTTAACAGCACAAGTTTGGTGCTGTCAATGAAAGGATCATGATCAGGAAAAAGCTGGAATTCAAATCCATTATTAGTGGATCCTGGCTCAACAAGGGGAGGTAATGAAACACAGTATTCACTTACTGTAATGGACATGCCGAGGCCCTCATCAGCACTTTTTGTCAGTTTGATAGTTCGGGCTTCTCCTAAACCATGCTTTCTCTTCAATGACTGGAAATCCTGAAAATTAATGTGGTGAAATTACATACACATTTAATGATCGGCATCAGTGTCTTTTCAAATTCATATTCAGTGTTGCTATATTAAATATTAATATCCCCGACCTACAGACAGATTCTAGTATCATGAAGTGTTTACGCAGATTTTATCATTTACATTGGGTATAGATAGTTTTCTTTGGGTATTCAATATGTTTTTACTAACTTGGGTCCTGTCTATTGGGTATGTATTAATCAATACGAAAATCTCTTCTACTTAAAATGTTGCTTCAAGTGTGTATTCAAATGTGAAATATATAAAAATCACAGTGAACAGAAAAACAAGAAAAGGAGCTGACACATTTGACATTTAAAGCAGTAAAAAAAAATGGGTGCAGTTCAAGTCCACTCATTGCATGCCTCCCCATCCCACTTTGAAAAGTCATCCAAGATAACTACACAAACAGAGATGCCAGTGTATAACCATGCGAATGAGTTCTACTCGAAAAGGAACCAAGATTATGAGGTGAGACATGACTCGGCCACATACATGTCCTGGCGGTACAGGTAGCCTCTTCTTCCTGTTGGAGCGCCCCCTGCAGGCCCGGATGACCGTCTTGTGTCGATGTAGGTGTATCTCAGCCTCCAGTTGGTTCCACAGCTTGTCGTGTTCTGATCCCCGCATGTCCCGTCCCAGGAGCTGGATCTGCTGAATTCTGCAGTCAAGTATTGATCAGAGTAGGTGAGTAGTTGGGTTACATGCTGTGTTGAACAATATCAGATATATCACAGCTTGTTAACCTCATGAAAAATAAGGAAAATAATGATTAGAGTGCTTAATGCCATGATGAGCGGAGTCAAACCCCAGTCTGTGTTGTGGGAAGGAAACAAACTGCCTGCTTGCCTATATTACCCTCAGAACAAACCTACGTGACAGAATCACTTGCAGTACAGTAGTGCTTGGTGCTTTTGAAGGGAACTACGTACATGTAGGCATGTCAAAACACATGGAGTCTCTCCACAAGCTCTTCAATCAACCCTCTTCACTTGAACAAGAAACATCACTGACAGAAAAATGTGAGAGATGTTACATTGGTACAGCACTGTCACAACTTTGACAAAGTTGTTTTCACCATTTCAGAATATTCCAGCAATTTCACATCCACCATCAAAAAAGTAGACACAAATCAGTGGTTGATACTAAGGAGAACGTTTCACACGGTCAGTCTCTGACGACATTCAATCAACCCCGTAATCAACCTAATCAAGTTGCCTGTTTTGTATGTGAGGTGAAATTGGGTTTAACGTCGTGCTTGAGAATATTTCGCTCACATGACGACGTGCATGCGTGTGTGTGTGTATGTGCGGCTGCTTGTACTAGCCCAGACTGAAGCTGGTTTTATAGTGCTAGCCTACTGAGATGCCATGCCGCAGTGAAGCATGAATACCACTCAGACACATTATACTGACTCCGAGCCGACCAGTCCTTGTTGTACCCATTAATGCCGAGCGCCAGGCAGGGACCAACAAGTACCATATTTTAACGTCTTTTGGTATGACGCGGGTCGGGAACGAATGTTTTGTATGTAAATGTGATTTCTGAAACTACTTTGAAGTCAAAATATGAAACACTTATGACATTATATGATAAAGTGATAAAGTATGGTTATGTACCCAGTCATGTGACCTGGTAGCAAGGTCTTCAGCAACCCACGGGCGTACTGTTACACTTGACTGTAAAACTGTGGAAACTCCTGGGATTGGTTGATTCACTGACTTGGTAGATACATGTCACCACATCCTAGCTGCTGAGACAGATGCTCCTGATGTCTGTCACTGCCTTATCCAGACTTGAATCAGAGGTGGAAATAACTTTAAAATTGTTCGTGAACTCCGGTACAGTGGCACATGTAAAATCACTTGCCCTGATAATTTTTCCACTATACTGGCCGATTTTCTTGTTGATTTTTTAAATAAGCAACATAATTAACATTGGAAAGTCAACTGGACATCGGTACAGTGTGATATACAAATTTGCTTGCTAGACAGAAAAAAAAACACTGGACTGGGGCGTCGGGCAATGGATTACTTCCACCCCTGTGAATATCAACAAACCACCTTCATATAGCTGGAAAGTTGCTTTTAACAACAGTTGTAGTTACTAACAAACCTGATATCAACAGAGGATGTGGTCCATCAGTCTACCTCACCAAAGGCTCACTAAATACAATTTGGAATCCTAATATCATCTACGATATTGAAAAACACTTGGCTAATAATCTCTGTGACATCATCGTGAGTGATGTGAAGTGTTCCCACTGGAACCCTTTCATCTTTCTTTCATCCTCCCATCACCACTGACATACAGCGCCACCTACACTTTGTTCACAAGGGAGGCTTCATTGTGTATCATGTATGTCTGACATACAGCGCCACCTACACTTTGTTCACAAGGGAGGCTTCATTGTGTATCATGTATGTCTGACATACAGCGCCACCTACACTTTGTTCACAAGGGAGGCTTCATTGTGTATCATGTATGTCTGACATACAGCGCCACCTACACTTTGTTCACAAGGGAGGCTTCATTGTGTATCATGTATGTCTGACATACAGTGCCACCTACACTTTGTTCACAAGGGAGGCTTCATTGTGTATCATGTATATCTGACATACAGCGCCACCTACACTTTGTTCACAAGGGAGGCTTCATTGTGTATCATGTATATCTGACATATAGCGCCACCTACACTTTGTTCACAAGGGAGGCTTCATTGTGTATCATGTATATCGCCAGTTGTTCTAGACACCATGCATGGTGTGTTAGATGACAATAGATGCCACAGTGTCATAATTTAATCATGAGTATACATGCATGCGTGCAAAGCATTATCTATGACTTGGAATTTCATTCAGGAATACAAGGTTTATCATATATAGATTGACAAATAAATGTCAAACCACAGACAAAGCTTGCAAATGACAAGTTTCAAGATGAGTTCAGTCACATGTTTCACATTACCAGATGGACAAATGTCATTGATCTGCCCACTACATACAAAATGAGGTACATGGAATCTTAGCCTTTTTTATTCATTTCATTACTTCCCACAATCCTGGGGGCGGTTGGGTAGCCTAGTGGTTAAAGCATTGGCTCGTCACGCCGAAGACCCGGGTTCGAATCCCCACATGGGTACAATGTGTGAAGCCCATTTCTGGTGTCGCCCGCCTTGATGTTGCTGGAATATTGCTAAAAGCGGGGTAAAACGAAACTCAGTCAGTCAGTCAGTCTCACAATCCTCCAATCCTTTAAAATCCCTAATTATGCACATTTCACAGTGTACAATGATCCAGTGGTCAACATCACTTGGTATTTTCTCTTGAAAAATTGACAAGAGTAGCCAATTCACTGTCTTTTGTTTTGTTTGTTGTCTAACGCCGTACTCAGCAAAATGTCAGCGGTCTGAGAAGGGACCTGACAATCAAATGATCAACAGCATGCACATCAATCTACACAATCGGGACACGACGTCAACCAAGACCCCCAATCCCGTCAGTCACCTCTTACAACAAGCATGGTGAAGACCTATTCTAACCTGGAACTTCAATGGTCAATGACAAGCACAGGTTGCTGGTGTCCGTCCACCAGTAACCACTGTGGGACACGTACACCAGAAGTTGTTTTGTTTTTACGATAGTAACAGTAGGAAGGCGTTTCCTAAGCTTGCGGTACTTACGGATATCAGCTGAAAAAATAACACAAACAATTCTTATCGTATTCATGCTTGTTGTTTTTAAATGAAGGGCCTTCTCTAACATCTACATATATCAGCTGCCAGATCGATCAGGTAAATTACCACTCGTCAGCCCGGTGATAAACAATGCCATCCGCCACTGGCGAAACAAGGCTTCTCCCATTCACGCGGTATTACCAGGAATTAACGCTATTGAGTGTATGTAAGAGCAATCCTGCCGGAAAGGGCGGGAAAAAGTAATGATATGTCCAAGTTGGTATAAACTCCCCAATATTCGTGACACTGCAAGATTTTGATCACGCACAGACTTGGGCCACTTCCTAGTTACCAGTCGCCAGATCGATCAGGTAAATTACCACTCGTCAGCCCGGTGATAAACAATGCCATCCGCCACTGGCGAAACAAGGCTTCTCCCATTCACGCGGTATTACTAGGAATTAACGCTATTGAGTGTATGTAAGAGCAATCCTGCCGGAAAGGGCGGGAAAAAGTAATGATATGTCCAAGTTGGTATAAACTCCCCAATATTCGTGACACTGCAAGATTTTGATCACGCACAGACTTGGGCCACTTCCTAGTTACCAGTCGGTGATGTAAACAACCGCTAAGTGTCCGCGCATCGGCAATTTCGGCAGAAAACGTGTTTACCGTGAGAATAGGAAACCCCCGAGAATAGGAGAGGGACCTATATATCCTCTGGAGATTTCAGATAGTATTCTTGAGTGTCTGCCCTCTTGTAATGGTGTGTGAACCCTGTTTTGAATGAAATGTGTAGAAGTGCCATCAAATGAGTACATGACGATCTCTTGATATTTCAGACATCTTAGGGCAGCAACAAGATCACAGCTAGGCATAGACTGATAAATTTTCAAAAATTATTAATTTGCATTCATCATATTAACAGCAGGTTTCAAGACCAACCACATTTTAATGTATATTTTTTTCACAAATTGTGTAACTTATTTTATGAAATAGTCTTTAAAATAATTTATGTTGTACATCGAGTCAATTTGCTTTGGAAACATTCTTTTTATAAATGTACACGAAGAAAGATAAAGGTGACCATTTTTTTAAATATTTTTGTGAGTGTGCAGCTGTAATGCTATTTGTCTTGTCTAATAAGGACATACATTTCCACAGTGGTGGGAGAAAAATGGAGATAAAGCTTTTAATCATTTAACATCGGATCAACTCAATTTTGGAGCAGGTGGGGTTGGGGGAAGAAGCTAGCCAGATGTAATGTCCTGTTGTTTTTGTCTACTGCCTTGGAAGCTTGGACACCCCCCACCCACCCTACAACTGCAATGAGTGAGTTATATCATGAAGTGACATCTTATACAAGTGAATCAGTATGGTTTAATGCCGCTTTTAACAACATGATTCCAGCAATATCATATTAGGGGACACCAGAAATGGGCTTCACACATTGTACCCATGTGGGAATTCGAACCCGGGTCTTCAGAGTGACGAGTGAACGCTTTAACCACTAGGCTACCCCACCATCCACTTAATACAAGAGACAAGCCATCATTTTATGAACAATGCAAATAGTCAGGTACATATCAGAAAATCCAGTGATTGACATTATGAGTAGTATCAGATTATGATGTCATGCAATTGCATCTTCAGACATAGGTAGCCAGGTACCTATTCTAACTTGGCTGAGTATGGTTTTACGCCGTTTTTAGCAATATTCCAGCAATATCACGGCGGGGAACACCAGAAATGTACCTATTCTAACTTGGCTGAGTATGGTTTTACGCCGTTTTTAGCAATATTCCAGCAATATCACGGCGGGGAACACCAGAAATGTACCTATTCTAACTTGGCTGAGTATGGTTTTACGCCGTTTTTAGCAATATTCCAGCAATATCACGGCGGGGAACACCAGAAATGTACCTATTCTAACTTGGCTGAGTATGGTTTTACGCCGTTTTTAGCAATATTCCAGCAATATCACGGCGGGGAACACCAGAAATGGACTTCACAAGTTGTACCCATGTGGGGATTCGAACCCGGGTCTTCGGCGTGACAAGTGAACGCTTTAACCACTGGGCTACCCCACTGCCCCTCTAACTTGGTATCTCCACAGTACCTCAACTCCTCACAGTGAACTGTGATAACTTGGACAACAGGGCCACCTATCTGTGTTACATCAGTAGAAACGAAAGCCAGGATAATGTGAGAATAAATATTACACTTTCTGCCTGGACTGTCAAACAAGTAGAAATAGCCAAACACTGCCAAAGGGAAACATTAGTAACTCTAACAAAATAAAGAGATCCTCTGTCTTCTTACACTTTTATTGCTGGTCATAAGAGACAAATCTGGATCACTGTTCCGATATTCTCTGTTTGCCTGCAAGCTATCCCACAAGCTTTCTTTGTACCGTCAACTCTAGTTACAGATAATGCCCCTTATATCACTTCAAAAACATCCCAAATGAAGTTAGAACACAACAGGTCAAGTATCCACTTCCCTTGCTGACCAAATCAAATCAACCACTGATCAATGCAAACATTACAATAATCAAATTAACGCATCCTGCTGGATGAGAGATCACCTTATATAATGCTGGTAATCAGATCATGGAATAGGAACATGAGCAATGATCTTCCCAAGATTGGTCAAGTGGAAAAACTCTCTCTTGAGGAAGAAATATCATGAATTATACACTCAATGATGGACAATAATTGCTGCTATAGGTTGAAAAAAAGATTTTTCATTGAATGACCATTCAGATCAATATCGATTAGATACATGTGAATTTACAATTTGGACCAAAATAAGAACACCTTAAAAATCACTTCCTAACTTATAACATAGCAATACAAGTTTGATAAAAGTATACAGGTTTCGGCAGGATTTCAGAGAAACAGCTCGAGTCTCCTAGGAACCTGTGGATAACATTAAAGGTCCGGGCAGACAAAGGCAAACATGACGATATACCGAGTGAACTGACGCCAGTTTATGTTTTCATCATGTGAAGCCATTAAACGTGACACATGAAAGAAAGGAAGGAAGATGTAACAGAGGCTGAGGCATTGATAGACAGATGAAATAAGTGACAGTGACAGATAAAGGGAATGTCTAAGAAGACACAGTTTGACCTGGATGATCTAACGTCTTCAAAGCTTCATTTATAACTGGTGTTGTTCAGTATAGCGCAGCATCCTTTGTCAGCAGCTGACATGTTAAACATCCTTTCTCTTACCTTCGGTAATTGATGTGTCTAATCCGTTCATGGAGTTTCATTCAGGACCAGGTTAAGAGGCAAAAAAGCTCAGGAGCATGATACAAAAGAGTGAGTGAGTGAGTGAGTGAGTGAGGGGGTGAGTGAGTGAGTGAGTGAGTGAGTGAGTGAGTGAGTGAGTGAGAGAGAGAATCTACATCTTGTTTGTTTTTTGCTTAATGCCACACTATATGGCTGAGGTCTGCAAATAATCGAGTCTGGATCAGACAATCGAGTGATCAACATCATAAGCATCAATCTTCACAATTGGGATACGATGACAAGTGTCAACAAAGTCAGCGAGCCTGACCACCTGATCCTGATGGTGGCCTCTTACGACAATCATGGGTTGCTGAAGATGAATTCTAACCCAGATCTTCACAGTTTGAATCCACATCTCAGAACACTAATAGATCTACCCAATTCATCATTATACCATGTTGAACTAAACCAAGCAGCCACCACCTGTCATTACACTAAAGCTGATATTAAGTGGGTGAGTTAGGACTGACACCATCTTGAACAGCATAGGCGGATCCAGAAATTTTCAAGGGGGTGGGTTTTGACCCCCTGAACCCCACCTTGGCTCTGCCATTGCAAAACATTAACTTCAATGTGGTCTTTAGAACCCCTCCTCTGGATCCGCCACTGAACAGTATTCCAGTTATATTACATCCCAATGTGACACAGGTCTTAGAGTTTACTACTAAGGTGAAACCCATGAGGGGCGGTGGGGTAGCCTAGTGGTTAAAGCGTTGGCTCATCACGCCGAAGACCTGGGTTCGAATCCCCACATGGGTACAATGTGTGAAACCCATTTCTGGTGTCCCCCGCCAGGATGTTGGTGGAATATTGCTAAAAGCGGCGTAAAACCATACTCAGTCTGTCAGTCAGTCAGAAACCCATGAATAAGGTCATCGTGCTGACAAAACTATAAACATAATCAGGATGAACCGGGGTACCTGATTCTTTCATATTACCATAATTAATCTGCCATGTCATAACAGAATTAATCATTTGTTATGGAAGCATCTGGTGTTCTTGTAATCCTTTTGAGTTGTATATACAGGTTTCTCTGTATCAGGCCCAAACTGCATGAGGTCTGTCAGCCAAACTAATATTACAATGAGATTGTTCATGAATATTTCTGTCTGTTATCGTGACTGTCTGCTAAAAAGTGTGCATGTTGTTTCTTCCCACAATGCAATACATCTGTCATGACAGGCAACCACCAAACCACTGGTTTTCGAAGTTTTGATTATATAATGGACTTGCAGAGAAAATTAACAAAGGTTAGTCGTGCCACAAAGGTCAGGCAGGCATCCCAGCTGGTTTGAACGATTCCTGTCCGCATGAAAACTTCAGATCTGGGACAGCAACATAATCTCAATATTCACACATAACACATTGCATCCTTTTAAACTTTCAGTGAACATCTACTCTTGATTACCTTCCAGCCTTGAAATTATTTTCTTTAAATGATGCAAGCATGTACATGGCCTACACATTACGTACGACCTTGTACACTTCGTTAAGCTGGTAGTTGGCAACACTACAGACACCAGCCCTCAGGCTATATGTAATTCCATCCAGACAAGACAAACTGGTGGACTGTTTGCAATAAGGACACTCTAACTTGTACTTTTAACATAGGTCAAGTATCTTAAATATTTGCACTGTTTATGCAAGGCCCACTGTTTCAGTCCACTAGCAGTAAGGACACTTCAACACAAGGTCAACTGTTTTGGTCAACTAACACACAAATTGTCTCAGTCTAGCAGAACACATGCCATTTTAATGCACGATAACTGTTTTGGATGACCTGCTTTGAGATAGCTTAAACATAAGACCAATTGTCTTGGAGTATCTTGAACCGGACATTTTTGAAACATCTATAGTCCGTTTGGCTCAAAAGCGGACCGATGAATTGCAATCTAACTCGAAAACTAATAAACATATAATACTCAATGAAACGCTGATCATAATCAAAACATCAGACCAACTCTGTGATTTGTTTGCAGAATTTATGTTCTAAAATTATAAAAGTAGTTTAACAAACTATCATTAAAAATTTTCTCTGCACTTGTCCCTCATAATAAATAGTGAATTGTGTCGATATTTTAATGATAGTTTGTTAAACAACTTTTTTATTTTTAGGACATAAATTCTGCAAAAACCTCACAGAGTTGGTCTGATGTTATGATTATGATTAGTGTTTCATTGAGTATTTTATGTTTATTAGTTTTCGAGTTAGATTGCAATTCATCGGTCCGCTTTTGAGCCAAACGGACTATACTTTATGAGTCCTAAAAAAGGCATCCAATCATTAATGCTAGGGAAACTAACTTCCTATATTTGAGCACACTTCAGTGTCCTATATTCAAATACAAATGTTACTCAACTATTTAATGCAACAGACCTTAAAAGACAACCAAGCCATATGGGCAAGTGGACAATGCCAGTGTTTTGATGGTTGTTCATTTACTGGCAAACAAGGATAAGTTGGACCGGAGCAGAGAACATGTTTATGAGAAGTAGATGGTGCATGGCAATGAGCAAACCAATTTGGTTTGTGAAAGGTAGAGCAGATGTAGGCTAGTGCATGTGTATTGCATGATAATGAAATTGATTATTAGCGTTTCTTGATTATTTACAGACCACCGCCATATAGCTGTAATATTGCTGAGCATGGTGTTAAACAACAAACCAACCAAAACCAAAGATAAACCTTACATTCAGATGTACGGAGGTGAGGTGAGGTGAGGTGAAATTGGGTTTTACGTCGTGCTTGAGAATACTTCGCTCATATGACGACGTGCATGCGTGTGTATGTGTATGTGTGGCTGCTTGTACTAGCCCAGACTTAAGCTGGTTTTATAGTGCTAGCCCACTGAGATACCACGCCGCAGTGAAGCATGAATACCCACTCAGACACATTATACTGACTCCGAGCCAACCAGTCCTTGTTGTACCCATTAATGCCGAGCGCCAGACAGGGACCAACAAGTACCATATTTTAACGTCTTTTGGTATGACGCGGTCGGGGATCGAACCCGCGACCTTCCGCTCTCCGGGCGGACGCTCTAACCACTACACCACGGAGGCGGTTAGATGTACGGAGAGTAACAGCAGGAAAGCTTAGAAGGAAGGAATCAGTTTCACACACAGAACCCTCACATCTTTAAGGCACAACAACATGATCCAAACAGCACTTGCATGACTGGAAAATGTCCAAGTCTAAATTCTGTTCAAGATATTTGTGTTCCAAGTCTAGCCAGGACGAGTCCCGATTCCCACTTCAGCAGCAGTGAACTATAACAATAACTTACTGGATATTTTCAAAAGCGGTTAGTTGAAATGACAGAGGCGACCCCAAATGCCACCACAAAGGTCATGCGTCATCAGCAACAAACTGCGCCATATCAAACGTAAAAGGACACTGTTCCCAATGAGCTGCATTTCCTGAACATCAAATACTACCGAGGCAATGGCCCCCCAAAACACCACTGATTAAACAGCACATGATTGGTACGCCAATTGTAGTATTACTGAAGACCAAGTTCCTCTTCAATGACCAGTGAGTGGACCAACAATGACCCCCATGTTAGTGTTCATCCTAACAATGTAATGGACAGCTTAATCATGTTAATTGAGATAGTAAATCCTCACAAAGCGATCCCAGGGTTTCCAACAATTTGCCTACCAGCATGTTAACTGATTATTTCTAATGTTGTTTTATGGGGATTTGATTCTTGTTTATCAACTGTCAGAAACAAATTAATTCTTCGACAAACAGTACTGCATTAAAGCTAAATCTCAAGAGTTGAACCTGTAAAGTGATAAACAGTGAAACTGGAATTGTTAATTCAAATTACAGTATCTTGATTTATGATTTAAGATTTTATGTTTTCAAATTTTTCTGATACAGTAAAACCATATTTGGTAACTCAAAGTTTATTATCTTGATATATCATCATATATTTGTTCTTTATTATCAGAATCAATATTGATGATATGGTGTAATACACTCAATGTATAAATATTATTTCTTACAAAAATTGATTTAATGATGCATTTTGAGAAGAATATTATTTCAACCAACAGCTACAGTACTAGTGACGTCAGTACTTTTATACCTAACAATAACTTCTCTGACACCTAACTCTTAAGTTTTAACCATACCTTTAGGCTTTTTGAGCTTTTGGCCATGTTACATAAATTCTATTGAAACTGCAGACATTATGACAGAGTCCACTGAATTTTTTTGCCATCCATGTGGGAACAGAACTTAGACCTTGAAAACTAACACACTATGCAATGTGCTTTGTTAGCAGCCATGGTTTTAGCCATCATAGTGAGTGAGCGAGTTTAGTTTGATGTCACTTTTAGCAATATTCCAGCAACATCACAGCGGGGCCACCCGAAATGGGTTTCACCTATTGTACCCATGTGGGAAATAGAACCCAGGCCTTCGGCGTGACAAATGAACGCTTTAACCACTAGGCTACCCCATCGCCCTCAGCCATCGTAGAGGACATCTGATACACGATAGTGAAACAGAACTATCAAAGTTCAACTAAATATGTTTGAAGTACTCTATAAACTGTCTTCTATGGGACACTATACATACAGCTTAACAACTGACCCATCATCAATAACATTTTCTTTTTAACCAGGAAAATAATGTCGACCTAAACCAAACAACAAGAAGTCATCCTGCTTTACATAACATCCAACTAATTTGTGTACATGCTGTTTTTCTTACAGTCCTCCTCTTGACAGCCAGCCTACTTTTAATTGCCGGTTGGGTTACCATTGACAGAAAACAGGGCAATTTGTCTTTAGAAGTCAAACCAGGAGAAATTGTCATCACATTGCTCCGGCTTCTATTGGTAAGCGGATCCCCAGTTATTTCTACTCCTCATACAAATTATACAAGGGCCAAGCCAAAAAAGTGTTGTGGAAACAAGTTGTCTTGAATACTGAGCCTGAGAAACAGGAGAATAAGAAATGGTCTTTTATACATCAGCTGATATTATTCCCACAGGGATGGTCAGGATGGAAACCTCATAAAATCATTATTACATTTTTCAAAGTGTCCTTGTTCACTCCTTGAAAAATCTGAGAAGTAAATAAGAATATATTTAACCGAGTGGTTGAAAACCAATTGTTTACATACATCAACCAAAACAGATTTCAACAAGTTCCACCATCTTGATAAACAAAACCTAATCCATATACTGTTTCGGACTACAGGTCCAGAACTTCACAGTGAGTGAGTGAGTTTAGTTTTACGCCATACTCAGCAATATTCCAGCTATATGGTGGCGGTCTGTAAATAATTGAGTCTGGACCAGACAATCCACTGATCAACATCCTGAGCATCGCTCTACGCAGTTGGGATACGATGACATGTGTCAACCAGGTCAGCTAGCCTGACCACCCGATCCCATTAGTCGCCTCTTACAAAAAGCATGGGTTGCTGAATTCTAACCCGGATCTTCACGAGTCCAGAACTTCACAGAATAGGAAAGCATTTATCTAGTCTGTCATACAGACCCTGAAGCAAATATATCCAAGAAAGCCATACAAGTCTAGAAAATGTGGCAAGTCTAGATTTCCACATCTGAAAATCTTGGAAAGGGCTCCTTTTCATTATATTCTATATTTTTTTCTGTACTATGAATTTTTAGTTGTTTCTGTAAAATATGTTCATTTATAGAGACTAGTTGTTAGATCTAGCATTTATCTACAAACATGAAAACATTTATGGCTTTTGTAAAATTGACAGTGTTAAGAAATAGATAGATGAATACAACAAATATATTTAATACCTATCCACACACTGTATATTCAGTTGGTAACTGTAACAGGTATATTTACAAGAAACAAAGCAAATTGAAGAAATCAAATTTAGTACAACATAACCCTTTAGTATAACACTAGATGACATTTTCTGTAATGGTTCATATTTTCAAACTCTGTAGATAATGTCTTGAAATTCCGACAATAACAGGTTCTTATACACAATTATCAGTTCTGATGATGTTATTATTCCCTTCTTGGGGGTAACAGTGTAGGGTGGGCATCAAACGTGGTTAGTGGAGGCCCACCATGTGGATGTCTAACTAGAGAGCAGACGGCATTCCACACAGTGCGGGATGAAGCTGCCCTGAACTAGGTACACACAGTCTATACAAGCTCTGTACCAATGATGAAATTCCATGGAATACAAGCACTGAATGATTAGTCTGGTAGTTCCTAAATGGCTTCTGTCCCAACAGGCAGCAACAGTGGTGGGTAGCCAGGTAGTTAAATGTTGTCTTGTCATGCTAAAGTCATGAGCTTGATTCTTGAATAGATGCAATATGTGAAGACTTTTTCTGATACCCCTGTGGTTAAATAGTAGTAATGTTGCTAAATATGACGCAGAAGCGTACTCACAAGCCAGAAGCAGCTCATCACTCTCTCTGACAGGGTGGTTTTGCAGTAGAATGTCAAATTTGCGTGTTTGAAAAATATTGTTATTGTTTGAGAAATGGATAAAAATTGCAGATCATGTAGTAATTCAGGAGATTCTAGAAAGCTAAATGGTGGCATTGCCTCTTCTGCCTAACTCTCAGTGAAGACAATTTTGTTTGTGATGACAATGTTTTTACTTGTTGTAAAACCCAACTGTCTTTGCTAAAACTATTACTCATGAAACACGTAAAATTCCCATTTGGGTTGATCCATAATGTCCATTTTAAAGTTTATGTTCTATGAATCTTGACTTCACCACATCATATTGTGATCCAGTTACATTACCTAACTATAAAATGTATGCCATGACAGTTGAAGTTCTGCAGTGAATTCTCGGTCATACCAGCAGACATAAAATCATACAACAATCAGGTTTCGCAAAGGTTTGGTCCTGATAAGGTGAGGAAGCAGACGCGAGATGCCTATCCAATATGTCCCCAAATTAGACCATAATGACCAACATGACCAGGTTTTTGTAAAGCAGCAATCATTAAACCTTGACCAACAATTACCATACTTGCGAGGTCACCTAGTTACAATGACCAATTCTCCCTAAAAGGCTTCCTTGGGATTGATAGGTTAATGAATAAGACTCCTCTGTTCCAGACTATATTATCAATGAAGGACAATATCAATCTAAAGGGGTTCACATCATGTTTTGACAGGCAATATGCATCCAGGACACAGTTTACTGAAAAAACTCTGATCCCAAGTAATCACCTCGTTTCCTCAAAAGCATAAAAATAGCAAAGTGGTAACAGATCAAGTAGCATTTCCGTCCAAATACAAGAAAGAAACTAAACTTGAATGGTTGATTGATAATATCAGCTAATATGTGTGAATGCGTGATCATTTAAATCCAGGTAGTGACACAGATAGGGTATAGTCTGTTTGGCTCAAAATCGGACCGATGAATTGCAATCTAACTCGAAAGCTACTAAACATAGAATACTCAATGAAACACTGATCATAATCAAAACACCAGACCAACTTTGTGATTTTTTTGCAGAATTTATGTCCTAAAAATAAAAAAGTTGTTTAACAAACTATTATTACAATTTTTGACAAAGTTGACTATTTGTTACTGAGGAGGACTGCAAATAGAGGAACAGCCAGGTGTACGCGGAGCACGTGCACAAGTGCCGACAAGTTATTGAATCATTTACCTGTGCTGTGCTGTCTCCATCCTTTCTCGCACACCTGGCTGTTCCTCTCTTTGCACCCCTCCCTCGTAACAAATAGTGAACTGTGTCAAAATTTTAATGATAGTTTGTTAAACAACTTTTTTATTTTTAGGACATTTATTCTGCAAAAAACTCACGGAGTTGGTCTGATGTTTTGATTATGATCAGCGTTTCATTGAGTATTATATGTTTATTAGTGTTCAAGTTAGACTGCAATTCATCGGTCCGCTTTTGAGCCAAACGGACTATAGCAAAGCTGAAATATGGCAGCTGAAAAACGTACAAACCATTAGTGAGTGAGTGAGTGAGTGAGTTTAGTTTTACACTACTTTTAGCAATATTCCAGCAATATCAAGGTGGGGGGACACCAGAAATGGGCTTGACACATTGTACCCATGTGGGGAATCGAACCCGATCTTCAGCGTGACGAATGAACTCTTTAACCACTGCCCCACAAACCATTAGTAAGGAAGGAGATTGTGCACATCCCTAAAACAAATGGCAGAGGGTGACCAGTCAAATGCATTCTTGTCGGGGAAATAAACAAAGGAGAAAATTAGGAGGGAATGACAAAGTATTTTCCCCTTCCTCCCTCGATGTACTCTCAATCTGTCTTCATTACGGAAATGAGCACGAGGCATGGTAATAAGACCAAAACTCTCTCATCAAAATTGTGATGTCAGTCAACATTTGCAACATATTTTGCCAGCACACATATAACCCAGTTATTCACAAACAACAGCATACAATCAAGTTAACAATTATTTACAAGATTTACTCAGCATCTGACATTGAATACAATTAAAATTTTCAGTACCTGTCTGTTGAACTTTTTAAATATCTTGTGCCTCTGACACATCAAACAATTATGAATTGGAGACAGTTACCAGACCTGCTCTATATTCTGATACAATAATCTCAGTTGTAGTTTTCCTCTCTTGGAAACTTCACATATTGTAAAAACCCTGCTCAAAAAAGAGTAAATAATACTATCGCACAAACCACAACATATTCAAGTCTGGTTGGTAAATTTCACGCTTGTTTTGTCAATTTGTGATCCTAGCCAAGTTATCTTCGCTCATGCCATGTTGTTGTTAGAGAATGATTTAATGGCGCAGATAATTACGTACCTTACACAAGATCTCACAAACATGTACTTTTTGAGTTCATTTTCTAATGATGTCGGGCAACTGATGTAGAAACGTTGTACTGAACAACAGAGAGTGGCTTCTGTACACTAATGTGGTCAGTGGGACTTCTCCAACACATACGTCTTTCACAGCTACATACATGCAATATACTGACATCTTAATGACTCTCTCAGAAACAGCATCACCTTGTTGGTCTGGTTCAAGGCAGTGATGGTATTTAAGTACATGTGTTAAGCATGTATTCTTACACTAGAGCATTTTGGATGGAGTTGTTTTCAGAAGACAATGGCTGTCCCACAGAGGGGAGTCTGGGCAGAAAAGTTACAGAACCAGCTTTGACTGACTACAGCAAGTTCAAGTTAGGATACATCCCTTAACGTAATACTCATCTCACAATATGGATTCAGGGCCCATATGCTCATGCTTGTGTTCCTTTAGAGATAAGTTGCAAATGGTCCCCACGGACAGACTAGGTCACAGATATTAAATCACAGTATCAGATATTGCTACATCTATCACCATGACACATGTCATCGTATCCTAATTGCGTAGATTGATGCTCATGCTGTTGATCACTGGATTATCTGTACAGACCGCCGCCATATAGGTGGAATATTGCTGAGTGCGGCATTAAAATACAAACCAGACCAAACCAAACCAACACCCCTATCCCCATCATGGTCCCCAGACAGACTAAAAACACCACAGCTCTTTAGAGTTAGTTTTCTTTTTTGAGTTCTGACATGTTGAACTGGTTCTATTTCTCTCGGTCCTCACCCTGATCAGTCTGTCCTGGCGAGAGTGGCATGTGCTAACTGAAGGGGTCACGTGTTAAGTGTTTCATTATGTCACACGCTAGGCAAAACAACTTGACTGTACTTAAGGTTTTATAATTGAATCCATTCAGCATAATATCCACAAACCTTCAGAAAATGACAAAATCATTAAAAGGCACTGAGGATATTGTCCACAGATACAGAGACAGTTTCTACCTTAAAAAATTATGTAATTTTCTGACTTAAATTGATATTTTATACTTATCCTTACTTATGCTAATTATGCTTGTCTCCTTCCTCTTGCGAATGATAGTGGAACACTTGAAATCCCTTGAAGTTCCCTTCTTAAAAAGCGGACGTAAAATCACTCACTCACCCTCGAGTAATCTCCCTTTCCTCCCTATTGGCGCCCTTTTTGGTCACATGACCAGCCATGTTTGTCACTCTCCGTATGTATGCCCGACACCCAGATTTACAGGGAAATCCAGAGTGCCATAAGAGTGGAGGTTGGGAGGGCTCATGAGTCAGGATAAGTATAAAATATCAATTTTAGTCAGAAAATGACATATTTTTCCTTAACCTGACTCATGCTAATTATGCTTGCAGAATCCGTCGGAAACGGTGGTGGGTCAGGCCACGTTCTGGATTCACTAGTTAGTTATCTATTGCAACTCCATCTCTTGATGTGTGCATCAAGTGGAGATGCGACCCTTCTTCATGTACAAGTATGTCCTATACAAGTACATAGTAGTCTGTCCTAGACATGTGCATGGACTTATAGCCATTGCTCTCCAGAGCGTTGGTTTTCACAAGTCACGTTGATAAAAGGGGTGAGATTTACTCAGCGCCTTTGTGGAACCGTTAGTTGTTGTGCTACAACAAGTGGCCCAAACTGGTGAATGCCTGAGACGTCTTCGGTGGCAATGTCTCTGAGGTAGTGGTTGGCAAACACCATGTTCGATCTCCAAAAGCAGCCCTCCATTATAGTTGTAATCGAGCAGTTTCCATGCAGAGCAAGTGTTGACGCCAGGGCTCTGACTTCGTGTGGGTTGGAGGCTCATGGAGGCTCAAGTCCTGCTGCTTTATAGGCCCTAGCAAAACGGCTCTCATCCAGATCGATATCGTTGTCCGTGAGACTTCCGTGGGCGTCTCAGTGGATAAGGGGATGAATAGGTGCTTGAATTTTCATCTCCTTCTTTTAGTTCTCTGTAGGTAGACTTTAAGTGCTCTGACTGGGCATAAGGATAGATCCTGCGTATCCTGTGGCCCAAGGACTGTAGATAGTGCTGGGATGTGGAACTGTCTGTCAGGCTGACCGGGCAGTTGGTTCTTGGCGATAAAATCCCATCTCAGTCCAAGATGTACGATGTCACCATGTCTTGATTCAAATTGTGTTCGTTCAAAGTCGTTTTTGCGCGAATCCTAGCATCATTCATAGAAGTCCAGTCAGTTTCTGATAAATCCTGGCACAATAAACAACGCGTTGCTAAAGAACAAGGAGGATCCGTGGTACAAGTCAAACACAATGAATGAGGGTCCTTATCAGACTGGTAACGCTGACAGCCCAGACATTTCTTCTGAGACATGATACAATTTCGCTAACGCACGTGGCTTACAAAATGGCGGGAAAATTTAAACAAGTTCACACTGTAAATTTTTTTAGGCAATTAAGAGTTGAATATGCAAAAATACGATTTCCTTAGCACAAATGCGACAGTACGAACCTAGTCTGTCACTGTATAAAGTTGAACTTGAACACAAAAGTGAAAATCCAAGGAAGTCTTGAAACACGTCCACACCCGGTGAGTACAGAGGAAAATATGACACGTGTTGATAACCACTGGCAGAAGAGCAATCAATGGACGTAATCAGGAGAGGTCAAGTGTTATCTAGGTAGGGATTACTTCCCTTTGTTATTAATTTTTTTATTTTATCTAAGGGGAGTCTGTAACACATCACCAAGTGACGGAGGAAAAGGTTATCTATCACAACCCAGAGGGAATATTTGCGCCTATAATTTCTCGCTCTATGGATCCATGACGACTTGAGTCTCTATGGGATGATCTGCATGATGAGCTTCGCGCAGGCGAGCGATCCCAATGCGATCTTGTATCCTTTCTGGAGTCTTGAGATGATTCTCTAGGTCTTCGTGAAGGTGGGTTTCTGGACGTAGCTCCCCTCTGTAGGAGTGCCTTCACGCAGGTTCTCGATGGTGGTCAGAGTCCGATGGAGATGAAGACTCATGTCTGCGATGTCTTTGGGGTTCAGGAGAACGCCTCGATTTCTTTCTGCGTGGAGACTTCTTAGCAGCAATCTCTGGAGCGTCTACGGCTGAACTGACGTTGGTAGCGGAGTCCAGACTCCTCACTTCAGATGGGGAAGATTGTCGTGTCCGTGAACCTTCGCGCAGGCTTCCCTCTTCATCCGGATGCGGTGGAGAGACTGTAGAACCTTCACGCAGGCAAGTAGTCGTTGTAGAGGTCTTCATAGCAGCCTTCTCCTGAGCGAAGCGACGTTCCATCATCGACATCATCTGGTCTGTAAACTGTTGCATGAACAGTCCCGGGTTGAAGTTCTGCGTTGTCTGAAGAGACTGCTGCAGGGATGATGCATCTGATACTGAAGAGACATCATCTAAGGCTCGCTGCACTTGTGAAGAGTTGACACTGCTGCTATCTCTGGAACCCGATGTCTGCATTGATAGAAGGTCTTCTGTCAATGTCTGTGCTGATAACAATGCCGATGTAGCTGTAGAAGCTCACTGACGATGGAGACTTCAGGTATGAGGATGGGTGGATCATCATAAACGTCTGCTTCTTCCAAAGGAACAATCTCGGCTGAGAAAGACCTCGTCTTCTGCGTAGAGCTGAGCATAGACTTAGATGAAGTCTTCATGGTAGTAGCCTTCTTCTTCTGAGTAGAAGATGATTTAGCCTTCTTCATCTGCAACGAGGTCAGCTCAGTAGACGATGATCTCTTATGGCCTCTGGTGTTCACCACTGGTACAACGACCTGCTCCCCAGAAACATTCGGCAATTCACTGGAAATATGAATGTCTGCAGCAGTGGTTAACACACAGCTATCAGCGCAATCACTCGATTTAGATATGACTTGTGAATACCTTTGTACCCAGTCCTCAGATCGTCTATGGATGGAACAATGGTAATTAGTAAATTCAACAGAGGTTAAATTTACACAAAACTTACAGCGAGAGCTGAAAGAACATGAAATAGTGCAATTTGGACATAAGAAATGAGGGTCAGCCGCAGACACTCGGTACCTACACAACGAATACAGGTTTTCATCAAATGTAAACACAATGAAAACACATGTCAAACAACGGAAAATTAAATCAAATTTCAAACCGTAATGTAGAATAATAATCCTAAAAAACGTATACAGCAATAATTTGGATGTAAGGTCCGAAAATATAAAAGGATATGTGCCGTATAGGGACCCATGTGCTCTCACAACCATCCTCAAGGGCGAAGAAGGAGAGAGTGACAAACATTGCTGGTCATGTGACCAAAAAGGGTGCCAAAAGAGAGGAAAGGGAGACTACTTAAGGGTGAGTGATTTGGCGTCCGCTTTTTAGAAGGGAACTTCAAGGGATTTCAAGTGTTCCACTATCATTCGCACGAGAAAGGAGACAAGCATAATTAGCATGAGTCAGGTTAAGGAAAAATAATAACTTTTGTAACAGAAATCAAACATTCATAAAATGGCTGATCCTGAATAGAACAGTGTGTTTTTCAGGAGTCAGGTGTACCGTAGGTGTGTTCTGGAGTGAATACAGCATATGTTGGTGCATTCTGGAGTGAGTTCTGTCTATTGATGGTGTGTTCTGGTCAGAGTCAGGTGTATTGTAGGTGTGTTCTTTCATGAGTCCAGTGTACTAGTGGGGTGTTCTGGTCAGACCTTGGCGTGAGGCAACCCCAACCCATCATCCAGGCCAGGCCTCAGCGTGAGCCGAGTTAATAGATTCAGTGGGACTACCCCACCCACCGACCATCCAGGTCAAACCTGGAACAAAAGCATGGCTGAACTCCCCTACAATACTACCCACCTTCCTGCAAGCTCCTTGTCCAGGTACTTTGCTGCTAACCTGGCACCGTACACCTCACTCTGTAGGGCAAGAATATACTGCCTTAGTTCAGAATTTTCTTTTCTTAACTCCTTCATTTCAACCTCAAGACGAGCCATTCCCATCAAGTCTGCTGTTCTTGACTCCAATTCATTTTCCTGCAAAACAAAAATTAATTCAACAGTGAAACGCAGTATGAACCAAATTGCAGAAAGGTGGTTGTTATTTATCGTTCCGTGGGTTTCTCCAGTACCAAATATTTAACCCAGCAGATGACTAAATAGGCATCTGTCCTGTTTCTCAAAGTGATCTCAGAGCCAAAATGATCCCTAAGCTCATACCTTAAACCTATGACAATCCTAGAACTAAGACTGCTTTGTAGAAAGGGCATGAGGTGGCCACAATGGCTGTCAAATATGGAGAGTGAGTGAGTATAGTTTTACACTGCACTTGCAATATTACAGCCATGGCAGCGGTCTGTAAATAATCAAGTCTGGACCAGACAATCTAGTGACCAACATCATGAGCATCGATCTACAAATTAGGATACGATGACATGTGTCAACCAAGTCAGCGAGACTGACCACCCAATCCCGTTAGTCACCTCTTACGACAAGCATGGGTTACTGAAGATCAATTCTAACCCAGAACGTCACAGGTGTCGAATATGGAGAACAGAGGGCAACAAGGCTACAGTATTCCTCCATCTGTGACCTGGAAAATTCAGCATATCACCCACACTCAAAATAATGGTGGTAGATTATAAACCTGTCACCTTGTACAGGTCTCTTCATTTACTCGGTTGGTAGTTTTGTTAAAAAAAATATCATTATCTAGACCTCATTGAGTAGATTACAATGCTGTCACCACAAACAATAAAGCCACAGAGTAAAGAGACATTCAAACTCTAGGCTGTTTACCTTCCATTAACACTCTCATCTGCTACAAAATGGTGATCAGCTTTTGACGACCACCTGAGAAGCAGCATATTTGATACCCAGTCTGAATTCCCCAATACGTTGGAGAGTACACATGGTCTTCACCATGTCCATTAAGGTTCCGGTCTCCTGGGTCTAGTAATTTCCTAGACCCCTTTCATTTATGACTTTTTTGAGAATCAAAAAGCCATGTTTGTTATTAGATTTGAAAATCACGTGAAATCTGAACTTCAAATAACAAATTTACCCATCAAATTTTAAACCAATCAATACGTTTGGGAGTATAATAAATAGAGTCAACTGGAGAAGACAGTCATGTCAACTGGAAACCACTGATGGGAGTGGTTTAATGACATACAATCAGCAGACCTCTGACCAAATAGCTGCAGTGAATGAACATCAAAGCCTTCATAACCAGGAACCTTCACACAGAGTTTCTTTACATTCAGTTGTGTGGTTTTAAAATGATGATGTATAGGTTGTTTACAGGAACTCCAAACAATCCCCTCCAAACAACCATGCTATGTTGGAGACTCGGTCTCTCCCAAGAAGAGCTCCAGTCACCTCCAAAAGACCATGCAGTGATGGCGACTCGGTCTCTCCCAGGAAGAGCTCCAGTCACCTCCAAACAACCATGCAGTGTCAGTGGAAGAGCTCGGCTCTCTCTCCCCAGGAAGAGCTCCAGTCACCTCCAAACAACCATGCAGTGATGGCGACTCGGTCTCTCCCAGGAAGAGCTCCAGTCACCTCCAAACAACCATGCTGTGTTGGAGACTCGGTCTCTCCCAGGAAGAGCTCCAGTCACCTCCAAACAACCATGCTGTGTTGGAGACACGGTCTCTCCCAGGAAGAGCTCCAGTCACCTCCAAACGACCATGCAGTGTTGGAGACACGGTCTCTCCCAGGAAGAGCTCCAGTCACCTCCAAACAACCATGCAGTGATGGCACCTCCACCATGCAGTGATGGAGACTCGGTCTCTCCCAGGAAGAGCTCCAGTCACCTCCAAATGACCATGCAGTGATGGCGACTTGGTCTCTTCCAGGAAGAGCTCCAGTCACCTCCAAACAACCATGCAGTTATGGCGACTTGGTCTCTTCCAGGAAGAGCTCCAGTCACCTCCAAACAACCCACGGAGCTCAAGACCCATGTACTCAACTATCCAGTGTTGGAAAACAAGTGTGTTAGGCCCAGTTACCTCCAGGTACAGTTATGCAACCAACTGCAATGGTACCAATCTCCCAGAAGCCCCCTTAATATGTGAAAGTGACAACCTTACCGACAATTTACCCTGAAGTGGGAACATTCATGTTTAATATTTACCACTGCAGTATAGTTCACATGAGATTTCCTTTAAACAAATACCCATCTTGCAAATCATCACATGAAGATCTCAAATCCAAGCATAAGCAATAGCTGGAGACCTACTACTTGATGCCAGCTTCCTGATCCCTATCCTGTATTGTTTATGATTTTTTCCCCTCCGTAACACAACACGGTGACAGAAGAATGTACCCTACGTGCAGCCCGCCCAGGCTTGGAGGCAATCCTCCATACCAATGTGGGGGATATTTCTATTTTAAATGTTCTTGAAAACTTCACTTCTTTACGTTTCAAACCAGCATTCATCCTGTCATGTGCCAAATAGTCTGCACCAGTGCCAGCATGGTATTTGTGGCAGTCGTTTTTAAAAAGAATTCAATCTCCACAAATTTAACCTTTGTTTATGTAGCATGTATCCAATTAAACAAAGACTCTAACCTGCACATTAACGCAACAACATGCAGAACAGTTTTCCTAACAACTAAATCAAACCAGACTTGTCTGCGATAAACTTGGTTTCAAACAAATGAAATCACATCCACGTTTACTATATTCCTGTTAGAAAACCTTCACAGATCTGAGACGCATATGTCTGCTTTAATGACGTTCAAGCGTATTAAGCCTTAGATCTATCAGTTAAGTTTGGACAATGCTAGATCTTCAAAAACAATATTGGACGAATTTTCCATAAAGAAATTAAAATGAACAGCAACCACAAATACATGCATAAAATATCATAAGTGTATAAGTAGAAAGTTAAAAAGCAAAGCAGCTCCTTCACTGCCATTTCTTGAATGTCTGAGAAATCTTTACATACCACCACTCAATTCCAGTGAGATACCATTACCTTATTTTGGTGACATAACATAGTGAAGTGGTGCTTAATGATGCATCACAAGTCTAGCAGCTATATATATCCAGAAATTATTGATATGCACTATAAGTACAAGCTCATACACCATTGGTTCTGGAACTGGATGAACATGACCAATACTGTACAATTCAAAACCAGAAAGACTTATTCCTATAGCTTCCGTAATATGAAAGTCAAACTAAAATCAAATGCTGTTCAGTTGCTGGACTTAAAACGCTGAATGATAAAGTCCCCTGTCTCCAACTATACTGACAGGAAAGTATTTCCATTTTATTTATAGAACTCATGGTCCACTGCAAGATAGCTTTAAATCACAAAGTTTCATGCCTCCAGCTATGTTAAAAAGAATAACTTTTCTTTAGGTTTTGGAAGAAACATCACTAATGGAGCACAGCTTTAAAACAGAAAGTCCTGTTCCTCAAAGAAATGTGTATGACTTCCAGTTTCAGCGTCACATGCTTGATTATTTCTAGAAAAAAAATATGGCCACTAAATCTCACAAACAAGTCAGGTGGTTGGTTCAGAAGACAAAAATGAGGAACTACCTATAAATGATAAGTAATGACCTTGACCTCATTCAAATCCTTACATGAACCTACTACCTATGAAATGATACGTAATGACCTTGACCTCATTCAAATCCTTACATGAAACTACTACCTATACATGAAAAGTAATTACCTTGACCTCATTCAAATCCTACTTCAATGCATCAGTCTAAAATGCTATTAATAAAACTCCATCCTATAACAGTAAACACTCGAGTTACCATGAACATACTACATTTTGAGTGCATGTAATTTAGAGGGAATTTGACCTTCAATGTCAGATGAAAGTACAGTAAACTTCAGTTATAAAGAACTCACTGGAACCACTAATTGTATTTCATTATACACATAGTTTGTTAACCAATTTTGACTAAAAAATTACAGTTAGTGTCGGTGATAAGTTTGTAATAACCGTGTTCGTTATACTGACTGACTGAGTATAGTTTTACGCCGCTTTTAGCAATATTCCAGCAATATCACGGCGGGGGACACCAGAAAAGAGCTTAACACAGTGTGCCCATGTGGGGAATCGAACTTTTCAGATTTTAACCACTAGGCTACCCCACTCCGCTATAACCTTTTCAGAACTGTAGTCCCAGCTTTCATTGTACCAGCTTTCATTGACCTGCAGTAACTGCTTCAAAAACAAACATTTCCATGACCTTGAGAATGACCTAGACCCTTGACACGGCTGATTGATGTGTCACAAAAGTGTCCCACGGCTACAAAGGAGACTTTGACCCTGAGGTGTTCAAGCACTGGTGGTGTCTCAAAAACGAAGTTGTGGCATCAGCCAAATTGAGACAAAACCTAACTTATGGACATCAAAGTGACTTTAAAATGTCAGAAGGGTTGACTCAGAATGAAAGGATATATCGCAAAGCAGTAACTGAAACAGGTCGCTGAACATCTGGCAACAAATGATGGTGATTAAACAAAGCATAATGCTGTAACAACACAACATATTCCATGGTTTTATGCCATCACTGATCCCAATATTAATGTTGGCTGCGTACTGACCAGCTTGCGCTTGATGTCTTCTGAATCCACCTCCATGCCTCTGAGTGCTTGCATCTGGAGCTGTGAGGAGTGTAGCTGCAGCAACAGTGTGTGGAGCTCCTTCTCAATCACAGCCTTAGCAGCTTGTATTTCAACGATGTCAGACCGCATGTCCACTAGTTGAGCCTGAGAACAAAAACATTTCAGTGAGTACTTTGGTGGATATCAATACAAAGGCAACGATGACTACATGAAATATTCGAATTTGATTGGACAATCAATAAAATTAGACACTATCAATTTTGATTGAAAACGTGTCTGTTTTCATGACCGCTTCACTGAGAACGTACACAAGACTGTCACCCTACTTCAGCTTGACCACCAACATGGCTGATATCAACACAACAGACATGATGGAAATGTAAACAATAAAACATTTCTGAAAAGTCGTAAAATACAGTTATATAATTTTTTCCTCCACAATTATTAATTTGATTAATCATTTCATACCTTTACGCTACGCGTTCGATTTCAAATAAAATTTAGAGACTATCAATTCAGTACTAACATTCATATAATGTTCAAACACAATCTTGTAATTGACTGAATTCAATGCGTAGTTGTTCTGTTAGTTATGGTCAGGAAGTTCACAACTTAAAATATGACAGAGAGACCTCCACACCAATCACGTAACAGACATCATATCAAAGGAGAATAACAATATTGATCAGTTGAAAGTAATTACAATGATCCAAACAATGAGTACGTGCTTGAATGAGTGGCAATACTGAACACTGAGTGTCCACACTTAAGACATAACAAACATTACATCAAAGTTAAATAATAACCTTGACACTGATTAAAATGATAAAAGTCTGCTGAGTAGAGGTTATAATAGTGGGGTCAGACGCTTGTGCGTTTTGAGGGGTCAGAAGAAGAGGAAAGCTTCGACCTGTTTCTTAGGCAAAGAGCGAATAAGGTTAATTTTAATCCTGTCCTCTCTAGATAATTCTTGACAAAGAAGGCATCTATCTTGAAATGTACAAGAAGGTCCCACGAGACATGCAGTGCAAAGAGAATGGGGATCCAAATCAGACATAAATTTCTGGCATTGTAGACATTTACTCTTCGACTAGTTTGCACAGGAAAACTGAATCCGTAGCACAAGTCAGTTAGGCAATTTACAGAAAGGTTATAAATGCCATTGTTCAAGATAACCAATGCGACAATACTGATAAGTTTCTATAGATGATCCTTGAAGAACTTTGAAGAAGAATTTTAACTTTTCACTTCCGATCTGTCACACGTCTTGTGCGTGTTCCATACAGAAAAATTATGAGAGTTTTCAAACAGTCAATCTGTGACATCACAGCCAAGGGAGATAATCACTTAAATATACGGGCATACCACTAGGGATAACTGTGACTTAGTTTAATTTTTCATTTCCATTTCTGTTTGCCTCAGTGGTAACCACAGAGAAAAGGCAACCATAATCCAGAGGGAATGTTTACAACATAACTGAAGGTAAATAACCTTGATAATGAGACTGATTAAAATGATACAAGCAATGATTGAGTGAGTGAGTGAGTGGCAACAGTGAACATTTTTACCACATGAAGTTAATCTAGCCTGGAGAAAAGTTGGAAATATGCCATGTGAACATCAAACACCCTTTACATTACAGATATGTACCGCAAAACATGCCTGCCATAGACACAAATAAAACTGCCATTATTTGCAATATTACAAGACTCGCCCGATCAACATGATCGATATGATTTTATCTTTTGAACATCTGTGCTCAATCTTTGCTATTGACTCACATTATGTTAGGCATGCTGTTTTAAACACTGGAAATAAACAAGATCTTTATGACAGTGTTACTGTTTAGCAGTCAATATTTATATCTTATCACTCTGTAGCTGGTCCTGGTTTATGTACATGCCGATAAAATCTGCACTGATTTGTAATCAGTAACTCACTGCGATCTCAGCGAGGCACTGAATCCAGAACTAACAAGGCTAACAAAAGGTGTAACTGCAGTATTTTGTAAATGATTCATAGCGTTTTCAGGATGTCACTTCAGGCAGCTATGGATCCGCCCATCTGCCTGTGTGTAGTGCGGATTTACCAATGTGCTTCTGCTGCGCTTGGCTACAAATCATAAACATGTTTCAATTTCACAATTTTGTCCGCATCACTACATAGCCCTGAACAGTGACATACAAAAAGTTGGCAATGAGCATGTGCCGCAATAAATGGATGATAGTCAACTGACGTGTCAACACTCCCCACAAGAACATGTCAACTTGTTCCTCCTGACAGACCTACCACATGAACATATCAACATGTTCCTCCTGACAGACCAACTGACTCACAACAAGAACATATCAACATGTTCTTCCTGACAGACCAACAGACTCACAACAAGAACATATCAACATGTTCCTCCTGACAGACCAACTGACTCACAACAAGAACATATCAACATGTTCCTCCTGACAGACCTACCACATGAACATATCAACATGTTCCTCCTGACAGACCAACTGACTCACAACAAGAACATATCGACATGTTCTTCCTGACAGACCAACTGACTCACAACAAGAACATATCAACATGTTCCTCCTGACAGACCAACTGACTCACAACAAGAACATATCAACATGTTCCTCCTGACAGACCTACCACATGAACATATCAACATGTTCCTCCTGACAGACCTACCACATGAACATATCAACATGTTCCTCCTGACAGACCAACTGACTCACAACAAGAACATATCAACATGTTCCTCCTGACAGACCAACTGACTCACAACAAGAACATATCAACATGTTCCTCCTGACAGACCAACTGACTCACAACAAGAACATATCAACATGTTCCTCCTGACAGACCAACTGACTCACAACAAGAACATATCAACATGTTCCTCCTGACAGACCTAACTGACTCACAACAAGAACATATCAACATGTTCCTCCTGACAGACCAACTGACTCACACAAGAACATATCAACATGTTCCTCCTGACAGACCAACTACTCACAACAAGAACATATCAACATGTTCCTCCTGACAGACCAACTGACTCACCACATGAACATATCAACATGTTCCTCCTGACAACTGACCAGACCAACTGACTCACAACAAGAACATATCGACATGTTTCTTCCTGACAGACCAACTGACTCACAACAAGAACATATCAACATGTTCCTCCTGACAGACCAACTGACTCACAACAAGAACATATCGACATGTTCTTCCTGACAGACCAACTGACTCACAACAAGAACATATCAACATGTTCCTCCTGACAGACCAACTGACTCACAACAAGAACATATCAACATGTTCCTCCTGACAGACCAACTGACTCACCACATGAACATATCAACATGTTCCTCCTGACAGACCAACTGACTCACAACAAGAACATATCAACATGTTCTTCCTGATAGACCTACCACAAGAACATATCAACATGTTCCTCCTGACAGACCAACTGACTCACCACAAGAACATGTCAGCATGTTCCATTTCAACTGCTCCTTTTTGGCTATAGTGCACCTCAGTCTTTATACAAAGTTAATTTTCCCACTGAGCAACTTTTAGGCACCTCAGTTCTACCATGTCATCAGACATTCAATCCTGGTTATAATCCACAAGCTTTAACTTCAATACTTTCAAAGGTTCCTTTAATGCTTCATTATATGTGGTACAAAAAAACCTTTCCAAAAGATTTGCACCCCTTTTTTCAAAATCAAATATTTCCTATATAACACACTCCTTGACTGCAGCATAAGTGTGAAAAAAAATCAATGAATCTGACAGAAAGCGATGGAAAAGTACCGTGGAACATGCACAACTCACAGCTCTTAGACTGGAAGTAAGTGGCTGAAATGAAAACATTGACTGCTTGGGGAGTTTTGACACAGACAGTAAGCTAAGCATGCACGATGTATTAATGTCAAGCACTCTGAGAAAACTGCAACTGTGGCTCAAGGAACTGTTCAGTTAACTTGAGCTGGGCCATACTTTTTACAGAGCAGGGAATGCTAAACACTTGTACATGTTGTAGGGCCTATCGGTAAAGGAAACCGTTTCACACTTGACTTTGTCCAAAACAATCATCGAAGATGAATACTGTAGTCTTTACAGTTCACCAACTTAAATAATTCAGCACATATTTTTGGGTAACCATTTAAAATGGAAATATTCCCACCAGGAGAGTGGCCCCTTGAAGTGTAGGATTCTATGTTATGTTTACACATTTGTTAATATAACCAATAGCACTATGGGCATTGTGACATTTCCTACCTAGGAAAACATTACTATATACACTTGACATTGACTTGTTTGGTGAGGTAACACTGATCAGAACACGTTTTGGAAGGGATGTACTCCTCAAGTTCACACCAACACATCCACAACTAATTTTGGACTGTTCTTTTTTTACATAGCATAAGAAGAATTGGGGGGAAAGGAGAGAATGCATGAGAGACTACAAGAGTGAGTGAGTGCATGGCTAAGTTTGTGATATATCCTCGCGTCAGCTTGGTGGAATGAATGATCATAGGCTTCAAAGGATGCTACTCAACACTGTGAACTGAAGCACCTCAACACTGGGTCACCCATACCCTAATATCGTAAACTTACTCCACTCATGAGAAGTTGTATTTCCAGGGCATTTCAAATATTCTCTGACACGTGAGATCAGGTTTAGAGTTGGTCTTCAGCAACCTATGCTTGTCGTAAGAGGCGACTAACAGAATCGGGTGGTCAGACTCACTGACACGTCATCGTATATCAATTGCGTAAATCGTTACTCCTTCTGTTGATCACTGGATTGTCTGGTCCAGACCCAATTATTTACAGCCGCTGCCATATGACTGGAATAACGCTAAGTAAAAACAAACAAATATTCTCTGGATCACAGCAAAACTGTAAATACTGGTTTGGAACACTGTACCTAGTGACCATGACCCATTGGAAGAGTCCCAGTTTCGGATGAACAACTGTCAAGTATGTTTTGGTGCAACAGCACATGTACTTTCCAGGTGATGAGAAAAACAGCAACCATGGCCGAACTGTTCATGTTGAGAAATCGGGATCCCCAGAGTTAAATCAAACATGTGTATAAGTTCAAGTATCAACACTCAGTGATGTTTGTTAAGATTGAGGAACATATGAATAGGACTGATGGAGATACAACATGTCGCTGTTGACACTGAGTACAGACATGACACGGAGTTTGAACACACATGGGAAACTGGAGAACATATGTTCAAGATGACCAGAGAACATGGGGGTTTCATGGCAAGTATGTCAATTTAATGTCGGAAAAACAAAATGGATGCAGGCCAATGAACATCTGTATTTTGTTGACAGTTTTATGCCATATCAAACAGTCATGTCATCTAGTATTGGCGGACCGCCTCCGTGGTGTAGTGGTTAGATCGTCCGCCCGGAGAGCGGAAGGTCGCGGGTTTCGATCCCCGACCGCGTCAAACCAAAAGACGTTTAAATAAGGTACATGTTGGTCCCTGCCTGGCGCTCGGCATTAATGGGTACATCAAGGACTGGTCGGCTCGGAGTCAGTATAATGTGTCTGAGTGGGGTATTCCTGCTTCACTGCGGATTGGTATCTCAGTGGACTAGCACTATAAAACCAGCTTAAGTCTGGGCTAGTACAAGCAGCCGCACATACACATACACACGCATGCACGTCGTCATATGAGCGAAATATTTTCAAGCACGACGTTAAACCCAATTTCACCTCACCTCACCTCTAGTATTGGCCAGGACAATCCAGTGGTTAATAGTATGAACAATATCTCACACCATTAACGTACTATGACACACAATCAGCTGACCTCCATTTCCACATGTTACTGAGGACAAATTCAAATACAAAGGAAACCCCTTGAGATATCTTTCGCAGTATGGCAAATGACAGTGACTGATGCTGGCACAAAAGGTTCATACTGTGTCTAAGAACCGGGTTAGAATTGGTCTTCAGCAAACCATGCTTGTCGTAAGAGGTGACTAACAGGATTGGGTGGTCAGGCTCGCTGACTTGGTTGACACGTCAGCGTATCCCAATTGCGTAGATTGATGCTCATGCTGTTGATCACTGGATTGTCTGGTCTGGAATATTGCTGTGTGCAGTGTTAAACAACAAACCAACCAATTACAGTGGAAGCCCTCTAAACCGGCAGCCCTCCAATCCGCATGCTCTCAATATCGGCACTAAAATTTGGTCCCGGTAGAAACTAGTTCATTTAAGAACAGTTCTCCAAACCGGCACGCCCTCTATACAGGCATTTTTGGCCGGTCCCAACCAATGCCGGTTTAGAGGGCTTCCACTGTATACTGTGTCTAACCTACAACTTACTCAAGCAGATCCTGGCATGGCTAAGACTACTGAATTACTCTGCTCATGCCCATCTTTGATAATAACTGACCAGTAAAATCCTTTCTTCTACAAATGTCCAAACTCAACACTGACACAGAGCATGAATTAAAAAACAAATACTGAATAATTTAAAGTATAGCCTTTACATCCATAGCTATACAGCCTTTCCATTTTCAATAGAGCATTAAAAAGTGAACTAACATGACCCACATATCTGCCAGGGTATGTAAACTGAGAAATGGATTTTAAAGGAGTAATTGATAATGTTATTGTTGTTCAGCAGACTGTTATAGCAGTCGAAATAATATTCCTGGCAGTGTTTTGTTTACCAAAAGCGAAGTCTGTATGGACTGCTAGTTATGGTTCAGCTTTGGAAGACATTTATCCAGACTTGTGTCTCCTCTTAGTTTGTTCAGTCTGTCTTGAAGCAAGATGGATAAGTAAAGATGTGCTGGACACAAAGTATACTGCACAAAAAAGTTAAGACCCATAGCACTATAGTGAATCCTGTCATGCACTTACAAATTAACCTTCGGCTTATGAAAAGAATTGGGAAGTCCCAGTGTATTTAGAGTGTGGAGTTGTTGGATACTGATAGAGATTGCGATCAGAGTCTCTACTGTCTCGCAATCTCTACTGATAGTGAGTGAAGGCGTTCCAGCTATATGGCCGCGGTCTGTAAATAATCAAGTCTGGACCAGACAATCCAGGAATCAACAGCATGAGCATCGATCTGCGCAACTGGGAACCGATGACATGTGTCAACCAAGCCAGCGAGCCTGACCACCCGATCCCATTAGTTGGCTCTTACGACAAGCAAGGGTTACTGAAGATTCATTCTAACCCGGACCTTCACAGGGTCCTCTACTGATTTGAAGGTGGTTATACAATTATCAGTTACAGAAAGTTGTCTCAAGTACTTGTTGGTTTACTAGAAGTGGTGCCAAGTACCTGTTGGTTTACACTATGTAGTCACACAAGCACCTGTTGGTTACAGAAAGTGGTCACATAAGTACCTGTTGGTTTACACTATGTAGTCACACAAGCACCTGTTGGTTACAGAAAGTGGTCACATAAGTACCTGTTGGTTTACACTATGTAGTCACACAAGCACCTGTTGGTTACAGAAAGTGGTCACATAAGTACCTGTTGGTTTACACTATGTAGTCACACAACAAAGCACCTGTTGGTTACAGAAAGTGGTCACATAAGTACCTGTTGGTTTACACTTTGTAGTCACACAAGCACCTGTTGGTTACAGAAAGTGGTCACATAAGTACCTGTTGGTTTACACTATGTAGTCACACAGGCACCTGTTGGTTACAGAAAGTGGTCACATAAGTACCTGTTGGTTTACACTATGTAGTCACACAAGCACCTGTTGGTTACAGAAAGTGGTCACATAAGTACCTGTTGGTTTACACTATGTAGTCACACAAGCACCTGTTGGTTACAGAAAGTGGTCACCTGTAAGTACATAAGTGTTGGTTTACACTATGTAGTCACACAAGCACCTGTTGGTTACAGAAAGTGGTCACATAAGTACCTGTTGGTGTAGTTACACACCTGTAGTTACAGAAAGTGGTCACAAGCACCTGTTGGTTTACAGAGTCAAGCACCTGTTGGTCACAAAGTGGTACCTAAGTACCTGTTGGTTTACACTATGTAGTCACACAAGCACCTGTTGGTTACAGTGACAGTGGTTATAAGTACCTGTTGGTTTACACATCGTAGTCACACAAGCACCTGTTGGTTACAGAAAGTAGTCACACAAGCACCTGTTGGTTCACAAAAACACATTACAGACTTCCAATAGCTTCCCAGACATGCTACACATGCAGCCATTGACAGATGGAAAATGTATTTTCCATAAAACTGTTTCCAATCACTTGCTAGAGCATGCACATAAAGCAGCAGCCGCATAACATTGTTAATGTTTACATGATATGGTCACCAGCTGCTCCGTTCCTACAGGGTCCTACTGCAGACACCTTCGCTACCCAGTGCTGCAAGATTGAAGCTTGGTGCTTAGTGTTTCCTCTACACAAACAGTGCTGCCAGATTGAAGCTTGGTGCTTAGTGTTTCCTCTACACAAACAGTGCTGCCAGATTGAAGCTTGGTGCTTAGTGTTTCCTCTACACAAACAGTGCTGCCAGATTGAAGCTTGGTGCTTAGTGTTTCCTCTACACAAACAGTGCTGCCAGATTGAAGCTTGGTGCTTAGTGTTTCCTCTACACAAACAGTGCTTTGAAGCTTGGTGCTTAGTGTTTCCTCTACACAAACGGTGCTGCCAGATTGAAGCTTGGTGCTTAGTGTTTCCTCTACACAAACAGTGCTGCCAGATTGAAGCTTGGTGCTTAGTGTTTTCCTCTACACAAACGGTGCTGCCAGATTGAAGCTTGGTGCTTAGTGTTTCCTCTACACAAACGGTGCTGCCAGATTGAAGCTTGATTGAAGCTTGGTGCTTAGTGTTTCCTCTACACAAACAGTGCTGCCAGATTGAAGCTTGGTGCTTGCTTAGTGTTTCCTCTACACAAACAGTGCTGCCAGATTGAAGCTTGGTGCTTAGTGTTTCCTCTACACAAACAGTGCTGCCAGATTGAAGCTTGGTGCTTAGTGTTTCCTCTACACAAACAGTGCTGCCAGATTGAAGCTTGATGCTTAGTGTTTCCTCTACACAAACAGTGCTGCCAGATTGAAGCTTGATGCTTAGTGTTTCCTCTACACAAACAGTGCTGCCAGATTGAAGCTTGGTGCTTAGTGTTTCCTCTACACAAACAGTGCTGCCAGATTGAAGCTTGGTGCTTAGTGTTTCCTCTGCACACAAACAGTGCTGCCAGATTGAAGCTTGGTGCTTAGTGTTTCCTCTACACAAACAGTGCTGCCAGATTGAAGCTTGGTGCTTAGTGTTTCCTCTACACAAACAGTGCTGCCAGATTGAAGCTTGGTGCTTAGTGTTTCCTCTACACAAACAGTGCTGCCAGATTGAAGCTTGGTGCTTAGTGTTTCCTCTACACAAACAGTGCTGCCAGATCAAAACTTAGATCTTAGTGTTCCTTTGCCCGAACAGTGTGGCCAGCAACTTTTTAGGGCTAAGGTATCTGACACATTGTCAGAAGGAATCCTTCTCAGAATATAATGTACACTGAAAACAACTTGGTGGAATGGTAATTTGATGTTGGTGATAATATGTGCACTACTAAATAAACGTCATGAAGAATCAACACCCAAATTTTCTCATCAAACACGAACATTCATAACTTGATAAGCCACTTTCACAAAGACTTGATAAGCTCATCATGTCAGTGGCTACATCAGCTTTCGTTACATTGATTTAACTCCTCATGAAAAATGAATGATCACATTACAGAATTCACCGATCTGAAAATATTATAGCAACATGATCTGGCAACGTTTTTATATAGTTTTTATATATGTCACCATGAGTAGTAGGCACAATTGGAAGATATTAAAGTTGAAACTCTTTTCCTTCTTTACATTTAACAACAGTTCATGTCAGTACAGTGAGTTTTTAACATTATTCCAGCAATATCACGGCAGGGGACAGCAGAAATGGGCTTCACACACTGGACCTATTTTTGGAATTGAATCTGGGTCTTTAAGTGACTAGAGCGAGTGATTTAACCACTTGGCTACCCCACTGGCCCTGTCATTCCAGTACAAATGCACATGAGTGAGTGAGTGAGTGAGTGAGTGAGTGAGTGAGTGAGTGAGTGAGTGAGTGAGTGAGTGAGTGAGTGAGTGAGTGAGTGAGCGAGCGATGGCGAGCGTGCATGGTCGTGCGTGCGAGAGAGAGTTGGGTGCAGCTTTTAGCAATATTCCAGCAATATCATGGCGGGAAACTCCAGAAATGGACTTCACACATTGTACCCGTGTGGGGAATAAAACCTGGGCCTTCAGTGTGACGAGCGAGTGCCTTAACCACTCGGCTACCCCACCGCCCCCCCATTCACATGAGTGGCCAATGTCTGTAGTTCACAAGTCAACCTAATGTAATTACAGTATCCTGTGTTAGTGAAGTTTTCATCCTACTTTTGGGAGGGCACCATAAAGGGTTTCATACACTGTACCATGTAGAGATTCGAACCCAGATCTTTCAGCATAACAAGCAACCACCTACACCACTAGACTACCCCATATATAGCAGAAGCCAGTTTGTGTATGTCAGTGCATGTCTATAAACATCTACAATTAGAAACGTGATCGTGACTATGGCCTTCACATGAACAACCAATATAAAGTTTATACCAAAATAGTTCCAAACTGCTTACTGCAGACACTTTCCAATTTTAGTTCCAGGTAATTTTAAGACTGTTACAGATTTAAAACAATATAAGTGTCTCACTTGACATTTCCCATAAACAATCTTAACAGCTTTACATTTTAAGGGACAATAACTTTAATGAAAACATGCCTTACGATGTAAAATACTCAAGGTTTATGGAGAACAGCAAATTAAAGTCATGATCACTCCAACCTTAACGCCACCATCAGTTGGAGAATTTCCCAGAGTTCTTACGTCTTTTTCAGCATCTGTTTCCTATTTTTGGTTTCAAATTTTACAAGAAGGCCATGTTGTTTCCTTTGATGTAAGCAGACTCTATTTGTAATAATTAACATATCAGTGGGCTTCCACAACAAGTTCTGACATTGACAACGTCAAATCTCTTCTCGTGCCAATTTCCAACATGGCTGCCAGGTTAACGCTCTCCTAATGCTTCCAGTTTATTAGGAAATCTTGAACTTAGCATCATGGCGGGTTTCAAATCAAAACTTTAGCTGACAGAAACTCGGAGTACTTTGTGGTATGGTATCAGTTTGTTAATACTAGGATGAGCATTAATAGTTTTCACAGCTAAAATGTTTTAAAACACAGCATGCAACATTAATTCAATTGTGAAGATAGATGTGTCAGTAAGTACTATGGATGCAATGTCCAATGGGTTTTTTTTTCACCATTATGATAATGATTAGTATGATGGAGGCTGTATCAAGCTGTAAAGTCTGTTCATTTTACTTGCAATAAATGCTGAGAATCAAAGTTTTTCTTAAAATAGAATGTAGTATGTGGAGAAGGCTTACAAATATTCAAATGAGTTACTCAGTGAGAGGATAAGTGAGTGAGTAATTCATCCAGTAAGCAAGTGAGTTATTCAGTGAGAGGATGAGTGAGTGAGTGAGTAATTCATCCAGTAAGCAAGTGATTGAGTTACTCAGTGAGAGGATGAGTGAGTGAGTGAGTAATTCATCCAGTAAGCAAGTTAGTGAGTTATTCATTCAGTAAGCAAGTAAGTTACTCAGTGAGAGGATGAGCGAGTGAGTGAGTTATTCATCCAGTAAGCAAGTTAGAGGGTTACTCAGTGAGAGGATGAGTGAGTGATTCATTCAGTAAGCAAGTAAGTGAGTTATTCAGTGAGTGGATGAGTGAGTGAGTTATTCATCCAGTAAGCAAGTGAGAGTTATTCAGTGAGTGGATGAATGAGTGAGTGAGTTATTCATCCACTAAGCAAGTGAGTGAGTTATTCAGTGAGTGGGTGAGTGAGTGAGTTATTCATCCAGTAAGCAAGTGAATTACTCAGTGAGGATGAGTGAGTGAGTGAGTAATTCATCCAGTAAGCGAGTGAGTTATTCAATGAGAGGATGAGTGAGTGAGTGAGTGAGTAATTAATCCAGTAAGCAAGTGAGTTATTCCATGAGTGGATGAGTGGGTGACTGAGTAACTCATCCAGTAAGCAAGTGAGTGAGTTATTCAGTGAGTGGATGAGTGAGTGAGTGAGTAATTCACCCAGTAAGCGAGTCTCCTGCCAAATGTGTGAGTCTCCTGCCAAATGTGTGAGTCGCCATGTGAGTCTCCTGCCAAATGTGTGAGTCTCATGCCAGATGTGTGTCACCAAATGTGTGAGTCGCCATGTGTGAGTCTCATGCCAGATGTGTGAGTCTCATGCCAGATGTGTGAGTCTCATGCCAAATGTGTGAGTCTCATGCCAAATGTGTGAGTCTCATGCCAAATGTGTGAGAGTTGGCAGGAATGCAAGTGACAAGCTTAAATCAAAACAAAACAAAAAATCAGGAAATCTGCCACAGATATCCCTTTCCAGCTTTCAACTAGATGCTGAACTTGATTTGCACACAGGCCTAAAGGTAGGAACCTCATCAAGTCTACATCCTACTTCATCCTAAATCCCATCCCTCAAGCAGACAGGTTCCTCCTGTAATCACCAACTTGTCATCTACAGATAGACGTGAAGCCAAAGAAACATCAGCATCTCATCAATGTACTGTTATTCCCTCACCTGAAGTTGGAAAGCAATTGCTAGAAGGTACATACATAGCAACTGTGCCACTTGTGTATGTGATAGGATTCATGTGGGGCAATATATTTCGTCATTCAACACTGCAGAATCTGATATCAAATGACAATATTTCCACTGACAGAACACCAAGATGATAGGGAAAATATTGATCATAAGATGGACAAACATGGTATCAACAGTTAATGGAGGGTAGAGCGAGCACTTGCTCATAGAGGGCATAGTATGGACAGAACACCAGAGCATAGAGTATTTGGTTAGACAAACCATTAGTTCAGAGAGAACATGGTAGACAGAACACCAGAGTTAGAAGTAGACAGAACGCCAGAACATATGGATAGACAAATCAGTTCAGAGAGAACATGGTAGACAGAACAAAAGAGCATAAGAGTAGAGAGAGCATCAGAGCATATGGATAGACAAATCATGAGTTCAGAGAGAACATGGTAGACAGAACACCAGAGCATAGAAGTAGACAGAACATCAGAGCATAGCATACAGGGATAGACAAACCATCAGTTCAGAGAGAACATGGCAGACAGAACACCAGAGCATAGAAGTAGACAGAACATCAGAGCATAGCATACAGGGATAGACAAACCATCAGTTCAGAGAGAACATGGTAGACAGAACACCAGAGCATAGAAGTAGACAGAACATCAGAGCATAGCATACAGGGATAGACAAACCATCAGTTCAGAGAGAACATGGCAGACAGAACACCAGAGCATAGAAGTAGACAGAACATCAGAGCATAGCATACAGGGATAGACAAACCATCAGTTCAGAGAGAACATGGTAGACAGAACACCAGAGCATAGAAGTAAACAGAACATCGGAGCATAGCATACAGGGGTAGACAAACCATCAGTTCAGAGTGAACATGGTAGACAGAACACCAGAGCATAGAAGTAAACAGAACATCAGAGCATAGCATACAGGGGTAGACAAACCATCAGTTCAGAGTGAACATGGTAGACAGAACACCAGAGCATAGAAGTAAACAGAACATCAGAGCATAGCATACAGGGGTAGACAAACCATCAGTTCAGAGAGAACGTGGTAGACGGAACACCAGAGCATATGGATAGACAATCAGTTCAGTGAGAACATGGTAGACAGAGCATAGAAAACACAGGAATACACAAAACACCAGACATTAGAGAACATAGGAGGTGGCAGACTGTCAGCTCTCAGATGACATTATAGATAGTACACAATTATATAATGTAAATGAGAATTTATTATTTGACAACATGCATCATTTCACTTCCATCAGTCCATATTTCAGGACAAAAGACAAAAGACTCTGCTTCAGGCAGACACTGAGTGAAATGACAGGGAGAGGGACAATGTCAGGGTAGTGTCTCTGATGTGGTAAGCACTATTGTAGGACATGATGTCAAGAGATGCCTTCAATACAGGCATTCCGACCACAGTCTTTGATGTTTTAGATGACCTTTAAAACATCCAAATCGGGATTCTATTTCTAACAACTGGTCTTTTCCATCTTTCAACAGTTGAAAAAATATATTTCTCCACATTTAGTTTTCTAAGGCTATTTATAAAGTAATCCTAATATTCTGTAAGTCATGTGTGTAACATGATGTGCGTGAAGTAGCCAATTCAAATGTTGTAGCCGACCTTCACAATATTCTGTAAGCTGTGTATGTAACGTGATGCAAGTGAAGTAGCCATGCCTCATGTTGCAGAGGATGCACAATCTGTACCTGTCCAGATTACACCTTTACCTTACTGAACAATTCCTCTTGCATGCCTCCACGGTTATCACTGCTTGGCATTCTGCATCATTCTTCAAGTTAACTACAGCCGTTAACTTCTTCAACAGGCATCAATAAACATATATTTCTCAATAGTTACTTCTGTTTTATTACACAACCTTTTGCTTGTACTCGACAAGTAAACATCTAGAGTACTGCCATGTTCATATTTGCTGATGTTTTGCCTCATAAAAGCAAGGTCTATTTACTGGTCTCCTTCAAGCTAACTGTTATCACAAGCAACATATACAAGTCCGCTGAGCCTTTCAAACACACCATGCATAGCAAGATGCACATACTGTGTGCTTTAGTTTAAGATCTGTTTAACCTTGAAGAGTAGTGAGTATTGCTCTGTGGCAATCAACCTCAACCTTGAAACCTACAACCTGGAAGCAATATGATACGTTCAACAAAACTTCATATGGTGATAATGCATTAAAAATCTTGGTTAGAATTGGTCTTCAGCAACCCTTGTATTAATAGGTGGCATGCAATCAAATGGTCTGACCTACTGACTCGCTTGATCCGGGGTAGAATAGGTCTTCAGCAACCCATTCTTGTCATAAAAGGCGACTATGCTTGTCGTAAAAGGCGACTAACGGGATCGGGTGGTCAGTTTCGCTGACTTGGTTGACACGTCATCGGTTCCCAATCGGTTCGATGCTCATGCTGTTGATCACTGGATTGTCTGGTCCAGACTCGATTATTTACAGACCGCCGCCATATAGCTGGGATATTGTGGAGTGCGGCATAAAACTAAACTAACTCACTCACTCTTAGATCAATGCACATGATGTCCACCACTGGTTTGATCAAATAGCTGGATTGTTACTCAATACAGAGTTAAGCAAAAACATTGTAATACAAATCAGGAGCTGAAAATAACTCATAAATACAGCAGTGTGCTCAATTGTTGTTGTAATGATAAACTGCAACTATGATGGTCACCATACCTTTCTTCCACAAGATATTTCAAGACGATGCTGTTTTATTAGTACAGAACCCATAAACTGACATTTAGTCCCAGAAATTACGTTACCTTAACCATATTATAAAACATATATTTACAAAAACCCAACTCCAAACAGAGGTGAAAACAACCCTCAATTAAAAGTCTGAAAGATCAAGAAACAGGCTTCATACATAGTACACTTTGGAAATACTGACTTGAGTTCGACATGATGAGTGAATTCCGCAACCATCCACTGAATCTTACCTACAATATTCCCAACAAAACCAAAAACTTTCCTTAAATTAATGAATTATACCACATCAAAACTTCAATACCTTACTATAAGTTTCTAATCTTTAAAATTAGTTTTGCATTTGTCATTTAATTTCATCCAGTTCAGAGAACAGAAGAGACATCCAGATCAACCATCCTGGTCCACCTACCCCTCTCACCGTACATACACAGTTAAAACAAACTGTTGTGATGTTTATGTACCTTGGGTTCAGTCATCCTGTAACGGTGTTGGGTTACAGATACTGACTACCAGGTTTATGACGAAGGGCCAAGCATCAACTGATGCAAGTTCTCCAGCTGTACACATTACCCCTTCCTCAACAACTAAATGCAATAACAAGAGCAATGGCGTATCAGGGGCATCGACCAACCTTGAAATAATAACCCCTTCACATGCACGATGGACATTACCCGTCAGTATGTGGATGAAAGAGATTACTGCATTTTGTCCAGAATGACACAAAGGATTATATCAACATTGTATGATTGTTTTTGTTAAATTAAGGGGTACATTAGTCCCTTGTGGCATTCTAATTTTGTATCTTAATTTGATTAAACCTAAAGTATTGTAACATAAGGATTATGATCAGAAATTCTGACTCTACCGCATCTGTATGTTCTCAATGTTTGAGGAAAACCAAGAGTATTTTAAGTCATGGATACCAATAAACAGACAGGTGAAGATTCACAAAACTTGGAGTGAGTTAAATTTTATGCCGCACTCAGCAATATTCCAGCTATATGGCGGCAGTCTGTAAATAAACGAGTCTGGACCAGACAATCCAGTGATCAACAGCATGAGCATCGATCTGTGCAATTGGAAACCGATGACATGTGTCAACCAAGTCAACGAGCCTGACCACCCGATCCTGTTAGTCGCCTCTTACAACAAGCATAGTCACCTTTTGTGGCAAGCATGGGTTGCTGAAGACCTATTCTACCCCGGATCTTCACGGGTCCACAAAGCTTGGACAAAGCGGACATGTAGATACCAAGATACACCAATTCTAACCCATAGCCTGGTGGTTAAGGTGTTAGCTCATCACTCCAAAAAACCCAGGTTCAATTGCCTATGTTGGAATAATGTGTGAAGCCAATTTCTGGTGTCCCCTGACTTGATATTGCTGGGATATTAATGAACCTAAAACAGAGAGATTTATGAGACTCCACACCATTTTGTATGATCATGTTTATTGTTGGCTCCTATGCAACCAAACACGAATACAAGTTTGAAGGACACTAAGACAGTTACAATTCATTTACATATTCGGTGAATCCTTTCATGAATTCAATTTGTTATTTGCAATAACAATCCAATATTCATGAATTAGTAAAAACATGTTGTTTTACTTGAATGAAGTGTTATCCCAATATTTGTTATGTGTATCACATTTGCCTGTTTGACCCAAGGTCTATTGGAGGCACCGCCTCTGTGGTGTAGTGGTTAGAGCGTCCGCCTGGAGAGCGGAAGGTCGCAGGTTCAATCCCCGACCGCGTCATACCAAAAGACGTTAAAATATGGTACTTGTTGGTCCCTGCCTGGCGCTCAGCATTAATGGGTACAACAAGGACTGGTCGGCTCGGAGTCAGTATAATGTGTCTGAGTGGGGTATTCATGCTTCACTGCGGCATGGTATCTCAGTGGGCTAGCACTATAAAACTAGCTTAAGTCTGGGCTAGTACAAGAAGCCGCACATACACATACACACGCATGCACGTCGTCATATGAGCGAAATATTCTCAAGCACGACGTAAAACCCAATTTCACCTCACCTCACCTATTGGAGGCCTGGAGCCTGTTCCAGTAAATACGGTAGTTGGTATCATGGTACAGTCATGTTGTCAGCACATGTAGCATGCAGTATCACCACACTACACTTACATGAAAGAGGTGAGGATCATCCTGTCTATAACCTGACACCATGGGCTGTTCTGCTCCTGATTACAGTAATAACACAGCATTATTTGCCCTGGAGCATGACAGCGATGGCAGTCAACGGGAGCATCTTGTAATATAGTGTATAACCTACCTAGTATAACTTGTAATATAGCCTATAACCTGCCTAGTACAAGAGAAGGAGCTGCCAGCTGAATAATGAATGCACAGCAAAATGCATCTTTATCTCTTGTTTGTACATGTATCAATATATCTATATGTATCCCTATATGATGAAAGTGAAATGAGTAGAAATATTACAAATGCTGGGGAGAGTGGGATAGCCCAGTGCTTAAAACGTCCGCTCGTCACGATGAAGACCAGGGTTTGATTCCCCACATGGGTACAACGTGTGAAGCCCAGTTTCTGGTGTCCCTGCCATGATATTGCTGTAATATTGCTTAAAGAGACGTAAAACCAAACTCACTAAACCACTACAAATGCTGAAATAAACATATCACCAAGACAGTTCTTGATGACACAGACACTCTCTATTTACACAGCATATGTTGACAAAAAAAAGACAGGCATCAGTAATGAAAGGCAAACTCAGAATATGGTAAACGCTGCTGTCAAACAAACACTTAGGCCTCCAGACACATCTTATCCAGAATCTCTGGAGTGAAAACTAAAATATCACATGCCACTGATGGTATTTAACAAGATCATGACCTGAGTCAATCTGGGATTTCAAACCAACTACCAACAAATTTTGACACGTGTGTTACAGCTAAAACCTGATGTGTGGTATATCAAATCTGTTCCTTCAACCAGTGGTTGATAATGCGAACAACAATCCATGTGTGGGATGGAGTATGGTGACATGAGTGATTTTGGGGATACAAATGAACCAAATTTCATTGGACACTTTTTCCTTTAGTCACAGGTGGGGTAGCCTAGTGGTTAAAGCATTCCCTCATCACGCTGAAGACCAAGGTTCCATTTCCCCACATGGGTACCATGTGTGAAGCCCTATTTCTGGTGTCCCCTCTAGTATTTCTGGAATATGGCTGTAAAAGCGATGTTAAACCATACTCACTCACTCAATTAGAGTGAGTGAGTGAGTTTAGTTTTACGCCGCAATCAGCAATATTCCAGCTATATGGCGGCGGTCTGTAAGTAATCGGATCTGGACCAGAAAATCCAGTGATCAACAGCATGAGCATCGATCTGCACAATTGGGAACAGATGAACAATTGGGAACCAAGTCAGCGAGCCTGACCACCCAATCCCGTTAGTCGCCTTTTACGACAAGCATAGTCGCCTTTTATGACAAGAATGGGTTGCTGAAGACCTATTCTACCCCGGATCTTCACGGGTCTCACACAATTAAAGTTATGTGAAAGAAAATATCAGTATAATGGGCTCGATTTTTATAAAACATTCCCGGACTGTTTCTGCCAAGCATGTGTACAGAATTATCTGAAGGTGATTACCTTACTATGGCCTAAGTTCCTGAGAAATGAGTGTATTGACATGCCACATGCCAAGGATGACATATACAAGCACCTTGTCTACATCACACACAGCTTCATCTTCCGTATCAGCATTGTCAACATACCTCTTACTAACACATCACAGCAAAAACAATCTATGACAGCAGCAGAAAAAGTCTACAAATACAGGAGAAAAAAAGTAAAAAGTATTCATGTTTAAAAGCTTTCTTGGTGAATGAATTATTGCTGACTTCCCATTTTTCATCAAGGTTAAAGGAGCGAAATCTAGAAGATCTTGTAAAGATTCTGACACAATTATGTCTCATAATATACACACTTGGGTCTAGCACAGGCTGCTGTCTGTAGTTGAACAATGCATTGAGACTGGCAGGCTGGCACTGTAGACAAGGGAGAGCACTCTGGAATTACGTACAGCTCAACATAATCAGTGGAGTCATCGCTCTTAACACTTTAGCTTGGCATTTACTCAACACAGTCGCTAGCCATTTGTATTTTCTTTTTTGCTTGACAAATGCTGGTTGTATATTTGCATTCACCAAGGATTCTAGTGCAGTCAGCAATATTCTAGCTGTAGAACAGAATCAGCAGATTAATGAGTTAGTGAGTTAGTTTAGTTTTACACCGCTTTTAGTAATATTCCAGGAATATCACAGCAGGGGACACCAGAAATAGGCTTCACACACTGTACCCATGTGGGGAATCAAACCCGGATCTTTGGCGTTGATGAGTGAACACTTTAACTACTAGGCTACCCCACTGCCCCCAGTAAACTAGTGAGTGAAAACAAGAGCCACTATCTACAGGGTATGAAGGCACCTGATTAGCAATGTCATCAAGCTGGACCACTGGACACGCTCTCCTTGCACAACTGAGGTAAAGTTGGATTTATTCTTCCCCAAACGCTCCCAGGGATTCTAGTTTAATCAAGGTGAAGATGTCAGAGATGCTAGTCAGTAGTGACACATGTGAACGACTCAAAATAGATTTGATAAAACTTGTATACCTCAGAGTTTTGTAGCTGGCCCTGTGTGATCAAAGCAAATTCTTTATCATGTTTATGTTTTCTCTCAGTTTTGTTTATTTCCAGCTTGTAGCAAAACTGAAACATTGAGAACAGAGTATCAGCCTCCAAAAGCTGCTAGTGAATGGGGACTACCCTCACTGGACTTATACTTGTCCTCAGCACAATTTAGAGGTCTCAGGCTACTGGAGGTGTGAATTTCAGAGTCAGATTTTACTGAATGATATCAGTCAGCAAATGATTTCAACTTCGTTCTTAAAACACATTAAGATGTGTAGTGTGCCATACAGATCCTGACACAAATATAACCATTACAGTCCAAGGAAGTTTAAAAATGAGGCAAGTCTCGATAACTCAACCCTGAAACAAATATACTCAATACAGCCCACCCAAGTCTAGATGATCGCCATTTCCGGAAATGAAGTCTAGATTACTCGACTCTGAAACATATACACCTTATCTAGCCCATGCAAGTCTAGAATATGTCACAAGTCTAGATTACTGCCATTTCTGAAAATGAAGGTCTGTGGGCTTCTTCTTGTCACATTTTACGAAGAAAAAGTTATTAACTGTTTTTCTGTAAAATATATATTCCTTTCAGAGACTATATGTTAGCCTACAGCATGTGTTACGACTCCGAAGCAAATAGTAATACTAGGTGTTCCCAAAAGGAGAGCATATCCAACCCTACTAATGGCACTCACCAAAGGTTTAAGTTTGGGAGTAACGATTATCTTATAACTAAGAATCCTTTGTGGAATCTAGCCCAATTTGGGGAAGACCACAACAAACATAGACTTAGTGAGTGAGTGAGTGAGTTGGGTTTTATGCCGCTTTTAGCAATATTTCAGCAATATCACGGCGGGGGACACCGATAAAAAGAGGCTTTACACATTGTACCCATGTGGGGAATCTAACTCGGGTCTTCGGCGTGACGAGCAAACGCTTTAACCACCAGGCTACCCGACCGCCCCAAACATAGACTTAAAACACTTTAGTAACTGACACTATTGGTTGCAATCATGTCACCCGAGACTGGTGCCAGACCAAGCTGATCCTGATGGCTACGAGGCACAAAGTTTCAACTCTGCACTTGGTCACCCATGCCTCATGATGCATATAATTAATTTTCTACAAATTGTATTTCATGCTGTGCTATCTATAACGCCCAATACTATCACATGTCTGGATCCATGCATGGGAGGTGCAGAGGAGACCTCATCTGATATCATGATTTGTGTTTTATATGGCAATGAAAGAATCAATATTGGCACTATCTGATAGCAACCATTGAAGTCAGCCTCCCTCATGCTGATGCAATGTTGTGAATAATTATCATCCTTACTCTGTAACTGATAGCAACAATCACCTTTGAGTTCTGAATGAGTATCAACCTGCCAACCTAATTATATGATCCTGGTAATGACTGCAATTCACGAATGACTAATAACCATGACAACGACTATGATCAAATGCATGCGATCATGAAGCATAAAATGAACACATTTCCCTAGACAGCACCAGGGAAGTAACCTTTCACAGAATTCCTTGATCCTAAACCCGTTGTTTGCCTTCTCAAGGAATATAATTATCCTGATGAAAAAAAAATCAATTTCGCAAGAACTTTTATTCACATGATTACTATGTTACAGCCTGGATTGCATATTTTCCATGAAGGCATCTCAAGGATGGAGTTACTGTCCTGAACACTCCTGAAGACGGTTTAATTGCAATTCAGTCTGACCAATGGTGGCGTTGATTGGACATCTAACATGCCAATGCTCCCCCGATATGACTGGATCAGTGTGTAGTAGTAGGAAACAGATGATAGATGAGTTAAAGACAGTGATTGAGAACAGCTGGATTGAAAACGTGACCTTTTCTTCGTGTCCAGAACCTTGCCAAAGACAAAACAACTTGTTGCTACAAGCAGACATTTGTCAGATCTTGTAAGGCTCATTTGACAATTTTCTTGACAGTCTGTCAATTAGAGTAGCTGTCTAACATCTTTCTTGAATTGGGATAGAGGTAATGTTTATTGGTTTCATGAAAGATATATATTAAGAGTTGGGAATTGACCTCGATAGTTGACATCATCATTCAATCACTGATCAGTCCTTCTGAACCAATCAACGCTAACAAGCCCTTCAGAGTTCATCGTGATGTCTCACAGATCTACACGGCCATGTCTGGTTTAGTAAACTTTGGCGCAACCCCATATAATATTCTGGGGCAGGACCTGAGAAATTAACTTCTTTAAGTTAGGATCTACACCGAAACGCCACTACCATTGCAATAAAGAAGCTGTCTATCCATAAAAAGTGTTCCTTCTGAGAATTTAGTAATAAACGTAAAACATCTTCAAAAATGCTTGAAATATAGTAATTATGCTTCATATTGTTAATAAAAAAGAAGAAATTGTCTGCAACAAAAAATATGTTTTCATTGTAAGAATAGATATAATATAAAAATTACACAAAAAACATACGCTTTTGCTGCTGCAGCTGAAAGATATATCTCCCTATCCACATAAACACCAAATTATTAAATGATCAGAACCATTTTGAAAATCAGTATTGAATGGCTTCTTCAATGTTCTCATTGTCTGCTTACTTGACTTTTGTTTATCAGTTTAGTTGTAGAGACAGAAGCTAAATTGATCCCTACCCCTGCTTCCAGCTCTCAAAACATGCTCACCGTTTCTCAGCCAATCAAATAGCTAGCAGTGCGTCTACATCACTAGTCTACTGGAGTATATACTTCAAGAAACATGGTTCTGCGTAAACAGCCAGAACCAAAGTCTTTTAGGTAATGTGCATTTGGTACACATGATGACGTACATAAACTTATCTAAACTATATATACGCTCCTTATGATACATGTAAAGACGTTTAAATAAACAGCAAATCATACTGCCTTCCAGCGGTCAATAAATATTGACATTTTGTCCATTTGAGTTCCTACATGAAGTATCTTTGGTGAAGTGTGACCATGATCTTCAGTCATCCATTATGGACGTATTCAGACCTGGAGGCAGATACTTAGCCCAAAGTCTGCAGCATATGTTTGTAAACATTCCTAAATCGGAATTAACGATAAGATGGGCACTGTTATACCCTATCCATTCAAAAATGTGCATAAAATTACCAAAACCCAATACAGTCACATATACATCATTATCGGGTATTATACCCCAAAAGGCTCATCATAAAGCATGTGATTAAATCTTGGACTTATTAAAAACTAATACAAAATGACTCCCTGTATTCTGTATATGATTTTACTATTCAACGTTTTATGAGATATATTAAAATTAAAAATATATTATGAATGGTCCTGAGTTATGCTTCAGAGTGAGTGAGTGAGTGAATGAGTATGGTTTTACACCGCTTTTAGCAATATTCCAGCAATATCACAGCGGGGAACACCAGAAATGGGCTTCACACATTGTGCCCATGTGGGGATTCGAACCCGGGTCTTCGGCTTGACGAGCGGATGCTGTAACCACTAGGCTACCCCACCGCCCGCAGTTATGCTTCAGAACAAAATAAACACTACCCAAATTGAACCTGTGTCAAAGCTGTTGAACCACAATATATAAAAGTTAAATCAAATCCCGTAATATTAATGGGTCCCAGGTTTATGCCAACCTGATGTGTATACAAAGTTTCATGAGGAAATATTAAAACATTCATGAGTTGAAGATATTTGACAGACAGAAATAAAAATCTCCCATTTAGGCAATACGGCTATAATTAATCTTACAGCTTGTATTTCCCCAATAACAGGACGAGTAAAGAGTAAGACCTATAAAACCTTACTTTTCATTTTTTCATTGATAACCACATGTTGTCATGTAACATGTTATATTTGGGATTACACTTTCTTAGTGAAGTACAGATTCTAGTACTTTTGTTGGGTTGAGTCACATCCGAAATTCAAACCCTCAACCTCAGAGTCAGCACCTGGTCGCTTTCACTTAAGTCTGAAAAATTTGAGAGAAATTTGAGTAAAACTGCCTAACCACGCCAGCCACCGTGGCTTCCACATTGCACATTCACACATGTCATACCTATGAATCCATTAAGATATTAACTTTAAACTTTACAATCATCAATCTTTATAATTGCAATGAGCTCTAGGTAGTGGTCGTCACAGCCACATATCACCCGTGAAGATCCGGGTTAGAATTGGTCTTCAGTAACCCATGCTTGTCGTAAGAGGCGGCTAACGGGACTGGGTGGTCAGACTTGCTGACTTGCTTGACACATGTCATTGTATCCCAGTTGTGTAGATCGATGCTCATGCTGTTGATAACTGGATTGTCTCGTCCAGACTTGATTATTTACAGACTGCTGTCTTCTGAGTGCAGTGTTAAACAACCAACCAACCAACCAACCAACCAAAGCCACATATTGACAGGTGCCACTAACCAAACAGAGCATGTAGATAAGTATTAAAATAGTACCAAGGTCATGATTTTTCTACGATTTTTCTGCAGGTCTTGCTGCTGCCAGAGCTGCCCCAGCCTTGTGAGGAATTCCCTGCTGTATCACTGACAGAGCAGGGCCCATAAATCAGGCCCTGACACTCCTCACTTCACACACTGTGCAGACTTTCATGTCCTGTTCTACCGCTCAAATCACACCTTCAAGTATCAAAATCAGATTAAACCTGACAAAAAGCCAACCTTGCTTTCTGTCACCCTGTTTGTTGATTGACTGATAACATTCTAACCATGACATACTGCCAAACCATTTGCCTGGCGCTTCTTTCAAGGCGACAAAATGTGCAGTTCATGCCTGTCTCCTCGTTGTTCCTGGAGAAGTCAGGTTGAATGTTCAAAGCCCTAAGAAACAATCATGGAAAAAACCCAATGAATTATGGATGCACACTTCCACTGAACTTCAATAGTATCGGATCAGTGAGTGAGTGGGTGGGTGGATGGGTGAGTGAGTGAGTGAGTGGGTGCTTGCATGAGTGAGTGAGCAGCGAGTGCTTGGATGAGTGAGTAGGGAGTGAGTGGGTGCTTGCATGAGTGAGTGGATGGGTGAATGAGTGAGTGAGTGCTTTGCGTGAGTGAGTGAGTGTTGTGTAATGCAGCTTTGATCAGCTATATCCAAATGTGTCAGACTCATGTTGGAGGGATATCTGAAGTGACCTTGATAATTTCAACACTATCAGATCAGTGAGAGTGAATGGGTGGGTGGGTGGGTGAGTGGTTGTGTGCTTGCAAGAGTGAGTGAGTGAGTGAGTGAGTAATGAGTGTTGTTTAATGCAGTTTTGATCAGTTATATCCAAATGTGTCCACATGTGAGGGATGTCTGAAGTGATCTTGATAATAGATTTTCATGACTTAGGTAAAACCCAAGATCTTTGGTATGGTGTCCACAAACCAGGAAACTGAATCAGGTCAAACCTGGGATTCAAACCCATGATCATAGGATTCCTTAAAGAAGACATGACCTGTTGGAATTAATGGATAATTCTTAATGCCAAGGTAAAAACAAGTACTAACTTAACCTGGTGGTCAGGCTCTGACATGTCATTGTATCCCAATTGTGTAGACTGATGCTCATGCTGTTGATCACTGGACTGTCTGGTCCAGGTTCAGTTGTTTACAGACAGTCTCCATATTGCTAGAATATTGCTGAATGTGGTGTTAAACAAAAAATAAACAAACAAAAAACAAATCTTCATATTTTGAGAGCATTATACTAATCTCACTCTCTAACAGTTGACCAAAGTTTCAGTCACATACATAGTGGCATCTTTTCAGCATAAATATCTTAATATAAACAGTTATGATTAAGACATTGCAAACCACCATCTGTCTACTCAATCAGCAGCTATTTCTCAGGATATGATGCTCAGCTGCGCAACCTTGCAAACAGGGTATAAAAAACACTTCAAATGCTTGCAACAGTCTCGGTTTGCTATACAACATCATGACAATGCCATAACATGACCTTTAATCAAGGCTTGATGTGTCTACAAGACACTCCAGAGACTCACTACAGTAAAGGAGCCATTGAACCAGTTGGCACCGAATATGTCAAGACTATTTCCATGTGTAGAATTTGCCCCTCCCATATGACGCCAGTGTAACCATGCTCCAGTTATAGCCTCATTCAAGACCGATATAAACGTTTATCTCACTGTCAGACTCAACAAGCTCCTTTGTATTTTGGTTTGTTCCTGAGTGAAAATGTCATTTGTTAATACAAATGAGGTCTGGAATTATCATGGGGGACATGAAGCTTTGGTTTGGGCCACTGGTGAAATCATAAACCATTATGAAATGTCTGAACAGAGAACAGCCAAATTGATCATGCAAGACAGGTTCTTTTGACCCAAACCATTTTCTACTGATGTTTCCATTGATGTTTTAGTGCTATCATTAAAACAAACATTGTAAACAATGTCCCTTCTTCATCCTCTCATGAAGCACCAATAACAAAAACGTTATGAACAGGACACAATATTACAATTTAAAAACTGTTCCCGTAAAGTTTTCTTTTGCCATAATAGCTATAATGCATATCATTTTCAACATCACATAAGAATCTTCTAAAACATTTTCATTATCATCATTATGCGAGTGAGTGAGTGAGTGAGTGAGTATAGTTTTATGTCCCTTTTAGCAATATTTCTGCAACATATCAGCGGTCGATGCCAGAAAGGAGTTTTACACATTGAAACCATGTTGGGAAATGAACCCGGGTCCTTGGCATAATGAGCGGACGCTTTAACCACTAGGCTACCCAACCACCCCTTCGTCCTCATTAAGAAAAGTCAAACCTGTTTTTCAGTAAACATACTACAAAGATCTTCAAACACTTAAATGATGACAAACATCACAACTCTAATCGGCAAATACAACTCACTAGGCAGTATATATGCCCTTTGGCTTGCCAATATTTAAACACTTTCCCAACAACAACTGAGCAAAATGAAGTCTCCTGAAAAAGATTCACAGCAAGAAAATCATCAAGTTCAAATGAGTAAATGCCTATGGTCTTTTCTGTGTAATTGCAAAGGGGCAGAGAGCATGTATAATGCAGCATTAGGAAGATAAAGTTTAGACAAGTCAACCGGTTATTGCTCAACAGCGAAATATAGTATGTGTAAACTAGAATTGGCACGAGCTGAAATGAATCAATAATGTTTAATCACTGCCAGTGATTCTTGCCTTCAAAGAGTGCTCGTTATCCAACTTACATTTCCGGGTGTTAATTTGTGGAGATTCAATCTTATTTAATAGGACTGAATGTAGCATAGGCCAAAACGACGGTGAAGGCAGATCTAGATGTGAAGTGAATTAAGTCTCCGTTAGCAAGTGTAAGTGCCTTTTTATTGTGCGAAAAGTGGGCCGAAGGGTTTTGTTTGTCTTGAAGCAAATGTATTGAAAACATCGTGAAATGGTTCCAGGTTTATGGGTAGAATGCTGTGAAATAAATAATGGCACGAGCAAGCAGAAATGGCTGCTTTGTCAGGAACCCCGGCACCTACCAGCATGGACATACTCCAAATATGTTGCATGGAATTGCTGAAATTATAGGTCACACATTAGGCACAGTTATATTTTTGGACGAGTAAATAGGCGCAAGGGTTTCGATTCGGACAGCTCACTTACAGGAACCATGAACTAGACAATGCAACATATCTAGATCTACTTTCTACATGTGCAAGGCTGCTTCCATTGGTCTGTTGGTAATGAGAGGTTCCAGAAGACATGCTAGGAATACTGACAAAAGAGCTTTTAGTACAGGGGTATGCACTTTGTATCACTGTTCCATGATAATGGGCAGACTGGATGGAGAACCACACTAGAATTAAGAGACTGACAACATGTTAAGTAAGCAGCATGTAGATACCTACAGCTAAAGCTTCATTTCTGAATATATTGAGTTCAGGCTTCAGAGTGAGTGAGGAATTGCCTAAGACAGCAAAATTTCAACCAGAGGATGACCTTTGGTCCTTTGTCCAGATGAACCCATCTATGAGCTACAGTGATGATAGAAGACTTCGGATCAGCATTTTGTGTGAGGATACAGATAATCATTCTGTGCCAGGATTAGTAGGAGCTCCATGACTAATCCCCGAAGACCATGCTACAAATGGCAACGAAAGACCAGCTCAGATTATTCACTGCTACTGCTACATGCTTGACAGCCAGTACTGGGCTACTCCATCATAAAAATGAACATGAAGGTCAAAGAATCATTGGCACAATTAGCATGGCCATGTAACTCCAATATCTAAAAAGAGAACTATTAAACAAGTTTAACTAAATAAAGCTTGTCCATTTAACAGCAGCATCTAAAAAAGACACCATTAAACATGATAAACTGATTATTTCATTTCTCCGTTCCACAAAACTGCAAATTTATCATAATTACAGGTCAGCCTTTTTTCATGACTGGACACATTAATATATCTATCCTGGCACACCATGGCACATCCAAGAAGTCTATCAACATATCTAGTCAGCCTCAATCATTCATCATTGTGCATACTGACATGATCCAATGGACAAGCTTTTTGTGGATCAGAGGAGACAGATCTCAAACCAATTGCAACAAATGATTTAACTGCTTGGAGCCAGAAGTCTCGAGATCAGCCATCTCTTGAAGAAGTCTCAGCCTGGTGCCAACTAACAATGATCAAACATGAAGTAAGCGACATAGGCCACACGTTATCTCTCCAGTATACAGGATTGCCTACAGATAAAGCACCATCACTGGCCTTTTTACCGCTTTCTCAGGGAAGAAGTCATTATGTGGTCTGTCCATACACAGTTAAACACCTATCAAATTATTGATTTCTTTATCTTCACTCTGTACTGCTGGGATCTGCAACTGCCAGTCAGTACAGTGTTCCAAATTTAATAAAACAAAAACAATATTGAATTTATTCTAATTAAGCTTATCTTGTACATGTGCTACAAGATACGTTGGTTGGCTGGTTTGTTGTTTAACCCCACACCATATATTCCAGCTTATATAGAGGCAGTCTGTCAATAAACAAGTCTGGACCAGACAATCCAGTGATCAACATCATGAACATTGATCTACGTAACTGGGATAACATGACATCTGTCAACCAAGCCAGTGAGCCTGACAACCCGATCCCGTTAAGTCACCTCTTGCGACAAGCATGGATTACTGAAGACCAATTCTCGGATCTTCACGGGTCTAAAGATACAAGGACCGTTGATAGGAGTGTGGCTCACTAGTGGGTTTGCTTCAGCTTCAACAGTCAGCTATGGGTTGAAGTAACTGCAAAACCCCATGATCTACTCTCTGGTGCATCACGCACCACAGGTAACGTGTCAGTAACAATGGTATGGCTATTCCAGTGAAAGAACCTAATAAGGATGCCAAGTTAAAGATATTTTCCAGGAACCTAGGATTGGGTGGTGAGGTGAGTTGAGGTGAAATTGGGTTTAACGTCATGGGTGAGGTGAGAATATTTCGCTCATATGACGACGTGCATGCGTGTGTACGTGTGTATGTGCGGCTGCTTGTACTAGCCCAGACTGAAACTGGTTTTATAGTGCTAGCCCACTGAGATACCTTGCCGCAGTGAAGCATGAATACCCCACTCAGACACATTATACTGACTCCGAGCCGACCAGTCCTTGTTGTACCCATTAATGCCGGATTGGGTGGCAAGAGTCATGACTTCAATGCTAGTGTGTCATTGCATCAAAGTGATGTGGATCACATATTGTAATAGTGTGAGTGAGTGTGAGTTTAGTTTTACACCTCTTTTAACCTTATTGATTATGGCCAGATTATCTCAGCCATCACTAGTACATTTGTAGAGTGTCAAGATGATGAACAAGAGGAAGACAATGCTCAACATCTTATAGAGGCACAATACACAAGCATCTGTTCTCATTTATTCTGACAAAAGATATGGATAAAGTAATACCAAAATTTCTTAAGTACAGTGTAAACTCAATATAGTTCACATTAATTTTGTCAAAAGAGCTGATCAGCAGATTCCAACCATTTTTTCCAAGTTACTACAACCTAACAAAGACATTTGCTTGGTAGCACACTATAGTCTAGGAAAGGAAATATTTAGAAATTCAGCTCCACGTTATGCACAAGCTGTCTGGATTTCTTTATAAAATGAGGTTTATATTGCGTCAATAGGTTTGAAAGTGGATCCTGTATAAACTCCCAGACGTTCTCCATGTAGTATATTCATTACAGAGGTTGCCCCCAACGTCAGATGGTACCACATTGCCTCTCATTATTACCACTACACCACATGACCATCGCCAGCTCGAATAACCTCCCTGTAGGTACCAACATTAACGATATGGTGTATCGGAGGCTTTTTACTCACTTTGGAAGTTCTGGAAATTGACAAACACCATAATGTGAGAAATGGGCATAGCTGAACATAACAAACTGGAACCCTTAAGCCTCTAAACCCTGTGTCCATGGACTCCTACTACCATCTGTTAAGCCTCTACACCCTGTGTCCATGGACTCTTACCACCATCCCTAAACCCTCTACACCGTGTGTCCATGGACTCTTACTACCCCTGTGTGTCCATGGACTCATTACTCACCATAATCCCTAAACCCTCTACACCCCCTGTGTCCATGGACTCTTACCACCATCCCTAAACCCTCTACACCCTGTGTCCATAAACTCTTACTACCATCCCTAAATTCTCTACAACCTATCCCTAAACCCCCTCTACACCCTGTGTCCATAGACTCAAATCTCTCTTACTACCATCCCTAAATTCTCTACAACCTATACCCTGTGTCCATACACCCTGTGTCCACTCTTACTACCACCACCATCCCTAACTACCTCCTACACCCCTGTGTCCATGGACTCTTACCACCATCCCTAAACCCTCTCTACACCATCCTAAACCTGTGTCCATAGGACTCTTACCACCATCCATATACTCTTACTACTAAACCCTCTACACCCTGTGTCCATGGACTCTTACCACCATCCCTAAACCCTCTGTCCATACACCCTGTGTCCATAGACTCTTACTACCATCCCTAAACCCTCTACACCCTGTGTCCATGGACTCTTACTACCATCCCTAAACCCTCTACACCCTGTGTCCATGGACTCTTACCACCATCCCTAAACCCTCTACACCCTGTGTCCATGGACTCTTACTACCATCCCTAAACCCTCTACACCCTGTGTCCATGGACTCTTACCACCATCCCTAAACCCTCTACACCCTGTGTCCATAGACTCTTACCACCACCCCTAAACCCTCTACACCCTGTGTCCATAGACTCTTACCACCATCCCTAAACCCTCTACACCCTGTGTCCATAGACTCTTACCACCATCCCTAAACCCTCTACACCCTGTGTCCATAGACTCTTACCACCATCCCTAAACCCTCTACACCCTGTGTCCATAGACTCTTACCACCATCCCTAGATCCTCTACACCATATATCTATTGACTCCCAGTACCATCCCTTAAGCTTCTACAACACATGTTCATGCACTCTTATTACGATCCCTCTACACCCTGTCCATGATCTCCTACTAGCAACCCTTCCGCCTCTACATCCTGAGTCCATGGCCTTCTACTACCAACCATTAAGCCTCTACACCCTGACAATACCAATTACAGACAGTCTTCATGTCCACCAAGTTTCGACCGCCTCTGTGGTGTAGTGGTTAGAGCATCCGCCTGGAGAGTGGAAGGTTGCGGGTTCAATCCCCGACAGCGTCATATCAAAAGACGTTAAAATATGGTACTTGTTGGTTCCTGCCTGGCGCTCTGCATTAATTGGTACAACAAGGACTGGTCGGCTCGGAGTCAGTATAAATGTGTCTGACTCTGAGTGGGGTATTCATGCTTCACTGCGGCATGGTATCTCAGTGGGCTAGCACTATAAAACCAGCTCAAGTCTGGGCAAGTACAATCAGCCGCACATACACATACACACGCATGCACGTCGTCATATGAGCGAAATATTCTCAAGCACGACGTTAAACCCAATTTCACCTCACCTCACCTCTACTACCAACCATTAAGCCTCTACACCCTGACAATACCAATTACAGACCGTCTAGTCTTCATGTCCACCAAGTTTCAACCCAGAATCCTCTACAACCTGCCAATGTAATACCAAAGTCTGGCAGTCTCCACCACAGCAGCGCTACAGCAGTTAAAGTGCCACATGCTGCTTGCAGACTCCTCCACCAACATAGGCCTACCTCTGTCAGGTATGAGACCCATCTGTTGCCGCTGACATCCCTTCCACAGTATCAGTGACTGGGCAGGTGAGAGCTAGCTACCTGTACATACATCAACTTCTAACACAGTTGTCAGAGAGAACAGGACTAAGACATGCAAGATAACATCTAAAATACCAAATTACAATACGTTTAGTATACACAGGTATGCCAGCAGGTGATACTTGTCTGTTGCCAACTGAACTAATTATATTTTGACAAGTGGGATTTGAAGATCCACCCAATAGGAGCCAGGACATAGCTTCTCTGGGTGATTTGGGAAAAGTCCTATTTGCCATGTGTTTGCTGATCAGGTTTCTTAACCTACTGCAGTCTCTTGAATCCCTTAGTTGACTGTTGTAGCATCAGATCTGCCATCAATACAAAAACCTACAGCATAATGTTGTGGAAACCTCAGTTCAAATGACTTCAGAATGCAGTTTATTAACCTGTACATGTGGATCTGTCTTTACAGTATCTACACCGAGTTCTCTTGTCTGTCTCTTGAGTCTGTCTCTCATCATCTTCTTGTTTGTTTGAAAATGATACACCTTCATTGAACATTTATTATTATTATTATTTGATATTTATATAGCGCACATATCCACGAAGTAGTACATGCTCAAGGTGCATAATTAACTTGCACATTTTAAATATTAAAATTTCGGTTTAAGGATAAATAAAAAAGGTTTCAGATGACTGGATTCAAATTGCTCAGACTGCCTAGTGCCCTTTGACTGACTGACTGAGTTTGGTTTTACCGCTTTACCAATATTCCAGCAACATCACGGTGAGGGAACACCAGAAATGGGCTTCCAAGCCTGTGGGGTGCCCCTTTAACCAATACTAGAGAAGAAATAGATATATCATGTTGTTCTACCACACCACTTTCCCCATGGCCTATCATCATCTACATCATCACTATAATCCACAGCAGCAGTTGACCAAACAGAATCAGTCCAAGAATGTCTTAGAGAGGCTTTAGCAACTAGTCTAGCTTTGCGGAAGCACTCAGCACCACACACGAAATGTTTCAAAATTATTCCCATTCTTGAGTTAAGCCCCCTATAGGTAGGCATGTAACATACTTTCTCAAAGTTAAACATACTGACAAAATATCGCAAAAAATGAAAATACATGAATGTTCTAACAAGCTAAAAACATTCTAAGACTACCAAACAACCACTAAAAGAAAGTTGTTTGTGGACAGCTGCATGCGATAAACGGACGTCAAAATGAATGTCTGCATTCGGTTATTTGTTTACTGTCTTCAAAGAATCTGTAACAGGTCTAAGTACATAACAAATGAACTCCTTTAAAATCCTATTTTCTAGCACATCCTGCTTGACGTCTAAGGTCATTTTCATTATGAGTAACTTTTGTCATTTGTACAGATAATGATTTCACCTAAGATGCAGCTGAATGAAATCGAGTTGAGCAAGTAACCAGTCTGTCTTCATAAAGAGATACTAATTTAATGTCATCACCTTCTGTTGTTTAACACTGAACTTAGCAATATTCAACCTTCATGATGGAAGCCTGTCCATAATCTGGAGCAGAGAATATAGTGATTGATATCATGAACATGGATCTACTCAGTTGGGAAATGATGCTATGCATCAACCAAGACAAGCCTGACCACCCAACTCCATGACCAGACAACCCAGTGATTGATATCATGAACATGGATCTTCTCAGTTGGGGAATGATGCTATGCATCAACCAAGACAAGCTTGACCACCCAACCCCATGACCAGACAACCCAGTGATCAACATCATGAACATGGATCTACTCAGTAGGGGAATGATGCTATGCATCAACCAAGACAAGCTTGACCACCCAACCCCATGACCAGACAACCCAGTGATCAACATCATGAACATGGATCTACTCAGTAGGGGAATGATGCTATGCATCAACCAAGACAAGCCTGACCACCCAACCCCATGACCAGACAACCCAGTGATCAACATCATGAACATGGATCTACTCAGTAGGGGAATGATGCTATGCATCAACCAAGCTTGACCACCCAACCCATGACAAGCTGATGACCACCCAACCCCATGACCAGACAACCCAGTGATCAACATCATGAACATGGATCTACTCAGTTGGGGAATGATGCTATGCATCAACCAAGACAAACCCCATGCCTGACCACCCAACCCCATGACCAGACAACCCAGTGATCAACATCATGAACATGGATCTACTCAGTAGGGGAATGATGCTATGCATCAACCAAGACAAGCCTGACCACCCAACCCCATGACCAGACAACCCAGTGATCAACATCATGAACATGGATCTACTCAGTAGGGGAATGATGCTATGCATCAACCAAGACAAGCCTGACCACCCAACCCCATGACCAGACAACCCAACAGTGATCAACATCATGAACATGGATCTACTCAGTAGGGGAATGATGCTATGCATCAACCAAGACAAGCTTGACCACCCAACCCCATGACCAGACAACCCAGTGATCAACATCATGAACATGGATCTACTCAGTTGGGGAATGATGCTATGCATCAACCAAGACAAGCCTGACCACCCAACCCCATGACCAGACAACCCAGTGATCAACATCATGAACATGGATCTACTCAGTTGAGGAATGATGCTATGCATCAACCAAGACAAGCCTGACCACCCAACCCCATGACCAGACAACCCAGTGATCAACATCATGAATAACAATCTACACAACAGGGATATGATGACATGTGTCAACCAAGTCAACGAGCCTGACCACCAAATCCTGTTAGTTGCATGGATTGCTGAAGACCAATTTTAACATGGATCTTCACGGGTCTGAATTTTGATATTGCTGACTGTGTCGTTAAACGACATTTACTCACCAACAAAATCACATGATGAACCACTGCTTTATGGTATGAGGTTATACAGTTGACCCTAAAATTATTCAAGAGTTGCTGCAGGTTACTGTAGGTTCTGGAACAGTGCCTTTCCACAGCATGCACTGAATATGTGAGCAGAGGAGATATTTTGCCAACTGCAATAGTACACTAAGAACATTACATTCCAGCATTGCAGAATACCAAACTTTATTTGACACGGTGTCAGGCTTAACATATAGATCATAGATCAATTAGATGGCTAAACAATGTTATGGTGATTTTATAGAGTATTAGCTTTTATAGGATCATGCAGAGGTGAGACTGACTGACTGAGTTTGGTTTTACGCCGCTTTTAGCAATATTCCAGCAACATCACGGCTACCCCATCGCCCCTGCAGAGGTGAGATGAAATGGAGTCAAACATTATGTTCAAGATTATTGCACATATACAGCGACATAGATGCATGCGTATGTGACTGCTGGTTTGAATGAATGAATATTGCTTTGAGCTGAATCAGCAGTATGATTGGTGGTACTAGTCCAGACCAATGCCTGTTTGATATTGCCAGCCCACTGAGACACCGTACTGTGGTTTAACATGGATAATTATTAATGCCAGGGTAACAGTAAGTGAGTGAGTAATATTCCAGCAATATCATGGCGAGGGACACCAAAAATGGGCTTCACACATTGTACATATGTGGGGAATTGAACCCGAGTCTTCAGCGTGATGAGCGAACACTTTAACCACTAGCCTGCCCCACTGCCCCATCCAGGGTAACAACAAACACTAGCTTAACATCTTTTGTATGATGCATATCTGGACAAAAATACTGATCTTCCACATTCAAGACTGGGTGGTCAGGCTTGCTGACTTGATGACACATGTCATCATATTCAAATTGTGCTCATCGATGCTCATGCTGTTGATCACTGGACTGACTGGTCAAGACTGGATTATTTACAGAATGTAGCCATATAGCTGGACTATTTCTGAGTGCGGCATGAAACAACAAACAAACAAATGAAACACTCTCAGGACAAATGCTCTTTTCTGCTAGACCATGGAGACAGTAGTCTTGTGTGGAAGCAACATATGTGTTTTACTATGTGAGTGCTGTTCTTTCTCTACTAAAGAACCTTCAAATTTTCAGGTGCTCTACCATGAAACAAGATTGCTTTGTGAAATATGCAGCAAAGGGTCATGGTGCATAAGTTTCGAACAATTTACTCTTTTTACGATTCTATCTGTCTGCAAAATACAACTGGCTGAGACATGGCAATCTTTTTGCCTGGTTAATGATCCTCTACAAGTTACTCAGCTATGATGTAACACCCAATAGTGAAGGCAATTTGTCATTGGCAGATGTAAGATCAAAGTGAAGTCAGCGTATGACAGAACACATAGATTATACACCCCTCTACCAAAATATCCAGATTCACCTCGTTATCTTAGGCATAGGACCAGGTAGGTACTTTGCAGAAGCAGCTCAACTCACCTCCAGCTTAATTGCCAGAGAGCTGATGCCACAACTTAACCAAACTCGCAGGCAAAAATAGCAAGAGTAATTGGTATAATATACAGAATAGAAGTACACCATCCACATTTGCTTGCTTGTTTTCACACATCTTTGTTAACAAGCAATCTCCCTTAAGGATGCAGTTACATAGAGGCTAACAGATGTTTTAGGACTTGGATGAGTGGACCAACTAGTCGAGGGGAGAAATCGGACCCTTCTCCCTGTAGCTGTGACGCCAGGTATTTTGACACATCTGTCAGAAGGACAGGCATGCCGGCCAGGATAGAGGCTAACAGGAGGGACCAACAAGTCGCCCAGGAGGAAAGGATCTTTCTTGTCATAAGTATGGAAACATGTGTATGGAGAAATTTCAAGACCAAGAACTTTACAAATATTCTCAATTGATAAAGAAAACCTACACTGAAGAATGTGAAAATTTCCAACATCTTGAGACCTTGCTTCCTGGCATGTTGTTGAGGAATGAAAGAAATTATCTTCAAAAAGATGAAGATGGTGATAATGGTTACTTAAAAGGACAGACATAAATTCGTCCTCAACTGGAATTACATCATATTCAAACAAACTTGCAGTTATTTCCTAACCTTTTTCAATTTGTGATTCTATTTCAAGCATGAGCAAACATATAGCAGAAATTACTCAGATGGCCAACTCATAAGCCGTTCATCAACAACTCCCTTCATAAGGAATAGAAATTAACACTACAAAATTAACTACAACAGACTAGGCAAAGAGACTGACTGACTGACTGACTTTTAGCAATATTCCAGCAACATCACGGCGGAGGACACCAGAAATGGGCTTCACACATTGTACCCATGTGGGGATTTGAACCTGGGTTTTCGGCATGACGAGCCAACGCTTTAACCTCTAGGCTACCCCACCGCCGACTAGGCAAAGAGACCTCATGAAGAAAGACTTGAACATATGTTTGGTTACTATCCTATTGAAGAGCGTACAATAATCAGGGGTCCCTACCTCAGCAATGGTACTGACACTGAACAAGGCTAATGGTCATTTGTCATGCCTGAGGTTCAAATCATGTTATATGCCTTTACATTGGATTTGTTTCTTTCTTGTTTAACATTGCACAGAGCAATATTCCAGCTATATGGTGGCCACTGTAAATAGTCGAGTCTGGACCAGACAATCCAGTGATTGATATCGTGAGCATCAGTCCACTTAATTGGGATTCGATGACATGTGTTTACCAAGTCAGCAAGCCTGACTACCCTTTCTCAAAAACTCTCCACCTTCAAGAGAACAAATTGTCCAATGTTTTGACTTTAGTTTAATGGCAATGGCAGCAATATTGAAACTTTATGATGGCAGTGTGTAAATAATAGAAACAGGACCAGACAATCCAGTAATTCACATTATAACCATTGATCCATACAACTAGAATAGATGACATGCCAGCCACCAGATCACTGATTACAACCAACTGATCCATTTAGTAGCCACGAACACAAGCCAAGGTTGGTTACTGGGGACCTACATTTAAACGGCCCGCCTCCGTGGTGTAGTGGTTAGAGCGTCCGCCCGGAGAGTGGAAGGTCGCGGGTTCGATCCCCGACCACGTCATACCAAAAGACGATAAAATATGGTACTTGTTGGTCCCTGCCTGGCGCCCGGCATTAATGGGTACAACAAGGACTGGTCGGCTCGAGTCAGTATAATGTGTCTGAGTGGGGTATTCCTGCTTCACTGCGGCATGGTATCTCAGTGGGCTAGCACTATAAAACCAGCTTCAGTCTGGGCTAGTACAAGCAGCCACACATACACATACACACACGCATGCACGTCGTCATATGAGCGAAATATTCTCAAGCACGACGTTAAACCCAATTTCACCTCACCTCACCTCACCTACATTTAAACAATCTTCACAATTGTCATATGTAAGTCTGCCACATCCTTGCCAGAGAGTGGTTTACAGTGCTTACTTTACAAGGAGATTCATATGACAAAACAGCCAGCGTCTCATTACCAAGTGTCCATTCCCTTTGACCACTCAATGGACAAGGCAAACCTCTGCTTGTGGATTTGTTAGCAGGTAAACACCACAAACACACACCAACACAAACAAACAAACCGGTCCTATTTAGCAATTAAATACACTTGATCAACTTTCTGTAGGGATAATTTCTATCTCATCTTGGATTAATGAACAAAGTGAACACTTCTAGCCAACTGACTTTGATCTTCTGTGTTTATTTCTAGGATCAAGGAGCAACAGGGGTGTGTTCATGCAAACAAATTTCCACTTTGAATAGGGAATTGAACAAAACTGATGGTAGCAGCTGCATCCACTGAAGGGTTGAACAAATCCTTATCATAAATAAAATGTTACATAAACTGAATAAGTGTTGTTGACAAAAGGACTGAACAGCTAACACCTTTCTAAAAGCAAGACAAGTGAGGTGCAACAATGGGTCAGTGATGTATGATCATCAATATCAACAGTTACAACCCACACGTAAACCAGCATCAACTCCCAGTCCTAGCCTTCCAAATTCCACACAACTCAGGGGTGGAAATAACCCATTGCCCGACGCCCCAGTCCAGTGTTTTTTTCTGTCAGGCAAGCAAATTTGCATATCACACTGTACCAATGTCCAGTTGACTTTCCAATGTTAATTATGTTGTTTATTTAAAAAATCAACAAGAAAATCAGCCAGTATAGTGGAAAAATTATCAGGGCAAGTGATTTTACATGTGACACTGTACCGGAGTACACTAGCAATTTTAAAGTTATTTCCACCCCTGCAACTCCAAAAGCTTTAGACTACTTAATTTCACTGAGGACAAGTGAGTGAGTTTAGTTTTACCCAGCCTTTGAAATATCACCGCGGGGGGACACCAAAAATGGGCTTCACACATTGTACCCATGTGGGGAATCGAACCTGGGTCTTACGTGACGAGGACAAGTGAGTGACCACTTTAACCACTAGGCTACCCCACCGAGGACAAATAAAAATCCAGTGGTGGCCAATAGCATTCTAAACCAGTTCTCAGTGTTTCAATTCCGCTACAAACTGGAACTGACGAAAACTTTCAAAATGCAACCATAGTAAACAGGTTTGTCTTGTACAAGCAGGACGGACCATGAATGCAGAGAACTAGTGAAAAATGTGTTAGACAAGCAGCATGGGCTGATATGTTTTAAAGAGATTCAGTTGCCGCATATCCTGGTCAATTTAGTTCTGAGCAAGACAATTTTACTTATGATGTGGCATTGTAATTAAAACATTCTGATATATTCTGCTGGAATATAGCTTTTCAAGAAAAGATACAATGTACAAAATCTATCCCTATCTGCCCAAAATAAGTATTGTCACGGTGTCAAAGTAAAGAGATTGTATGCTAACCTACTTTTAACTGCTTGTCATAATCAGATATATATTCATTATACTAGCAAACTTACAAATGAGAAAGTGAATAGGGAACAATAATACTAATTTTACCATTAGCCTGTCTAAGTCTTATCAACATGATTCTCAAGGGCCTCTACCCCTGCCCCCAGGGAGATTATGGTTAGGATACATCCCACTGGAAACTCCCCTGAAGACTAAACTTGTCAAAGAGGGTGACAGTGGTCATGTTTTTAAGATGCACAACATTGGACACTTTGTCGATTGTGTTATCACACCCTAACTAGGGCTGCAATGAATACACTATAAGGCGAATATATGGTAACAAATACCAATATTTATTCATAAATACTTTATGTTCAATATCAAGAAATTAAAATTACAACCATGTCACGTAATTGCTTAAGTTGAAACATTTAAATGATATTTATACAAATCAAAAAACAAAAAGCAATATATTGCAAACAATACTGCTTATAGCCTTATGAGAGTGCCCCAAGGGTCTTGCTTAAATACTACAAGTTACTACTGCGTGGCTTGGATATGCTCCATTTTGTGCATCTCACATAGATAAACAACAAACTAGTTCCAAGTAAAAATACTCTTCAAAATAGTTGTAAACATTCAATTCAAGTGACCATAAATAATGAATTGAATTAATGAAGGGATACGATTCACCGAAAACGAGAGTGAATCGTACCAGGACTAACCCTATCGGAACACTGCCCATAGTATTGTCTCGTCTGGTCCAGCCTTCAACTGTTTTTACAGGTCACTATCATGTTAACTGAATATTAGTGAGAGTGGAGTGTAACAACATGTTTGAAATTTCATATGACATTTGTCTGCTTTACAGGACATATAACAGACAGATGGACAGTCTGATAGTTGTTCAAAAGTCCTGTGAATAGACCTGAATGATTAATAAATTACCGAAAAGTACAAGTATATATGAAATATATTTCCCATACTGTTCTGGAAAATTTTCGTCACTGTACACAAAGTATTCACAGGGAGGATTAAGCTGCTTCCATTGGGTAAACAGCATCTGTGCAAAAACCAATGACTCCGGGGAAAACCACCAGATGGTTCAATAGGAATTAATATGAATATTTCAAAACACAATGACAAATATATACATGCCCATCAATATTACTTGGATAACTGGTTACAGTTTTATTCCTAACCAGTTACAAAATGTACAAACTGGTATTTCTAACCCTTGTAGATAAGTGGCATTCATTCATGAATGCTGTATACTGCTTTGAAGATTTTCAAATAGGGCACGCATTTCCGGGAATCAGAATGACAAACATTGGTTACGTTGACACGTCTTTCACATGTGTCAATCTATGTCATATTTAGTCTACGCGAAACAGGAAACAATGCAATGAATGTGAAATAGGAAGCATTGCTCGGTGAATTGCTTTGGTTTGACAGTTGTACCTTGTACGGTATATACTTGGAATATTGTTTAAAATCATGAATATGGTAAAGTTTGTACGATGAGTGAGTGAGTGAGTGAGTGAGTATACTTGGAATATTGTTTATAATCATGAACATGGTAAAGTTTGTACGATGAGTGAGTGAGTATACTTGGAATATTGTTTAAAATCATGAATATGGTAAAGTTTGTACGATGAGTGAGTGAGTATACTTAGAATATTGTTTAAAATCATGAATATGGTAAAGTTTGTACGATGAGTGAATGAGTATACTTGGAATATTGTCTAAAATCATGAACATGGTAAAGTTTGTAATGATGAGTGAGTGAGTGAAAGTCTGAAGTGGTGCATGTCTCAGACATTTACCATTTTGGTGAAACTAGATATGACGGTAGTCTGTAAATAACTAGTCTAGGCCAAACAATTCAGTGATGGACATCATCAACATGTATGTCATACTGTCCAGTAAGGCTGTAACGATTCACTCGCATATTCGGTGAATCGAACCGTAGCCCTTCATGAATTCAATTCGTTATTCGTGGTCACCAGAACCGAACATTCATGAATATTTGTAATATTTTATTATTAAAATAATTTTTAATGATGTTAGTTCCTTATTTTAGCGGCAAGCCAACGGCCTTAAGTTACCGCTCTTCATGTTAATTAGAGTTATCTCCCATTGACCTAATTCTTGTCTTCCTAGCGTTTGAAATGGCGGCATGCTTGATCTATCGTGAAGATAAATCAGTCAATTGGAAAGGAAAAACATAATGGCAGAAAGTATACAGGAGGTAAAACCCAAGTGCAAGACTGCTGGTAACCGGTTGCAAGACGTGATGGAGGCTTTGAAAAGTCCAGTATCGCACAAACAAGGAAGATCAAGCCTTACACGAGTGTTTCCTGTGTCCTTGTCGACAGATGCCATGACAACTCCGGCTGGAGTGGAGAAAAATGACTTTGATTCTGAATATAGATGATTAAGTGAAGAGTTACATCAACTCAGGTTAGAAAACAAGAAAGCCGAACTCAGAAGAGAAATTGACAGATTAAAGGTGAAACTGACACGTGAACAGGACGATCACGTGAACAGAGAGGTCAACCAAAGTGAAGGTCAAATACGTCAAGATGGCGGCACCCATGGTAATAACAAACAGTTAGATTACACAAATTTTCTATGGGTCAATTCACTGGAAACGGCAAGACAAACAGTCCATTTAGGGGGAGGTGTAAGCATCGATGTAGGGAAAAAATCTACAAACCTATCTAAGATATCATTGGACATGTGGATTTATGCAAATTTAGGATTATTGCGTCACCAGGTCCAGAAAGGTGCATTCAACAATTATGATGTTGATAGTTATCTCAAGTATATGCAGGACATTGCTAGGTACTCATCCAAGTATATTTGGCAAAGTGTTGTTCTATATGATAAGGAATATCGTATGCTCCAAGCCAAGCCACACCTATACCAGCACTACATGAAATGGGTCTATAAGCAGTGTAGGAAAGATGTAGAAAATCTAGCCTGTCCACAGGACTGGCAGGTCAAATTTTTTACCAGTCCTGCCAAAATCTAGCCTGTCCTCCAAATATAAATAAAACACCTTCGGCAGTAAATATTCAAAAAGGTTATAATCATTATATATATGTCAATGGTTTGCTAAAATTGACCCGACATGAGGACGGACTAGATATTTTTTTAACCCGTCCTCCACAAAATTCACCCGTCTCGGACGTTGGGACGGGCTATCTTTCCTACACTGCTATAAGGTCTAACAATTGGGCACCAAGGACGTCATTTCCAAGGGGCATAAGCCATGGTGTGTTTATTGTGGACATAGAACTGTCGGTTAATGTGGGAAATATAAACTGATATAATGCAAAAAATAAATTAGTTGCTTCTGATATATGTATGGGTTTGGCTATAAAACTACTTGATAAAAACTTTTTATGATGAAAAAGTGCAAGACAAATAAGTTAATTTTTGTGTAAACTTGTCCTTTAATAGTACTTTTTTAAACTAAAACCTTTTTGATAATTTTTTTACTTACTTCCTTTAAAACTGCTACATTCTCTGTAAAAGGGCGTGTTATATTGCCAAGAAAAAGTGTAAGTTCTGTCATGTATTCAGGCTTACAATGGGGCATTTATAAAGCAGTGTCTCAAAGAGAGGGTTTCTGAGGCTTGTTGATATAGTATTTGAATCTTGAGACCCTAAATGTTTGGCTTATAGTATAAGGTCAATGACAGTGTTAATTTTGAACACTGTATACGTTACTTACAGATTGGTCTAGAAGTTAGGCAGGGTGCCCCAACATTAGTGAGTGAGTGCGTTTGGTTTTATGCCGCTTTTAGCAATATTCCAGTAATATCATGGCGGGGGACACCAGAAATGGGCTTCACACATTGTACTCATGTAGGGAATTGAACCCGGGTCTTCAGCGTGATGAGCGAACGCTTTACCACTATTTACTCCACCACCCGTCCCAATGTAAAGTCAGCTTTATTACACCTATATTATAACAACATGTAAACAGATGAGTTTTTCAAGGCATTCCAGTGACAAAAGCTTGAAAGTATCATATACAATCAGCCATTTTAGTGAACCCTTGATGAGAATCCCCAAGGGTGGAACATTAATTAATTAATTCTATTACCTTATTACTTTGTTAGCTTTGTTAATTAATAACGTCTCATGTAAACTGTGTAACTCCATAGTTCGAGTTGTTGTTGGCACAGGGTGAACATATTTAACCTACATGAAGTAGTGAGAATGGTTTTCTGATGCTATCAAGTTCTTTATCATGGTGAGGACACCAGATATTGCTGCATACACTGTACCCAAGTATGCATCCAACGCTGGTGAGGTGAGGTGAAAGTGGGTTTAACGTCGTGCTTGAGAATATTTCGCTCATATGACAACGTGCATGTGTGTGTATGTGTATGTGCGGCTGCCTGTACTAGCCCAGACTTAAGCTGGTTTTATAGTGCTAGCCCACTGAGATACCATGCCGCAGTGAAGCATGAATATCCCACTCAGACACATTATACTGACTCCAAGCCGACCAGTCCTTGTTGTACCCATTAATGCCGAGCGCCAGGCAGGGACCAACAAGTACCATATTTTAACGTCTTTTGGTATGACGCGGTCGGGGATCGAACCCGCGACCTTCTTGTTACACTTTTACAGCATTACGAACATCAGGAGTGGGTACATAATTCACACAGTGGTAGTTGTGAGACAGAGCATATACTCAAATTACCCATGTACATTGTAACATAAGGTGTACCAACAATGGCCTCATGTGCTTCAATAACCCATGCTGATCTATGTTCCATCATCAAATAATATGTATTCGGATGTCAGTGTTTACCTGCACTGTGATGAGGTGAATAGCATCACCCAGACATTGTAACTCCATGGATGATGGCTCATTTGTAAAATAAAGTTGTCTTCTACAAGCAGTGACATGTTTTACACATAATTAGAGAGAAACCAAAGCATGTTCTTCAGTATCTGAAAACCGATAATACAAGGATACACCTAGGAAACATAACATTATATCTATGTTCGTTCCGGTTTGGGAACACATATACTGCAGTCTACCCTGTGCCTATATTATGCCTGTTATTTGATCAGCTGTTAATAATGACTGAAAATGAAATTCAGCTGGTAGTTACGGACGGTAGTTTTCTGCACACAATAGTCATGATAACTCAGCCTGTCTAGGGAATGTTGACGTGAAGGGATTAAAGAGTTTATGCACCGGAAAAGGGCCTATATGGTCCCTGATCAAAACAAAAACAAAGCCACACCCACTCTGCACGTTATGACTGCCGTGGAACCACGTGCACTCCCAGCGACTGGAATTACCAAAAACATACAAGTGCATACAATCTGAGTTCAAACATGATGTAATATACGAATGCATGTGTTGAAATTATTATAATCGTCCTAAGTCTTTTTCTTACCTCAAGTTTAGCATTGCACTGAAAGACTGTTTGAGCCTTGTGGCAAAGCTGAGCAAACGCAGCACTGAGAGCTGTCATTTTCTGCCTGCCTTCAAATGTTAGTTCACATTGGTCTGGGTCAATTTCTCCAAGCAACAAATCAAGATCTACAAAAGCTTTGTCAAATTCTTTTTCGAGAATTTCCAACCAGCGAAATGACAGCGTGGCAGCCATTTTGGATACGTATTCGCCGGATATGCAGAGCTATTTTTATTGGCTTCACATATGTATCAAAACCGCTACAATTTACACCTTGTTATACTTTAGAAATAAGATATTATTTTATTAAATCTAAACACCATAACCAATGTGGTCCCTGGAATTCGAAACTACGGCTTAGTATATAGATCCCAGTCCCATCAACTGTCAAAAGTGGGCAGTGGCGAATCAAACAAACCAAACTAAAGTAACGAGCTAAAAATGTTCAAGTTTCTGTTCGGAGGCAGTTTATACTTTGTAGAGTTAACTCCACGTGTTCCTTAAGCAGTCAAACAATGAATATTAACACGAGAAGTTCAAAACAGTCCTGGCATGAGCGATATAGTAACTCATAACACGTGCTCGGTATCATTGCAGACGACAGAGATCCGCTCGACCAATCAGAGCACGACATACCGGTAACGTCACGAGATTCCGCTAACTTTCCCACAGTCTAACACATCATGGCGAGATGATAGTACACACGATGAGCGCGTTATACGTTTTTATCTTCATTTTCCTTTGGATATCATTGTCAGGTGCAATTTCTAATGTGGAACATATAAAGAACAAATGTAAAGGAAGATGCGGCTCGAATTTGGTAAGTGGACAGTTGTTTTTTAATACTTTACCATTTATTCTCCTCTGGAACCTGTGTCCTGTTTGGGAGCCTCAGACGCCCATATCGCACCGTTATGCGATAACGCACGTTAAAGGCGGGAAAATATCGCGGTCAAGTTAACCCAGGATGCAAACATTTTTTACGATGAAATATGGAATAATTTTCCAAATATTTAAAGGTAAGTGCAAAATGTCTTAGTGACTTTGTAAACATTAATTGCGTGCAACAAGTTTGCAAAATGTGATCGACCTGGAAGATATGTTTTATTTTCCCCCTGCATTTGTATACTTATGCGTTTTATCAGCAACAGATTTTGTTTCATGTCCCTTTTGCCACAAATTAATGTGAAGCCTTAACTTTTATTGCCGGGCTGCAGGCGTTCACACTGAGGACGGTGTTACCATATGACGCACCCCAGTCACGCATGAGAGATCAGTTATCATACAAATCGTTAAAGAAACAATCGCTCGGTTGGCTGATTGTTTGATAAATTCCATTATCATAAGTGTGTCCTCTCCGTTAATTCCCCATTAAAACAAGCTTGAAGATAAGCCCGTTACTAATGAGATGTGTCAATCGTTACACCCCGATAGGTAGCAAATGTACGGTCCTCTGTAATAATGCATTGAAGGGAAAGGGTGTTACGGGTTTGTTATGGTTAACGTTTGAAAGCATCTTGCTCTGGGACTGTCTTTTGTCACAACCGCCCCACTGTCTCCATCGAAGGGGGCACTTGTCCTGCAAATAAACTTTTGTGGACAGACTTGGAGGATAATGCGATTAGGTACGGGATCGTTGGGCAGTGGATATTCACTTGTGAAATGTCAGTTATTCCGTAGAGTACACGTTCCCCACGCAAACTGTTGTCGTTCTCTACGGGCGTTGTGATGTGCGATTTGTTCAGTATTGTTTGTAAACGTTCAAAATTTTCGCGTTGGTGTTGGGCGTTGATCTCTACGTCCACTGGCCCATATAAGTACCCCATTGTGCATTGTTTTAAAAACAAACCCTTGTGGACAGTTGTTTTGCTTTTATTTCCTGGATGTCTGGTTAAAGATTAACACTAAGGATAGATAAATTACAGGTATAACTGTGTTTCAAATGAACACCCAAAAATTTAAAGTTTAAAAGTTCAGCCTTCTTTTGTTTCCTGTCTTACAATTGTGCCACTTCCCAAATAACCAGCTCAGAAAGTCAAACAGAAAGTGGGAACTATGCTCTCTCAAATATGTTTATTTGCTTTGCAAAACATATTGGTATAAATCTAATAAATGTTATAATTTAGATATCAAATTGTAAAGGGTTTAATGAAATGTCATATCTTTTTAAATATGACACCAGACTTAGTTTAAATCTAAATGTTCAGGGTTCATTTAAGATTATAAAATATATCAGCAGTCACAGTTTCTTTACTTTGGGAAAAGTCCTGTTTGAATTGAGCCAAGATTTAAGTTGCAGGAGCCAGACATTGTAACCGATACTGCTGGGGATGGGAAGGACTTTCTGCGTATGAGTCATATGTCATTCAGAGAGGGTAGGCCGGTTCAGCTGGGTTTTAATTCATGGCTACTGTCACTTTCTTTCTCCTGTATTAAATAAGCATGGTATACAGTTTGACACATTTTATGGCTTCTTCCTCACAAATGTTTCTGTTGTGACTTAATCAGTTTTGGATAATATTCAGTGCTTCTTAATATGGCCTCAGGTATACAGGGCTGATATGTAGGTAGGAGATTTACAGGTGGGACATTATTCATTAAATTCAAGTCATATTCAAATCTTAACCCTTTAATCATGAGTGTAAAATTGATAGAAATTGTTAAAAGTACTTGACTTGTGTTTTCACAACAGGTGAACCTAGAATTTTGGATGTTATGTGATTGTTGAAAAAATTGTTTATGCACCTTTTTACTTTTAAGAAATATAATGCTCATTTTATGTTAATTTTTCCAAGTTAAGTTACTTTTTGAAAAATGATATGTTTGGAAGACTTTTGTTCCTAATTCTTTTGTTGAGTACCTGAGATGCAGCCGCCTTAGTTTCAGGGTAACATTCCCTGTTTCCAGAAGTTATTTTCTCATTATCCCAATCCTATATTGTGTAATATGCAGTTATTCTGTAAAGGTTCTGGATGACTATTCCAGAAATGTTAATCTTTCTTTGAAAGGAATTATCAATAATTTGTAAGGAAATTAGTTGTTATACTGTATGTACAAGGGACACTGGAAAGTGACTCCAGCTAAAAACACATGGCCTGAAATCAATGCCTGTGGCTCGAGGAAAAAATGTCCTGGGAAAATTTGAACATGGCCTTCTGTTGTCTTCAAGTTTCAAGGCTTTCATGATGTCAGGGAAAGAGAGAGAATTCTCCTGGTTCAGACAGCACTGTGACGCAAACCACACAAAAACTGTTGTTATGTCTCAGAGATGCAGCCCCCATGGTTGTAGGGTAACCTGCCCTGTCTCAACAAGTAACCTGCTCATTATCCCTCATCTCAGACTGGGTGCTGTCTGTAGAGTTTCTCTGTATTGTCTTACACTCCGTGTGATATTCAGTATATTCTATTCTATTCTGCTTTCCATTTTTCTATTTTTATGTTTAATTTTTGTTGTCTGAGTACTTGAATTTTAGTCATTTTTGTACTTTCCAAAATCGATTTTGTTCATGGTGTAGTGAGGCTTAGTTCTACAGCCTCTTTACATTCTGTTATGTTCAGTAAACTACAGCTATAAGGAAGGAACTACAGGTCAAAGTGACCAGAAATTTTAGCTCATTATAACCATATTTAATTATACTAGTATTTGTTTCGATTCGGAAAAAGAGCAAGGGATTGGGACTGGACTAATGCTTAGTCTCTGTATTTTTATAGTAACAAATAAACCCATTTAAATTGGAAAGGAGCCCCAGTGAGATGGGAAATTCAGAACCTGAGGAAATCTAGACTTGATTTATTTAGGGCTTTAGCATTGCTGGGAGAGCTAGGTAGTAGGGAAAATAATGTGGTTCAGGGACTGTGAGACAGACTAGGTTGCGACCCAAAAGTTCTTTATAAATGTGTTTGTTATCGTTGTATTTTACGGTATGTGTATTTGTTACACACCCTTGTTATAACATGAAGCATCAAGCCAGCTTTTTTAAATTTTGGTTATTATATCATAAGAAGGAATTGTATTAGTGATTCCACATCGTATTACAGGGATTTAATTTTGGATTCCAAAGTAAGTGCCTGCATCTTGCAAAAGGGGCAAGGGGTAGCCTAGTGGTTAAAGTGTTCACTCATCATGCCAAAGGCCGGGTTTGATTCCCCACATGGGTACAATGTGTGAGCCCATTTTGGTGTCCCCTGCCATGATATTGCTGGAATATTGCTAAAAGTGGCGTAAAACTATCACTCACTCACTAAATGAATTGGGAACTATGTAATTCCATTTTACTGAAGACTTTGGGCTGAGTGTGAGTGAGTTTAGTTTTAGCAATATTCCAGCTATATGGTGGCTATCCCGTTAGTCACCTCTTACTACAAGCATTGGGCTGAATAACAGTAGGCAGATTAACATAAATCCAAGTTTTGTTAACAAATAAGTATTTGGATCCTTGACATGTCAAGCTGTGAGCCAGGATTTGTAGCAGTTTTGGGTAAGATAGTTTCAGCATTCACAGCATTAATTCAAATGATAAATCAGAATCATATTTTATTTTAAAAATCTAAATAGCTTTTGTTTTGGATTTGGCGACAAGTTAAATTCACTCACTCACTCACTCACTCATTCACTCACTGTTAAAGTCGTAGTTTGTGAACAAACAATTGTGGAGTTTACTTCCACAGAATCAACAGAAAATGATCCAAATGCAATTATGAAGCATTTAGAATTGTCCTTTATCACTGACCGCATGGATAATCACAGATGTTATGAAAAAAAGACCAGGCGAAAGTGATCTCAAAATTGAATAAATTGCTGTTTCCTGTAACAGTGAGCATAGCATTTGTCATTTTGTATACCGTAAACCCTCGGAGTAGTTGGAAGCTAAGTCATTATATATTGAAGCAGGCATGTCTTGCTTGCAATAAACTGCAGGGCAAAGAAAGTATATAGGCTAGAAAATATGATTTGACAAAACAAATTCCAGCATCAGTAGGGCACTGGATTGGTGACAGTTGCCCAAACGCTGCATACTTAAGGTCCAGACTAGCTATTCTCAAAACGTTCGTAGCTGTACAAACTTCTTAAGTCCATTCTTAACACATTGGCTACGATCAAAGTTACGAATTCTTGGGGCTATGAACATTTCGAGAATAAGGGCCCAGAATACAACAATGATACCTGTATCAAATTTATCACCTTCAAATAACGGTTTCTCGTTTGTTTCCTTTATGGTCACCATCAAACAAAGGTGTGTACTTTCTTTTGACCGTCAGATAAGATGGTTCTTGAGTGGGCTCACAAAGCTGTGTCCTGGGTTTCTTTAGTACAAGAGACATACAAGTATGTTCACATTAAAGTATATGGGGGTTGTATGCCCACTAGATAAGTGAGTGAGTATAGCTTTACACTGCTTTTAGCAATATTCCAGCAATATCACGGCAGGGCTTCACACATTGTAACCATGTGGGGAATAAAATCTAGGTCTTTGGCGTGACGAGCAAATGCTTTAACTACTAGGCTACCCCACCACCCCCAACTAGATGAGACACAAGGCAAAAGTTGCTTAGTTATTTTGTACCCTGCTTTTTGCTATGCTGAGTTGCATCCCTTAGGTGTTAAAGGATCCTGCAATCCTCATTTTACTACCATCATACAGGTTCTTGTGGGTTCACCCCAAATGGTCAGTATCTATAAACTTCACCACTGGAATTTTTCTCCCTGTCAGGAATGGCCTTAACCTCCCACTTACTCTCTTTTCTCTCATCTGGGACACAGTTCACACACACATTATAATGTACATGAAGGTTGTTTCTTCACTTTGTTTCCTTGCCTTGCTTAGGGAAAATGTGTCAACTTGTCACATGCACATTTTCAAGATTCTTAACTGAAACCCAATCTGTTACATTTTTTACCCTAATGTTACAGTTTCCTCTGAAGTACTTGTTGACACCTCTAAGCTGGGCATGGAGAAACTGACTGTGAATACTTTACATCCAGAATGTGGAAACTACTTTTAAGACAATAGACAATGTAGGATAAGTAAGGCCCTCTTTGATCCCTAGGGTCTTCATAATTTGTAAATTGAGCGAAACGTTTAAAAATATAAAGTTATCAGATATGTTCTTTAGAATGAGAACTGAACTTTGCTTATTTCAAAAATAGCATATTTGGGATTTATGCCAACACTAAATACTAGGTAAGGAAAAATAGATAAAAAGAGGATGGTTTTTGTAATGAAGTGTTGATCTAACTGACCATGAGCAGGCCTGCTCTAAGCTGTTTTTCATAGGACATGCAGATAAGGACAGTACAGAAATATAGTCAATAAATCACTTTGGGTCATGGGCATAGATTTTCATTTGAAGTTCTAAATATCTACCATTTTCACACATTTTAGGTATATCTGATCTATAGCATGCAAGTGTAAAAAAAGCAAAAATGATACTTGTGAACTATTTAAGCATGCCAAATAGTTTCATATTCTATTTACCAATATTTTCTAATTAGATATAATATATATTGTGCAAACGTTCCATACAGAAACAGTGACAATATTCTATAAACTACATAAACAAGATATATAAAGATACAATATATATAATTTTACAGTTCCAGTGGACCAAAACATGCCATTTTCTTATCTCCCCCCTTTTTAAATGTAATGTTACCATTATAAGTATTAAAGCATAAAGCTGAAAAGTAGTGTCCATAGAAAATCAAATTTAGTAATTGATAGAACATGTTAAAATGTTTAGTTTTTCACTGTCTTGAAAAGGATAGGAATAAATCAGAGTAAGAACTTTCAAAACCATTTCGTCAAAGTAGTGTGTATCATAGTTACATTTCTATGTCATCTTGGTATCAAAAATATCAAATTCAACAGGATTTCATAGTAATATACCCTGATACACAACAAAGAAGAATCCCCGACCGCGGCATACCAAAAGACGTTAAAATATGGTACTTGTTGGTCTCTGGCTGGCGCTCGGCATTAATGGGTACAACAAGGACTGGTCGGCTTGGAGTCAGTATAATGTGTCTGAGTGGGGTATTCATGCTTCACTGCGGCATGGTATCTCATTGGGCTAGCACTATAAAACCAGCTTCAGTCTGGGCTAGTACAAGCAGCCGCACATACACATACACATGCATGCACGTCATCATATGAGCGAAATATTCTCAAGCACGACGATAAACCCAATTTCACCTCACCTCACAAAGAAGAATATAGTTCTGTGCCTTGACTGTCGAACATATGCATTAATGAAACCCAAATCACTCAAGGTTATATTAAAGAAAGTTTCACCAGTTCTATTGCATGATCAGGATCAGGATTGTCTTGTTATTGGTAAAAATTGTATTTAATTTAAAAAATCATCTTCCATCTGATATCCCTGTACTGTATTGACAGTTACTTTTTGTTTTGTTGTTTATGTAACTACTGGCAACTCACTCACTCACTCATGTTGTCAACTAAGCTGCATGACATGTTCCCAGACAATGTGTACAGCTGACCTTTGTGTTAGCTCATACAGTTGCCTCAAGGATATACAACCACAAGAATGAAGAAAGCTGTTCAAGTTATAATATTTAACATTTTATGATTTTGTTTTGATGTTGTGGCCCTGCCCATTCGGTGTTGACGTTGGTGAAGTCTCCCAGCACCAGCTCTTGCAGCAGCTGCAGGAACTGCCTCCGCTCCCGCTCATCACAGGACCACATCAAACCTACGTGCCCTCATTCTCATCCTACTGCAACTTTACTTCCAAATCTTATTGGAGGAGACTGACACTGGGGATATAAAAAAGTGTCTCCAGTCCATCTGAGACAAGAGCGTGTAAGGTTACGGAGTCCCGCAGATGTTGGCAATGATTGGTTCGGTGTGACAGGAGCCATATGGAAGAAGGGAGATCTGGAGGTGGGGAGGGGGAATGCAGGGGCTGGGGCTGGGAAAGTTGTTCCCAGTAGATGCAGGACTTGGAGCATTGTGAAATGTATACTGTGTACAACATGGTAAACAATGTTGCACTCAGCCTGGTTGAAGAAGTGCTGTAAAATTCTGGGGCGCCAGGGACAGAATACCAGTGTTGCAGGGAGAGTGGCTCGTCTTAGACTACAAATTGGTTCATATTCTTGAACATGGACTAAACGCACCATATTGCCTCATCAAAATGTGCTGGAAGCAGAAAAGAAGCATCTATTTTGGTGCTTAATCTGGATCCCAAAACAAGTATATTCGATTAAGGTCAAGCTTGAAATTGCAAATTGGGAGAATGCTGATATTACAGCAGCCATTATTATATACTGCCTGTTGATTGAGGGAAGAGAGCCAGGATTTTTTTTCTCTTTAAGTCAATATTGTGTTTCATAAAACTCTGCTGGAAAAATTAAACCTTCGGTAACCTAGAATATTCCATATGTATTAATGAACCCCAAAGTAGAAAGTTTCCTGATAGACTAAAAAGGAATAATTACAAAATAATATATTAATTCTTTTTAAAGCTTTTTATGCAAATTATGTTTTGGTAAAATATCTGTACACTTAAATTGGTCCAGTGGGAGTTTAGCTACATTATCAGCTGCTTGTATAAAAAAATAAACTTATCTTTTCACCACTGTTTATCGAAATTGTCTCAATACTCTAATCGTTTCCTTGTCATTGCGTGTGATCTTACTGCTCACATATACTTGACCTCCATGGTTAAGAAATGCTGTATCTATGGCTTGGAAACAGTTCTTTTTACAACTTAAATAGTCTTTTGCATGCCTGTTGTTAAAAATGTAGCTTGTATCATTTTCTTAATCATAGGAAAAAAGGGTCATCTATGCAGCAAATCTCACAAGTAAACAGCTCTTAGACATGAACACCAGGGCAGCACCATGTGATAACAGCAGGAAGTCTTTCAGGACATGTGGGAATACGAGGAGTATATCAACAGCACCGCACCACTGTGTTATACACAGCTTATGACACTGTTACCAGCTACCCCTGATAGTCATCTAACGAGGGATGCTAGCTCAGGCTCTTTGCTGAAGCGTTTAGAGCCACTGTAAGGGTCACTTGTTTTGTAAAGGCAGGAAATGAATTGGATCTTGCTACAGGTGTCCGATCAGGTTTCACCTTGTAGCTTTACTTTGTTGATGAAAAACTTGATAACACAGGAAGAGCCACAATTCGCATTTTTATATATAAATTCCTGACAGAGTTTACCTACAAGGTGAATGAGAATTCTCGAGGCGACATCTGATATGATGTTGGAAGTTTATGGTTAGTTAATTTGTAGCTCGGTGTGACAGGTATCTCTTGTAAGTTTGATGGTAATGAACTAAGAGCATCAGTTTACCATCATAAAATAACTGTCTTTATTCAGGAGTGGATGAGATGGTTTTACTATGCCAGTAATTTCCTGAATTAGTGTAAACCTATCTTTTTGTGTACTTCCTGTTTGGTGAGATTAATGGGTTAATTTTATTGGGAAATAACTTGTTCTTTTTACCTTCCTTTAAAGAATCTAGCCAACAAATCTAAATGGAGAATGCCGTCTTTCTTTTGATTATCTATCAGTGGAGAGTGACTGTGTAATAACCCCATGCAAAAATTGTGCTATATCTACTATAAGTTATTTTATGCCACTTTTAGCACATATTATTTGGGGCGGTGGGGTAGCCTAGTGGTTAAAGCGTTGGCTCGTCATGCCGAAGACCCGGGTTCGAATCCCCACATGGGTACAATGTGTGAAGCCCATTTCTGGTGTCCCCCGCCGTGATGTTGCTGGAATATTGCTAAAAGCGGCGTAAAACCAAACTCAGTCAGTCAGTCAGTTTAGCACATATTCCAGCAATATCATGGTGAGGACACCAGAAGAAGGGCTTCACACATTGTTTTATATGTGACAAAGAAGAGGAAGAAGGACATGTTTGCATAAAACACCCTTATATTGTATAGAAGTTACAGTAATAATGTGGTGCATATGATAAAAGGATATAAATTTATCATGGAAAATGATATAAATATTGCAAATAAATATACAGAGCTAACAGGAAAAAGTATACACAGCTTATTATTATTATTTAAAATATGTTTTGATATAAAGAATATTTTTGTTAGTTCATATGTTTGGTGCTTCTTAAAACATTTTGTGAATATTGAATCCAAGGGGTTCATATTTTGCTTCACTACAACGGAAAAGGTGAGAAAAAGGTATTTTGTATGTTGACTAAAGACAACTTACCAGGCATGTGATATGTACAATAATCATATATATCTAGGAAGATTGTTCAGCAGATGTGTTATACAAACTTCAACTTTGTCAACTAAATGTCACCGGTTGTAATGAGACAGTGTGGCTTGTTTACAGCATTGTTGAACATAATGTTGAAAATTGAATCTATTGTATCACTTGTCAGTTTCTTTAACCAGAGCTTGGAGAGAAATTCCAACCATTTCTGCTTCTACCAGAGATCTTTGCACAGACAGTGGACGTATTTTCTCAGGCCCTCTCTTCCTTGTACATGTGACCCATGTATTCCAAGGAGAAAATTCCAGATCCATCTTTTTTGAGTGTGTGTAAATACTTGGGCAGATAACACAAGCTCTAAACAAACTTCCACTCTCAGAATTTCATTCAATGCTTTCATTCAGCTTAGTATGATCCGAGTCTTCATAATACAGATTTTTTTTTTTTAAATCGTGTTTTCATTTTAATATTTAAAAACAATTTAGCCCTAATCTGTCTTCTCTCTTTTGAGTTCAGGAAATATCCCTTTACACTCCATAGAGTTTGTATATTTCACGGAAATGACATTTGGCAGTATGTTTCCGTTCCTCATTTTATTTCACACATGCAACAACTTTCATCTGTTTACATTTACATTGTGCTGAAATATAGTATACATTTTATCAAGTAGCTTCAAACTTGCCGTCATCAGTCTACTACAGATAGCACATCGGACAAAATTTGTCCTGGATTTCGGCGAGGGCCTCACTTCCGCTTCAATGCACACATTCACATAGCATTATAGGTTAATAATGTTATTATCTTCTACCAACATCCTGAAAAATGAAGTGTAATTGTAGCCCACTGTCAGGCCTGACTCTTCAATAGAATCATTGCCACTGTTAAACCACATCAGTAAATCTAGGCTAACAGTAGAAATTGTCCCTGTTGTGCACTTGACAGTGTGGGTACAATTATGGTCATAATTACCCACGTGTCACTGCTTCTTCAAGAATGGCCTCAAACCATTGTAACGTCCAGATCAAACATATTTCACAGCCACATTGAAACTATGATTATTGTTTGAATCTGGCGGTTATTAATTTACTGTCTTGATAATTTCAACCTTTGTTAAGTATGGATAGCAAGGATTGGAAAAGTGACCAAATTTACAGGGCATTTTCTGGATTGACTAATAGGGGTATGAAATTATACATTTGCGACAATAAAATACTTCAAAAGTTAACTGATTTATGAAATAGAATGTGTATAATTATCAGATTATTTCAGTGAATTATCAATACATTTTTTACTTCAAAGTCAATTATTTAAGCTGCTGTGAAATTTCAAGAAAGAAATTGAAAGGATACAATGAAGGAGGAATGACATTAATGTACTTTGAGGTGATTCAGCTAAAATGTGTTTCTGTGGTGTTATCACAAACAGACTATTCAGAATTTTTAGCTGTTTTCACTCTCCATTTCTGTATTTTTGATGTGTCACTTAAAGTTCATATAATTAAGGCATAATTGATATAAGCAAATATACCAAATAAATTTTAAATCTTTAAAAATGTTCTTTTAATATTATAAATCATTATGAAATCATACAAAAAACAAACAAAGTTAGTGACTGGTAAGAGTTTTAAAGTGTAAAGTAAACATTGAACTTATGGTTTAACTCATGACACTGGTGGGTAATAGAAAAAGTAGGCTGAATTTAGTTTGACCATTTAAAAACATGAGGTATATGGTTCATCATTAGACCTGTTACCCATGACGGTCTGGGTAAGAATATTGGCCTTCAGTAACCCCTGCTTGTCGTAAGAGCTGACTAATGGGATCAGGTGGTCAGGCTCGCTGACTTGGTTGACACATGATATCGGTTCACAATTGATGATGCGCAGATTGATGCTCATGTTGTTGATCACTGGATTGTCTGGTCCAGACTTGATTATTTACAGACTGCTGCCATATGGCTGGAATATTGCTGCGTGCAGCGTAAAACTAAACTCACTCACTCATTAGACCTGTGTTCAGCCACAATTTATTTAAACTTTTACCCGTTTCTTCTCAGATTATAAAACATTAATCAGATGTGAGAAGTTGCTTTCTTCTGGCCAGATATGTGCAAGAAAAATGTATGTGCAAGTGATTCAACAATGTTGAATGTTTTAAAAAGTCAGTTGCCACATTAAGAAATGAAGTAGAGAGAGTCAGTAAACTACAGTTGTAATGAACCTGAAGGGACCACTGATTTTTGTTGGTTTATGCACATTTCAGGACAAAAGAAATAGCTGTTATCAGTTCCTTATGAGCATGTTCATGTCAATAGTTTACTGCATTTTTTATTGTATGTGGCTGGAAATGAACATTCTTCATGTAAGGTAATTGGGTCGGTGGGATCCTAGTTGTTAAAGCGTGTGCTGAAGACCTGGGTTTGATTCCCCACATGGGTTACAATTTGTGAAGCCCATTTCTGGTGTCCCCTGCCATGATATTGCTGGAATATTGTTAAAAGCAGCGTAAAAGTAAACTCACTCACTCATGTAATGTAATCATAAAAAAGTATCAAATAAACTCCTTATATGTTGACCAGAGGTTATTGTGGACTGTTTCTTGTTTGTGCTTCTTGAGTCTTGAAAATCTGTAATTCAAGTAAAATATATTAGGCTGGCAAATTAGTGAACATCCAAATATACACAACTGTCTAACTTACTAAATTTTGTACATTAGTGTTTCAATTTGTTTGCCGTAAATCTGTACAAAGTGAAAAACATATTGAAGACAGGACTGAAAATCCAATCCTTCTATTGTTGAGGACTGCATTGAAACTGTCATTAATCCAACAGATGAACACTGGTGTCAACTTGTTTTGATCATTAACCATTTCATAGGTATCAGTGTAACTATTTATTGCATGTGGATGACATGTTTTATGGCAATATGTGTTACAAAAGCCCTTATATGTCTATTTCCATGATAAGAAATCAATCCATTATCACAGAGATGATTTGTCGTGGAAAGGTTATCATAGCTCTTGGACAAGGATCAGGGGAGTTCAGTCATTATCTAAGTTTTCATTGTTTTGAAGCCAAATAACATCGGAAATTTATTACTTTGATATAAAGTGTAATCATTAGAAACCAGAAGGTTTACAGGCAAGAGGAAATTATTACTGTGGTGGAAAAAGTGTCTGCAAGAAACTCACTTATCATCAGGGGCCATCATCTACTTTGACATGAATACTTACAAAATGTTGATCAGAGTTGACCAGAGTTGACCAAAAGTGGGGATTCTGTACAGACAGATCTCCAACCTCAAGTTGGCCTTGGAGTTGACCAAAGGTGTGAATTCTGCACAGACAGGTCCCAAAGCTGAATGTGGTCTCAGGGATGGCTCTACATGGGGATTCTGTGTAGACAGATCCCCAACCTCAAGTTGGCCTCGGAGTTGGCCCAGCGTGGGGATTCTGCACAGATAGATCCCCAACCTCAAGTTAGCGACGGAGTTGGCCCAGCGTGGGATTCTTTGGAGACATGACCAAACCTGAAATTGGCCTGAAGTTGGAGCTTGCCCAGATTGGGCCCAAGTCATTGGTTTGCCAGATTCAGATAGATTCTTCACACACTGATGTGCTGCTATAAGTGATAATATTGCTGATTGTTCTGTAAGACACCATTTGTTACATAGGTCCCATCCACATCACTGCCCATTCTGTAACTGTCCACATTAATTTCATGGACCAATTGAAAAGTAGCGTGTGTCATGGCGTAGATTGTGAAGAAATACAGTGAAACACAATTGTGTTGAAGTGACCGACACAAATACCTTTAGATATCCGATGATCGAGAACCACAAATAATTGCTCAGTAAGGAATATCCAGGGACCAAGCTTTGAGACAACTGTAAGGCCTAAAAGAAAAATGTTGTTGTTCCGATTACCCGACTGACCCTTGAATTCTGGTGCCAACCCTATTTTTTTTAAGCGGTATGAATAAAATAAGCGTTCAGATACCATTGTTTTTTCCCGGCACCCACGGACATCGGTCATTCTGATAGAGAAAGTCGACATGATGGCTGCAAGCTTGATTAAATAAATAATTACACATTGATAAATGTGTTATTAGTTTGTAATTTTTTTTATAAAAAGTGAAAATAAAAAGAATAATTCCGACCTACCTACCCTAAATTTTAAAGAGCTGTAATCGGAACCACAACATTTATTGTTATCTAGTCTAAGATCAACACATCAAAGTTGGACATGGCAGTGTTTGACTGTATCTTCCAAATTACATCAACAGCAGGAGTATGGTTCATGATTTTTCAGAAGTTCATGGGTATGAGAGGTGAATCTTGCATTATTTTCCTCTTCTCAAATCTCATGACAGAGGAATTATTATGGTTTTCCTCCACTTTTAGCAATATTCCAGAGTGGTGAATACCAGAAATGTTCTTCACACTCCCAGTTCATAGGCATGATGAGCGAACACTTTAACCACTAGGCTACCCCGCTGCCCATGTGTCAAAGGAATAGATATCAGCATGTGTAACATGTAATTGGAGAATTACTAATTGGTGCACAAACTGTTATCCATGGGTGAATATCTGGCTAATTTAAGGAATTGTAAGGTTTCAACAGAAATTGAAAATTCTACACAAAATGGAAATAGCCTTAGCTGAAATTTCAAGAATTCTTTTGTAATGGTCGCAAAAGAAAAGTGACACATTGTACTGTCAATTTTCAGATTTGTTGGGTTTCTTTATAAATTGGGGTTGCGATGTGACAACGCTGTTTCAAACCCTATAACTCAGAACCAATCTAGGAGTACAGACCTTTCAATTAAAAGCTTTTGCGTCTTATATACTGCTGTCACCCAGTGGGTCTCTCTGGCTTCCTCTTGGAGAAATAAAATGTCCATTTAATGGAGGATGTTTTTTGTCTGGCAAGGATCATGGAAAAGTGTGATTCACAAACAGCTTGGCTATTAACTACCATTCTTTCTTGTGCTACTTTTGGCGCTTGCCAGGAAACCAAAGCTTGAATTCGTGTAACTTGTGATTAAAAGAATTGCGGCACTTGAAGTTCAGATAGTTAGCTTTTCCAGAAAACTATATCATGAATTATGTAACATGTGATTAAGAGAATATGTTGGAACACTTGAGTTTTAGAATTTGAAACTTATGGCATATCTTGGAACACTGGAGTTGAATTCATGCATTTCAAATGGGATTGGAAGAATATATAGGAGCTCTTGAGTTCTAGAGAGATCAGTCTTGGCATGTGGTAGATAGACGCACGTCTATAAATCAATTTAACATGCATGTTTATTGCAATACTTGAGTTTTTGATAGATCGAACCCATAGAAATGACATTTTCGAGTTGTATTTAGCATCAGTTTGATTAGGATTCAGTTATTTCATGACATGACAGCTCAAATGAGGAAAGTAACTGACAGAAGTTGAATATGTTTGCTTGATGCTGACAGACCATTGATAGTAATCAGTACAAATTTGGGATTCAAACCCAGATCCTGACAGATGCCTTAGTCTACTCAGCTACCAGTGCACGGCAAAATGAAGCCACAACTTCAGTGTATTATTTATACAGTACAAGGACAGGTGAAAATTAGGAGATAAACATACTGTGTTGGAAAATCAGAGGTATATGGCATGATTTTATCTCTCTGAATGACCTTAATTAACCAATCACAATCCAGTATTTACTGAAGTCATGGTAAAATTTAACATCACAGATTTGACAGAAGAGGCTTGCTTTCGAAATTAGAGAAAACTTCTTTTCATACTATTTTTTTTCATTTGGTCAATTTTTATATATTTCCTTTTTTTTGAACTTATCTTTCAGTTTCATAAGAAATCTAATCTTATGTTTATACTTTTGTTTGATTCTGCTAATCACACTTGTGAACAAAAATACAAAGCAAAATCTTTAACTATTCACAGTGAATATATGGCGTCCCTGTTCACAACATTATGTGAAAGTTAATTAATCAGACAATTGCCATTAAGTGGTATAGACTCATGTGTACTATACACAAGAATGACGCTATCATTAATACATCCATGGACTCCCTGGTCAAGACAGCACTCCCTCATCACAACCTTCATATCATGACACTCAACTTGGCAATTACTCCCTTTGGCTTAATGATGCACTGTAGTTTGTTACGAATAATTATAGCCAGGAAACTAATTATGGACGCCTTTGTCAGTAGCTTATTAGCAAGGTTACTGGAATTGACTAAGCTAACGTAATTGCTTGTACCATCTCTGGTTCAGAGTTCAAAGGGGCATGTGTGTATTGTTCAGACTGGATCGAAGGGTTGGCCATGGTAGCTGGGACGATTATCTACTTATCAAGCCTCAAATTATGGGAGATAAGTGACTTGGAGGCATCCCTATCATTTTATCCTTGATACTGTTCAATAGCTTCTGCAGGTTACTTTTCCTTTAGAGCTTGAACTATTTGTTTTCGGAATGTTGTGAAAAGGATATCACATTGAAAACAGTTGTTCTTTTTACAGTGTATTTGCTCACAGAATTGGGTACAAGTTATCACAGCTAAAAGAGAATCTCAAAAGTATTTAAAGCTAATAATTAATGTTCAAATGCTTGGTAAATATGGATAAATGGATTGGAACAGAACACATACTTAATTAGTCCATCTGTGAAAAGGTAATGCTGAGGTGAATTACAATTAGTCTCATTTGAGACTTTGTAGACTAACAACTAATCGTTGAAATGAACATATTTTTACAGAAAAAGACTTCACAATAAATTAAAATCAAATATACCGGTAATGAAAAGGAGCCCTGAGACTCTCTTTATTTTCAGAAACTGTGGAAATCTAGACTTGCCACATAATCTAATCTAGACTTGCATAGGATTTCTTGGATATATTTGTTTCAGGGTCTGTATAACAGACTAGAGACATTGATGTGTTCATTCACAGACTGAAATGAAAATTAGATTTGAGTTTTCCACAGACATGTAACACCATGGATACAGCATTGCGCTGACTGATTAAAGGTATGTAGCCCAAATTCTATCGCTAACAACATCAAAACCCAAGTCCTTCTCAGGTAGTCATTGCATCCTACTTAAGAAATACCTGAAGCGAGATATATTGTTATTGTGCTGAATATATTCAGTAAATAATCAGAAGGAATACCTGTACTTAATCAGGCATGATACAGATAAGGCAAGGCATCCATTGCCTCTGGCATGCTTCACCCTTCAAGGAAGCACAACAAGAATAATTCTCCATTTCTTTATAAATTAACACCTCTGACTAAACATAGATTCAGACTAAATTGACTGACTTTGTTAAATAGGTCCATTAAAATACAAATGATTTCATGAGGAGTTGCAGAAGGAGGAGTCACAAATCCTTAGATAAAATCGTCACTTTTGAAAACTTTTGAAAACTTTATTAAAACAACAATTAATGTAATCATTAAGGACCCTTCCTTCTTATTGTTTGTGTTGGTTTGAAATAATATTTAAATTTTCCTAGTTGATTAGATTCTTATTTTCTGGGGAATAAAAATGTTTCACAACTTGACTGAAACTCAGAAGAGATTCACTTGAATCTTGTTTTTTTAGTAAAGCAGATCATTTTGAAATGTTTGTCTGAAATACAACAGACACTCATAAAAGATTCTCTTGAGTCTTGCTTTCTTTATTCAGTAAGAAGATCATTTTGAAAAGTTGGTCTTTGTGAAACACGACAGGTATTCAGATAACATGCTAAGAAACTCTTGTCTTATCAAACCAGCTTGACATATCATTTATTTGAAACAATGTATAGTTTATAGTTGGCAAGATAACAATCAGTGTGATTTCTTGGTTTTAATTTGTCGTGAATGAACAAACATGACAAATAGGAATGCAGATCACGATAAAATAAAGTAATACATAAATACAGAGTGAAGGTGTTTGGAAACACGTCTTATCATGGTCGGCTGAGGCTGCTGCTACACCTGACATGCTATAGTTTATCATCCTGCCAAATAGCATATGTGTGTACACTGAAGGCCCTGGACTCATAGACTTGGTTACTTCGGCTGTACTTGCTGATCCTCCCTGTTGGTAATCTGATAGGAGAGCGATGACACTCTCTCTAGTTAGGAAATATTCTGGGAATATTCCTGGAATATTCTTCGGGTCCATGTGCAACGTACAAATAGTAGTTTGAATAGTGATGACACCTTATGTTGTTTTTTAGTATGAGTTTAAAATACCTACAAATTCTTTGCTCGTTAGCAGCTAAGGAGGTGGGACAGGTGTTGAAGGTGATACTGATATGAGCCTTATTATGTAACTCATGACTGTACTCAGTATCTACGTAGTTGTAGAAGTATGGTTCTTGGTTTCAACACTGATGCGTTTTTGGGCTCATGATGACTTGGTGTGTAACTGGCCAGACACTACCTTTAAATGTATAAATGGATTTAAGCAAGAAAGACAGGTAGTCTGTCTCACAGTCCTTGAACTGCATTCTTTTCCCTACTGCCATGCTAAAGCCCCAAATGAAGCAAGTTTCCCATCTCACTGGGGCTCCTTTTCAGTTTAAATGGATTATTTGTTACTATCAGAATTATATATATTCAGAGACAAAGCATTAGTCTAGAAGGAAAGGATCATACAGAGGCATGTTTTGATGGAAATAAAATGAGGAAAGCTATTACAGAAACATACTTGTGGAAAGAAGTAAGGAAAGCTAAAAGCAAGCATGTATTAATAGATAAAATAAAGGAAAAAGTTAAAAACAGAACATATATTGATTGCAAGAAGTAAGCAGAGCTGAAAACAGAAGCATGTATGGATGTAAAGAAGTAAATCAGGCTCATATTAGAAGCATGAATTGATGGAATCCAGAAGGAAAGCTAAAAAAGAAGCATTCATTGATGGAAAGAAGTATGGATCCAAAAAGAAAAATTATTTCGAAACAAAACAGTGAAAGCTAAAAACAGAAATATTGATGAAAGAAGTGAATAAAACTAAAAACAGAATGTTGCAGAGACTAAAAGAAATTTACACGATGTTGATTCCTTTTTATCGAATGAGATGCGAATCAGCTTTTTAGCTGTGTGTTAGCTCTATGTTCTTTATTTGACAAACCATTCCTTCTAGAAATTAGTTATGAAGGTCATCCCACCTCTGCCTGGTTTCTGTGTTACAGAATGAGCCTACAGTAACCCATGCTTGTCGTAAGAGGCGACTAACGGGATTGGGTGGTCAGGCTCGCTGACTTGGTTGACACATGTCATCGGTTCCCAATTGCGCAGTTCGATGCTCTTGCTGTTGATCACTGGATTGTCTGGTCCAGACTCGATTATTTACAGACCGCCACCATATAGCTGGAATATTGTTGAGTGCGGCGTAAAAAACTAAACTCACTCACTCACTCTGTGCTACATAATGTGTACAATAATGGGCATCATGATATGGAGGTCTCAATGCAATACATGATACAATACATTTCAAGAGTATTCCCAGGATGTGCCCTGACCCACCACAGCAGATCACATACATGGAAACTGATCAGATGTGATAACTGGTTTTACAACTTGTTGCTGTACTCTTTACAAAATTATCTTCACTCCAGAGGGATATAATTCCTTGTTTCACAATTTGTCTTGGTAAAGGGTCACTTGAAAAGAATTATTTGAGGCTTACTAAGAACAAGAGAGTCTCTTCGAAAGTAAACATAAGCAATGGTAAATATATAATAATTTTTAACACAACATGTTTAATGACTTATCTTTTTGTACCATTCTTTGAAATATATTTGTTGGGCGTGGTATGATGAACGTATGATCATTGGTACATGTTTCATGTATTGGCCATGAACATGAGTTGTGCAACTATACCTGGTACATCAACACAGACCCTATCATTGCAAAAATGATTCACAAACAGGTAGTGATACTTGATATGAGACAGTGTGAGGTTGTTTGTACCACATAATGATAGATGCTTCTGTACTTCTAGTTTGTAGCAGTCACCTTTTCAAAATGGTCACCATTACCTTAAGTACCTTAAAGCGTGGCTCGTCACGCCAAAGACCCGGGTTCGAATGCCCACATGGGTACAATGTGTGAAGCCCATTTCTGGTGTCCCCCGCCGTGATGTTGCTGGAATATTGCTAAAAGCGGAGTAAAACCAAACTCAGTCAGTCAGTCAGTCAAAATGGTCACCATTACCTTAAGAACTATACTTAAGGCATTTGGGTGGTCAAGATGCGTTACCTGGCTGATTATGCAATAATGGTATGAATAGGTGTGCTGTTGCTGTTATCCCCTTGTTGACCTGGCCTACATGTAATAAAGCAAGAATAATGCTGACTAAGGTATAAACATGGTATCACAACAGCTTCTCATCACAGTCTAGAGATAGGACCCTTATTTGTGCCTACAGCTGTCTTGCTGTTATCCCCTTGTTGACCTGGCCTACATGTAATAAAGCAAGAATAATGCTGACTAAGGTATAAACATGGTATCACAACAGCTTCTCATCACAGTCTAGAGATAGGACCCTTATTTGTGCCTACAGCTGTCTTGCTGTTATCCCCTTGTTGACCTGGCCTAGATGTAATAAAGCAAGAATAATGCTGACTAAGGTATAAACATGGTATCACAACAGCTTCTCATCACAGTCTAGAGATAGGACCCTTATTTGTGCCTACAGCTGTCTTGCTGTTATCCCCTTGTTGACCTGGCCTAGATGTAATAAAGCAAGAATAATGCTGACTAAGGTATAAACATGTTATCACAGCAGCTTCTCATCACAGTCTAGAGATAGGACCCTTATTTGTGCCTACAGCTGTCTTGCTGTTATCCCCTTGTTGACCTGGCCTAGATGTAATAAAGCAAGAATAATGCTGACTAAGGTATAAACATGGTATCACAACAGCTTCTCATCACAGTCTAGAGATAGGACCCTTATTTGTGCCTACAGCTCTCTTGCTGTTATCCCATTGTTGACCTGGCCTAGATGTAATAAAGCAAGAATAATGCTGACTAAGGTATAAACATGGTATCACAACAGCTTCTCATCACAGTCTAGAGATAGGACCCTTATTTGTGCCTACAGCTCTCTTGCTGTTATCCCCTTGTTGACCTGGCCTAGATGTAATAAAGCAAGAATAATGCTGACTAAGGTATAAACATGGTATCACAACAGCTTCTCATCACAGTCTAGAGATAGGACCCTTATTTGTGCCTACAGCTCTCTTGCTGTTATCCCCATGTTGACCTGGCCTAGATGTAATAAAGCAAGAATAATGCTGACTAAGGTATAAACATGGTATCACAACAGCTTCTCATCACAGTCTAGAGATAGGACCCTTATTTGTGCCTACAGCTCTCTTGCTGTTATCCCCTTGTTGACCTGGCCTAGATGTAATAAAGCAAGAATAATGCTGACTAAGGTATAAACATGGTATCACAACAGCTTCTCATCACAGTCTAGAGATAGGACCCTTATTTGTGCCTACAGCTCTCTTGCTGTTATCCCCTTGTTGACCTGGCCTACATGTAATAAAGCAAGAATAATGCTGACTAAGGTATAAACATGGTATTACAACAGCTTCTCATCACAGTCTAGAGATTGGACCCTTATTTGTGCCTACAGCTCTCTTGCTGTCACCCCTTGTTGACCTGGCATAGATGGACTGCCTGTCTAACAGATCTAGAATAATGGCTACTTTGATATTAACATGATAACAAAACTGTCTCTCATTGCATCTACCTGCAGATAGAACCTGTCACTAATGGTAGAAACTGTTTCAGTGTAAGAGGAGCGAGTAAAGAAATAATGCCTCTGGTGTATGTTGCTTCCTGATCCATATCACACACCAGACATGATGGGAACAACTGCTTGCTAAAGAGGCACAGGTTGTGAAATGCTCTTCTTCCTAATTCAAAAGATATCGAGCTTCATTAAAGAAACATTGTCTTTAAAGGAGCTCCCTGGTGAACCCTGCTATCAAGCAGTTTGGTAAAACACTTCTCGGCGTGGTAACATCATACAGCAGTGCTTTTTACTTGACAGAATAGCAGAACAATCTTGTTCCTATCTCCTGTATCAGCTGTGATCTGCTTGGAGTATCTTGATTATGGATTAAAATGTCAGACTTGAATGTTCTCGGTGATATTGGGCGTACTTATACTGATATGTAACTCTTTACAGTGTAGATTGATAGGGAGATATCCCTGATGATGCACATCAAAGATAATGTAAGAAGGCTTGTGTTAGTGCTGAGGTGTATTGAAAACACAACATGTTATGTGTAAGACAGATACGATTGATCCCTTGTTCTGAACTTGCCAATAGGATTCTGTTCCATTAATCTGTCTGGGCACTATAACTACAGGAGATGTCCAATTACAGATGTCTTGAAAACCTTTACCATTGTGCCACAGCTTGTAGGGGCTACTTGGTACAAAACTTAAAGAAATAGCCATTATTAGATTTTTATTTTTTTAAAGCTGACTCAGCAATGTCCCAGATATACATGTATGTGACAGTGATGAAGTGTACAGCTTTATGGATGACAACTTCTTGTTTATTGCACAGAGCAACATTTTGGTGTAGATTCTTACATTGTTATCAAGCTAAAAGTGGTCAGGGATTATTGAATCTGGATCAAATAATCCATTGATTGCACATTAGTTGCCTTTTTCGGAGCGGTCTCGTTACAAGCATAGGTTGGTGGAGATCTATAGTTCTTATCAGAATCCCGCACATCCAAATCTGAATAAAGGGTAGCAACACAAACCAAAATGTTTTTAGGAAAATGGGTTTTGTAGAAACTATAACAGTTACATTATTCCTATCTACGTTTCTCAGTACATCACAATGGGGCAAGTTTAGCATCTCCTTGGGTATGGAAACTGCTTATCTTAATTTTTACTGAGTTCATCAAAATCCAACAGGGGGTACCTATAGTCTGTCTCACAGTCCCTGAACCATATTATTTTCCCTACAGCCTTGCCCTCCCTGATTTCCCCACTCTGGTCTCCCTGGGGCTCCATTTCAATTTAAATGGGTTTGTTTGTTACAATGAAAATTATATATTCAGAGACTAAGTGTTAGTCTAGGGGTACCTACAGACCAAGCATATTCTTTTCAGGTCTTAAAACTGTCATAGACAAATATGATATGTTTGCCATTCATGTGTTTGTCATTGACATGGGAAGGGTATGAACCATTGTCATCATGCATCAGTTTCTGGATGGTGAGAGACACCTCAAGTGATGGCAGGAGATGCCAGTTACAATGTGGTGTGTGAAAGTGGGTGTGTCCTCGCTGGCCTGGCAGCACATGGGCTCAGTTATCACATGACAAATGTCAAGGGGTAGTAGCACACCACACAGACTAGGTCAGACTAAAATGGTGGCAGCTGGTCAGATCAGCGGTATCTTTAAACTGGTTTTAGTCTTCATCCTGGTATATTTAGGTGTTAGGTATGTAAAAACTCAAACTGGGTCAGTGTGGAAAAAAGTATAGGGAAAGTATGTCATTCCATAATTAGACCACACCTCCTTCAGTGAAGAAATGTTGGGAAAATATGTTTAAAAAGTCATACACTCTGTAAGTGTTGATTAAATTATTGATCTGAAGGTAACAAAGCAGTAAAGTAAGTGTTTTATGATTTTTGTCTATTTATATTGCTATGTTAAAGAAAAAAAATCTCACAGGGATTTTAGTATATTTTGTGAGTTATTCTGATGTATTTTACAAAAGTAGGTAATGAGGAACTGTCTTGTCTTTAAGCAGAGTCAGCAAAGAAACTGGCACTCTTCAGCTGAAGCCAGAGTGAGTGAGTTTTACACTGCTTTTAGCAATATTCCAGCGATATAACCAGAAATGGGCACCAGAAATGGGATCATACATTGTACTGAAGCCAGAAACACCACCAGCAAAACCCTCATACTATGCATACAGCTCTGTTGCTGTTGGCTGGTGTGACAATGAGTTTCCACACTGCTGGCAAGTGATTAACTTGGACAGAGACAAGGACAGGTCGAGAAATTTCCTTTCAGCAGTGTTTCACTGACAATTACTTTCGCTGAAGGGTTCGTTGTCGACACGGGTACTACAGATATTTACCCCAGGTACGTTTCTGTATACAGACATGTACCCTAAACAAAATCAGAATACAGAAACGTACCCTAGGACGATTCCATTCTGCATTGTGCCGTTCTTTGATCGAAACTGTCATACTGTTGTATTAGATGCATTTGATTGCGTTATATAAGAGCATACACAGTACTGAATATTTTGCGGTGCACAACGTACACCACTCGCAATCAGCTTAACGGGAATAACTACATACGGTTTCAGTATTGGGTTGCGGAATATGGACTTGTCCGTCGTTTAGGGTACCGGGTACGTTTTTGTAGTTTGACTTTGTTAAGGTATATGTCCGTATAGAGAAATGTACCTGGGGTACATATCTGTAGTACCTGTGCCGACAACGACCCCTTCAGCATTACTTTCAGTACAGATCATTTGATATACAAGCCCTACTTTGAAGTAGCATTTTCAAATCAAATGTTGTTGATCGAAAGAGAACAATATTATTCACAACACTTGTGCAATCCAAAGGCACAAGGTAACAGTTATCTGGTACAAAAATACATCTTGACGTGGCATTGTCACTACTTTTTACCATGGTGATAATGCTTGAATATTGCTAAAAGCTGCGAAAAACCATACTCACTCACTCACTCATGTTCGTATGCACTCACTCACTCACTCACTCACTCACTCTACCAGAATTTGGGCACAATGAATAGTATCCATAATTTGATGTTGAATAGGGTGGATACATTGGACATGATTGCTAATAGAGGCAAATGAATAACAACAATCTATGTCCAGGTATAGGACACCAGTCACCACTAGCACCAGCCTTGCTCCAAGGCTGTACCGAATGATAAGCCCATGGATGTATGGTAATTCTACCCTTAAAGAAGCAAGATTAGCAGACAGTAAGGACGCCAGTCTGTTAAAGGGACAAAGTGTTCCTATTATTAATATTTTTTAGAAATTATCATTTATACTATTATTTACATTATTTATTTCCATAGAGACTTGTGCAAGTCTACTGGGCAGAGTATGGCCTAGGCTAGACGTAGCCTGCATTGTAAGGAATATAATGCATAACTGTAAGGGATGTGATTGTTCTGTTAAATAGTTGTGTGGCACCGACACACGGTTGGACTTTCAAATAGAAATGTCACAGGGCATCGGTAACAGGCACAAAGCCAGGCCATTTGGGACGGAAATTAAACACAGAGAGGCTATTATTCTGTTTGAATTTCAATTTTATATTGACTGTGTGTCTTTGCCTACCGAAACAGTTTTCATGTGAAGTCTTTGATATTTTTCTAGATGCAAGGGCCATGTTGTATCGTGGTGACAGACAGCCTCACGCAGCTGAGATGGACAATCCAGCTCAAGTGACTTGTACCTTTCTTATACTGTTTTCTACTGCAGCGATGACTTAATTAATAGGATTTGAGTTTTTCATTGCAAGCTTAGATTGATCCGTGGTAGAAGGAGACTGAAGGGAGTGGACCATGTGACCATGAAATGCCTTTGAATCAAAGCCCTCATTACTGAGGTGTTGAGCTCATGATCTCAAGGCTGTTTCTTGTCTGGACAAAATGAGACAGTTTGATGTTAATGTAATACAACTGGAACAGTTTGAGATCTTAATATCAAGCGTTCCACCTGTGTGATCGTGTCGTATATTACAGTGTACTGCAGGGTTCATGGATGTTATCAACTTATTTAGCTTCAAGCGTTCATTTCAGCCATGTCTTTGAAGGCTATTTATTTATTCACAACATGAACAATATGCTTGGTATAAATCTCACAAGAACGAATCATTCACAGATTTGCTTAAAACCTTGCAGTTGAAGATGCAGCATGAAGGTTTTCTTGTTCTGAAGAATACAGGGTTAAAATTCACACAATTGTTCATTTTGGGTGCTCCTTAAAAAGTTAAATAAATACACTTTTTGAAATATAATTATCACATTCTAGAACACATATGCATGTTTCAATTTTTTTCATCATCTGTCAAGATTATGACTTTGGAAACAGCCTTGTTCCTCTTTCTCACCAACATCTGCAAATACTGTTTAAACATGACATTTCTTGGGGAAAATACTTGTACAAAAATGTCAGTTAAATTATAATAACACTTATGGAAACCCAAACAAAGCCTTACATGATATTGAATTTCCACATTTTGACAAGAGAGCTTGGTGATGGTTTTAACAAGGAGCATACCAGAAAATATTTGAACTGCCTTTGTTCTGAAGCAGTTAGGGAGAGGAAAGTTATAATGGCTTGATTTTAGTAGGCCAGGAAGGTGAGCAGGGTGTAGATCAGAGGAACTATTAATATACTGTTAATGTTTATGTATTTAATGAGCCATTAATGTCCCCTTAAGATATGGATAAGGGGGACATCACAACAGCTGAAGTTTTGCTTTGTTTGGACTTTGTGTTTGTAATTTACACCCCATTTTGGAGTGTAGACAAATAGCTGCAGAACACTTTTAATACTTTTAATGCTGTTTTTAGAAGTTTGATAGACAATCCTGTTCAGCTGGTGGCTTCAGTCTTGTTGACATTCCCAATCTGTGACACTAGCAGCTGAGCAACTAGTTTCTGAAATGAACATAGTTTACAGAGAATAAAATTTAATAATACAAAAAAATGTAAAAAGGAACCCAGACATTTCCTTCATTTTTAAAACTGTGAAAATCTAGACTTGCCACATATTCTAGTCATGCATGGGCTTTCCTGGATATATTTGTTTCAGGGTCTGTATGACAGACTAGATTTGATTTTGTTTGGCTTAAATGCCCAGCTAGTATTATAAGACATATATTAACAAGTGAAAATCTAGACTTACCACATATTCTAGACATGCATGGGCTTTCCTGGATATATTTGTTTCAGGGTCTGTATGACAGACTAGATTTGAGTTTGTTTGGCTTAAATGCCCAGCTAGTATTAAGACATATATTAACAAGTTTCAGTCTACTGAAATCATGCCGACCTGACACTTTAGGCCAAGAGAGCCCTTCACCAAGCCAAATTTCAGGCATTGTGTAGAACCAATGCCATACCCTGTGATGGTCTCCTCATGGGAAGAACAGGTTCACAGTACCCCAAATTATCAGAACAGTGATTACATTGGACATTAGAGCCGTGTTCCACAAACTGAACACTACCATGATTGTAACCCGAAGATGCGGACATAGATTTACGATGATGTCAAAGATTGTTTCGTGGAATGAGTCTCTGTAACCTGTGTTTTTGTGTCGTATTATCCATGGCATATGTACAAGTGTTCCTCACACTATCGACCACTGGTGTGGTCTGGCCCAGGGCATGGTATTACTGTGGTGGGTTTAGTATTCCAGACTGTGGTAAACCGTGTCTTTTGTCATGACTGTATTTGCCAATTTAACTGCCTTACTCCATTAAGCAAACCTGACCAACTTCTAGATCAGTCTATAAATAATCTGTTTGGACACCATTTATGAAGATAGAAACTTACATGACAGACTACATGTTTTCTGCATATTGCAGATGTTTTACAGGAAATGCAGCAGTGTAGAATGGGTATATAGTTGCCTGTTAATTGTTTTTAGAAAATTTTATCTCTACAAAACAAATTGAATTAATTGTGTTTGGTGTTAATAAGTCCCCTCTTTTTCATTTTCCTAAGCACTCATTACGTCCAAAATGATGTTGCTGCAGACCTCCTCGCAGACTCATGTTAGTTCTTTGATGATATAAAGGGATCTCATCTTGGTCATATTATGAAAAATGAATTTATGTATGAGGTGTAGTTGTTAAAGTGTTCGCTCATCCTGCCGAAGACCCGGGTTTGATTCCCCACATGGGTACAATATGTGAAGCCCATTTCTGGTGTTGACCCGTGAAGATCCGGTGTAGAATTGATCTTCAGTAACCCATGCTTGTCATTAGAGGCGACTAACAGGATTGGGTGGTCAGGCTTGCTGACTTGTTGACACATGTCATCGTATCCCAATTGCGTAGATCGATGCTCATGCTGTTCATCACTGGATTGTCTGGTCCAGACTCGATTATTTATAGACAGCCGCCATATTGCTGGAATATTGCTGACTGCGGCGTAAAATTAAACTCACTCATTTCTGGTGTCCCCCATCATGATGTTGCTGGAATATTGCTTATAACGGAGTAAAACTAAACTCACTCACTCTGGTGAATAATGTGAAGTTTCAGTGTAAGAACTGACATATATTTTTGCAATGCAAATTGAAATACGAAAACTTAGATTTGAGTATGAAGCAGCCTTTGTAACTTGGAGATGGTAGCATAAGTGTATGCATAATCCAATCTATGTAGAGAATGGCAATTGATGTAAGTGATGTGTTTTTCATGCTTAATACTTGTATCCCCTTCTGACCTGTATTACATTATCATATTAAATTTACATAGTGAAAGGTCAAACACTGTCAAGGCTGTGTCAAAATGGGAACATCAGACAGGACCTGCTTCTGTCTATATCCAGGACTAGACACAGTGGAATAATCATGTGCTGTAACAGTAGCACCAGGATATTAGAATATTGCTGGGCCACCGGTGAGGTTTCCTAGTGGTTAATGCGTCCGCTTGTCACACCGAAGACCCAGGTTCGATTCCCCACATGGGTACATTGTGTGAAGCCCATTTCTGGTGTCCCCTGCTGTGATATTGCTGGAATATTGCCAAAAGCAGCGTAAAACTAAACACATTCACATTCATTCATTCCCCTTTTTTTAGGCCCCCAAAAGTGTTTGTGTTAGTCAATGCAAAAGTTTCTCTTTGGATTGTAAAATACAGGCAATGTCACTATGTTTCTGAAAGTGAGACTTTCTGAATTAAATTAAAATTTTCCTGCTTGTTTTATTAAACTTCAGGGATGGTGGGGTAGCCTAATGGTTAATGTGTCCGCTCGTCACGCTGAAGACGCGGGTTCGATTCCCCACGTGGGTACAATGTGTGAATCCCATTTCTGTAGTCCCCCACCATGATATTGCTGCAGTATTGCTTAAAGCGGCGTAAAACCAAACTCACTGACTCACTATGATTACACTTGTGATTCATTACTGAACCCCTATCGCAGCAGTTTCACCTTACTATCTCGTACAAAACCCACAATGCAATGCTGGTGTAGTAGAGACATTATAATTACTACGATGTAAGGAAGAAGATTGAGTACCATGTGTGGTGGTACAAGAAAGAAATAAGTCAAGATAATTGTCACATTGTTAGGCCTTTGTCTGAAGAAATATCGGTTTTAGAATTCAGAGTGAATTACTGCTTTGGCCCGTTCCACAAAACCATCTCAGCAGTGGACTGGTTACATTGATAATCGCCCGCGAAGATCTGCATTAGAATTGGTCTTCAGCAACCCATGCTTGTCGTAGGAGGCTACTAACGGGATCAGGCGACTAACAGGATCAGGCGACTAACGGGATCAGGGGTAGACTAACAACCAGTCTCTGAAATGAACATATTTTACTGAAAAACACATTTTACTGAAAAAAAATATATATATAATGAAAAGGAGCCCTGAGACTTTCTTCATTTTATGGCTTGTGAATTCAGCAGATTGGTACAGACTCTGAAGTGCTGAGGAAATCTAGACTTGCCACATTTTCTAGACTTGCGTGGGCTTTCTTGGATATATTTGCTTCAGGGTCTGTACGACAGACTAGATCAGGTGGTCAGGCTCGCTCACTTAGTTGACACATGTCATTGTATCACAAAGGCGTAGATTGATGCTCATGATGTTGATCACTGGATTGTCTGGTCCAGACTCATTTATTACAGACTGCTGCCATATAGCGGAATATTGCTGAGTAAGGCATTAAACAACAAAACAAATATACTCCTCTTTCTTTGACATAGACTTACAGTAGTCACATCGCTTAGATTGTCCAGTAGAAGAGGGCACTGACAGATTGTAGGACATTTCATCACACTACACCACTGGTTTGCCTGGCTGATCAGGCCAGTTTGCCATGGTGTACCACTACTTACAGTAATATTTTGGGCGGCAGGGTAGCCCAGTGGTGAAAGCATTCGCTTGTCACGCCGAAGACCTGGGTTCGAATCCCCACATGGGTACAATGTGTGAAGCCCATTTCTGGTGCCCCCATTGTGATATTGCTGGAATATTGCTAAAAGTGGCGTAAAACCAAACTCACTCACTCACTACAGTAACAATTATTCAAGGAAGAAAGGTTAGATGAAACATTTGTTTTGCTGCATGTACCCACACTCGGGTCTGAGTAAGTTTTCTCTGCTTCTTTAAGGCCTTGGTCAGCAGTATTGCAACTATATGATAGCAGTATGTATTTAAACAAGCCTAGACTACACAATCCAGTGATCGACATCATGAGCTCGATAGGGATAGATGACATGCAATTTATCATCTCCCTGAGCCTTACCACTTATCCGTATAGGTTGCTGAGATGTTGGGCACAAACACACCAACACCAACATCAACTACAACAACTGCAAAGATAAACTACTTTACTTGTATTTGTTAAAGTTTGCTTGGTGTATGACTGACGTAGTCTCTCTTCCACTCCATACCCAGTAACTGATAGTCACATGCTAACAGTGGTCATACTGGATGTAGTAAACCCTGTAACATTGTCTCAAATTAACCACCTCTCCATTTCCTTCATGAGAGCTGTTCCAGGAAATATGACACCGTAACACTGGCACTCGAAGAGTTGTTAACTCATATAATGGTTTATAGTCCTACATAAATGCATTATAGTCTTTATATACCACTTCAGTCCAGGGTATAAATTGATCCTACAACAAACATTATTTGCCATTTGTCAGTTTATTCATGTTATATTGGGAATTCAAGTTTCGTTAGAATATTCACTTTACTGGAAGTTTGATATTTTCATGTTATAGTGGCTAAAGGTCGATTTAATTATCATATTTATGCAATGTTTATCTGTTAGTTTTGTCTCTGAGATGTGGAACGGCGTTTTTATTTATTATCTGGCCTGACATGATGCTATATGAAGCGCTTTATGGCCTGTATTTGAGTTGATAGGGACAAGGTGAAAAATGGCTGAAGCATCAACTTGTTAGTCCTTTGTATGTGGCCGAGTGGGAAAGTCGCATTTGGGTGTATTTTATCTTCTTTGAGATCTGTTTAATCTTCTGCAATCTAATTTAGGCCAGAGCGTGATTGAAGGCATCTCGCTTGTACAAAACCAATCCCGTCTCTCATCACGGACGGGGATTATGCCACTGGTTGGGGAGAGCTGTGTGTATGTACTATAAGGCGTCAACAAGTTCCTGCTGATTTGGACTGCGGTAAAACTCCGTCTTTTTAAGTTTTTCACAGATTTCAAATCTGTATTGGAGTTTTGACTGATTAAAATACATTGTGTAAATCATCAGATTATTTTGATGAAGTTCCTCCGTTAACCTGTAATGAATAGCCTTAGATTATCTTCAGTGAATAACCAATTGAATGATTTTTAAAATTTTGTTGAAAATTATGATAGGAACAAATCCTAGATTAATTATTTCAGAAAATTTTCATTAGTGTCATTTTTGTCAAATTGTAGGTTGGGGATATGATCTGAAAAGAACGTGACTGCAGACAGTAGTTAATTAATTCTGAACAGTTCTTCGGAAGATATGCGATGACTGATATTTGATCACTGATAGAATGAAAATGCTTAAGTGAACAGTGTGATAGGCTTTCCCAGAACTCCCATCAGTGAGAGATGGAGAAACAGGACCCGTTGCAGGTGAACTCTTCAGAATTGTTTCTCTTGATTATTATAAACATCCTTTGTGTGTCAGAATCACATACATCATTGGAGACAATGAATGCTCCAACCAAAAAAACTACACAAAACAAGTAGGTTCTTCTGTAACATATTTCACAAAACTTGTTGATGGTCTCTCACTTTCCTCCCTGGATACATTCATGTATTGCTGCCCACGGCTTGCTGCAGAGCCGTTTCTCTGTACATAGCACTAAGCTGGTCCTGGATACCGATGGGTGTTTGATGAGCAAATATATCTGTCACATTCATTGATTGCATGGCTTTTGCTGGACAGGGGAGCTTTGACGCACGTATCGAGGCTGTCATATTCAACATCATGGCCTGGCTGCGAAGATCAACCCTCTATAGCCAATAAAACAATAGGTTCTGTTATTCATTCCTACAGCAATCTGACTTTTGAACATGTCTTTGGTTATAGTCTTTGTGGATTTAGTAATTGTACTGACATAGAAGCATCACAGTAGCACTATCGTAAAAGTTTGTTAATATGATCTTTACTTGTTGCAAATAAGAATATTCACTTCCTTAAGTGGAATTTAGAAGCTGGTATGTAGAAGTGGAACACTTCTTATGGATATACAACTTCCTTGTTGCAGTAGTAGGTGCGACGTTTCGGTGTAGATCCTAACATCATTTGCTTGATAACAGTGTTAGGATCTACACTGAAACGTCGCAACTACTACTGCAACAAAGAAGTTGTCTATCCATAAAAAGGGTTCCACTTCAAGAATATTCACTTAAAATATTAAGCTATATTTTATTTCTTCTTCTGAAGATTGTATTACTTTGACGAGATATATTTTTGGTGACTTTGAGGAGGTTTGGATTGTAATCTGGGAGTAATTAACTGGTAAGCTTGAAAATAGATGTAACAGTAATAAATTTGATAACTGCATCTCTTAAGATGCTTAAGACAAGATATATGCTGGAGAGGAACATATTGTATGGACTGACAACTTTGTTATTGATATATATGAGACGTTTCAGTTTTGGTGTAGATGCAATGTTCTGGTGTTACCATCTATAACGAAACATCATCTGTTACATTAAATTAATTGTCAAACCATTAAAAAAAATTCATCTTCATCATACCAGCTTCTACATGCCATTTAAAGGAAGTAAAAAGCTGTATACTACCTCAGTCTTATGTAGTTGTTAGTAACGTCCAGTGTTTTGTGTGAGTGCATTGTGAATAATCTGAAGGCTACAACTGTAACTCTCCTGTGAAACTATCTGAGTCATGGGAGGCTTAGTACAGTTGCCCCCAGAACTGCCAGAAATGGCAAGTCAGGTTTAAAAACTGTTAATTGATTACTCAAGCAAGAATAACATGGCTGATCTTTTTTCATGAGCAACTGTCAAAGCTGACTTGTAAGTCTACAAATCATTTGTGTTGTCTTAGTAACATATAAACAAAAGCCTTGAAATACACGTCTAAGTCATATAAAAATCAATGTATGTCTTGTTTAGTAAAGCAGTAGCTTAAAAGCTTTGTTTACAGAGAAGAACCGTTTCAGAAGGAAATTAATACTGTACACAAAATATTAAGTTATGTTTCAGTAATATTTTATCTATGACATTGTAAAGCTGTTTTAATAAATATATCAAGTAACAAAACATTTACTTCATATTTGTATAACCCTGATTAATTTTCTCTTGACATGTGGTAACAAAAGAATATCCATCAAATATGGAACGTTTGTGTTTGATGTGACACTACACACCATATTGTCTACACTTTGAGTGACAGATCTAGTCTATTTCATGCATGTCAAATCAATAAAGGGGTGGAAGCTGTTGTATAACATGAACCAGGATACTTTGTAGTGAGATGGTTGATTGACAGGAGCATGTAGAACAATGCGTTCATTATTAGACATGTGTGTTATGACATATATAGCCTGGCTGTGACCTGTTTTGGCAACATTGTTCGAAAAAAAAAATGTGCTCAATTATTTTTTCATTATTTTACACTTTATCATCTATTTGTCAGTTTATGGATATTGATGAGCAGCTTATTTACTTATATGGAGATTAATTAGAAAAATTAACATTGAGTTTTATGATGTCACTTCATTATATGTGTTAGTTGTGCCTAAATACATAGATAATTACAGACTTGTACTCCAGTGCTAAAAATTATAAAGTCATTTTTTAATTTTCATGCATGAAATTGGAGCGATAATAGGTGTTTGAGAAATAAGCTGTCTATAATGCAATAAGTCTTTTTGTTAGTGTGATGCATCAGAGAGTAAACATGCTTGTTATGACTTTGGTATACATCAGTTATACATTTAATCTTAGCTACTTGTATTAGCAGGGAAAAACCCCAAAGATGTGGTGGTGTGTACTGATTTACATGAGGTGTGAAGTGGGAAGAGTTTTCGCAAGGTTGGCACACAATCTTCACGCCATCAGACATGAAAAACAGAGCTGCCTAGTCAATAATCAATCAGAAAGTGAAATTGGAAAAGGGATGTGTATTTGTGTTATATAAGTGCTGTGTGCAATCAATTTTACCAGCTTCTATTTGTCTCCAACATGTCCTTTGTGTTTGTGATGAATGTTTAAATATTTGTCACATCAAATGACCCATTTTGATGAACATGAAAATATGCTGATGTGGTGATAAGGGTTTGATATTGAGTGTGATTTATATGACTGAATGAGTTTGAGAGTTGGCATGCTACAGAAAATGATTTTGTCTGAGGAAGGGATGACCCTCAATTACAGGCAGGGGATATTTGTGGACACACATGAGAATCTAGAATAACACCCAGCCTCTTAAAATATATACTTTTTGTAAAAACTAGCAGGCACACTTATATACCATTAAAAAAAGTAGGGGATATTGGATTTACAAGATTGATAAAATGCAAATGATGAAGCCAAGGAGGAAACAGATGATGAGAAATTAAGGGAAAATGTGACAATTTATTTCATTCCTTTGGAAATGTTTCATCTGTATGGATATATATTACTTTTTCTCATATGCATTGGCATTGGCTAGTGGTATGCTTGATAAATGGAATATCACCTACTTTTTTGAATGGTATATTTAAAATGAGATGCAGAACCTGTGGAAAGTCTAGACTTGCGTTATTTTGTCCTACAGTGTTACAGTATGACTTGTGGGGAAGGAATACTTTGGTTCAGGGACACTAGTGAAACATTGTAAACATGCCCCTGTTTTACTGATAACAACATCAGTATTCTTGCACAAGTCTTTAAGGTAATAAATGATAGCTTAAATGATAATTTCTAAAAGAATATTATTAAAAAGAACACATTGTCCCTCGAACAGACTGGTGTCCATAGATTGTGTGCAAAATCTATACTTGCCTCTAGATAGATGATAGAATAGCTATACATCCATTGGCTTAGCATTCAAGACAGACTTGGAGCAAGGCTACAACATCAACCTATATATATTATTTGTTTGATTTACAAAACTTGAAGAGTGATGGGGTATCCTTGTGGTTAAAGTTTCTGCTCATCACGCTGAAGGCCCGGTTCAGTTTCCCACATGGGTACAATACGTGAAGCCCATTTCTGGTGTCCCCCGCCTTGATATTGCTGGAAAAAATGCTATATGTAGCGTACTCTCTCTCTCTCTCTCTCACTCACTCACTCACTCACTCACTCACTCACTCACTCACTCACTCACTCACTCACTCACTCACTCACTCACTCACTCACTCACTCACTCACTCACTCACTCACTCACTCACTCACTCACTCACTCACTCACTCAAAGTTGACCTTAAAGTCATCACCGTCCTCCTTTAAGGTTGTGGGTCCTCTTTGTTTCGACACTGAATGTGGTACACGTTCGTAAGCAGCCTCTATATGTTTGCAATATGATACACATCAGTTCTTACCTCTCGCCTATGAAAACAATGTATAAATAATCCACAATAATATTTTGACAACAGTTTTATGTTTGTCTGACACAGTAGTGTCACAGTGACAATACAAACAATGTTAGCTTCCATTTGGACTCACTTCATTGTTTTCACATACATAAACTGTCTCTTCAAGTTCAGAAGGCCATTCACTGCAAACAACTGATCATGTTTTTTAAACAGTTGTGCACTATGTGATTGTATTGTAGCACAGCTTGGGTTGAAGTGATGGGCATTATTCAAAGAAACCAGATAAAACTGTTCCCTTTTGAAACACATTTTTACACAAAATATTGTTTTGTAAGATGAAAGCTACAAAATTATTTAAATATTCATTAATAATCTCTGCTAAAATCAGTATTATGAGAATGTACTTGTGAAACATTTTCTAATAGTGATGACACCAGATTTTTAGAGACAAACACATGCAAAGTCAAGTCAAATAATTGTTCAAGGCAGCACTATATCAATGAGAGTTTGAAAATACCAATTTTGTCATAGTTTTTCAAATAAGACTTTAATTATGCACTAGGAAATATGGTATGTAATACAATCTCAGCAGTGAAAATGGCGCCAATACTAGCCCCTAATTAATACATCATCTTATACCAATAATCACGGGCTGGTATCAACCTGTTAAGAAATGTTTGCAAGTCGTGTATGGATGACTTTATTTTAATGCTGCTTTGAACAAGATTTCAGGTATCAGTAAGCCTGTCAGATTATGCTGAAGCCCATAAACATGGTCCTAACAAACCTAGAAGTCTAGTAACCCTATTTCTTAATAAAGATTTGGTTTTTATTTATGTGAGTTGTCATTCTGTATTTCAGCTGACAGATTTGAATCACATTTCAGTAATAATGATTCACTTGATTATATTGTAAATAATAAACACTATTGATTATGAGCCTCCAATGGCAAGACCGTATTTCTGGTTACATGTTTTTAATCTCGCTGTTTTCAGATACAGTCCAGCGAAGGAAGCTTGCTCTTTTGTGATGAAGATTGTGGCAGAAAACTGGTATGTCTCTTTTTCTAATTTAATAGTTTTCTTGGAACCGAACACCTTGTTGGCAACTATTGTTTACATCGTTGTTTGCCATTGTAGTTAAATTCTGATATTGATATTGATGTGCCATTGAGAATGACATCTGATAGGGATTATACTTTTGCACTAGTTGCTTGGATATATATAAATATCCTATAATAATAATAATAATAATATTCATTATACTTTTTGGTTAGTATATGAGTGAATGGAAGCATGCTTTTTATTGAATATTCACTTCCATGATAATGCAAGCTATGGAAAGGAAGAATTTAGATATTCTGGTAAAATAATAAATCCTTGTTTCTTGTTACCTGACTAAGAGCCTTTAATTTTCAACTCTGAAAGTTGATTCATCTGTAACTAGTTGTCAAGAAAACATTGTTATGACAAAATGAGTAATGATAGTTACCTGGCACCTGAAACATGGACCACAGGTATACTTTCCCCCATTACAACAGGAGCCTTGAAGAAATACATGATTGATGCGATGTGGAATTGGTTGGATGAAGATTTGATGCAATTATTCTACATATCTGCAGTATTCAGGAGAGTGATGATGCATGTCTCCACAATAACTTGGTTCTGTGCAGAACTAACTTCATTTGCCTGCCCATTGACATGCTGTCTGAGATTGTATATTGGCCATTAAGCAACTGCTGTGTGTGGTATATAATCCCATAACTCACCAATCAAGTACAGCCAATTAGCATTGATGTGTTACAGTGCGATATGCTATCTTGGTTTGGTGGACTACACAGTTTGTGGGGGCTACACCACAGGGGCATGTAGCTATTACCTTAGTAATGGCTGGAACTAGCCATATGTATGGAACAACATCATTCTGATTGGCTACTAAATCATACCATGCTTCCTTGAAGAACCTCATCAGCATGTACCAATGTTTGCTTTGGCGCCACTGCAATAACCGAAGATAACCACCTTGGGTTTTTTCATGGAGTAATTAAGCATGTAGCTATTTGTTGAACATGTGGAACATGGTCATTGACCTCTTGGGTGACCTTCACAGTAGAAGCTACCAGGGATCTGTTTCACAGAGACCTGGCAGACAGACTAACATAGGTCCAATGTTAAAGGGGCAGTGGGGTAGCCTAGTGGTAAAAGTGTTGGCTCATCACGCCGGGTTCGATTCCCCACATGGGTACAATGTGTGAAGCCTATTTCTGGTGTCCCCTGCCAAAATATTGCTGGAATATTGCTAAAAGCGTCGTAAAACCATGCTCACTCACTCACTCACTCTATTGTTATTGATCGTCATGATATGACATGATAGTATGGCATTGAATTTTAACTCACTATATTTAGGTGTGAGTGAATGTGTGATGACTTGTGTCTTGCAGTGCTATGAACAATAGTTCGGTTTATAGTATGTTGACCTAAACTGGTGCAGGTGTTTACCACTTTGGTGAAACCAATGACGCTGGTAGACCATCACAGAAATGGCTCAAGCAGACCAATGATCAGAAGAATGACGCTGGTAGACCATCACAGAAATGGCTCAAGCAGACCAATAATCAGAAGAATGGCTGGTAGACCATCACAGAAATGGCTCAAGCAGACCAATAATCAGAAGAATGACGCTGGTAGACCATCACAGAAATGGCTCAAGCAGACCAATGATCAGAAGAATGGCCCTGGTAGACCATCACAGAAATGGCTCAAGCAGACCAATGATCAGAAGAATGGCCCTGGTAGACCATCACAGAAATGGCTCAAGCAGACCAATAATCAGAAGAATGACGCTGGTAGACCATCACAGAAATGGCTCAAGCAGACCAATGATCAGAAGAATGGCCCTGGTAGACCATCACAGAAATGGCTCAAGCAGACCAATGATCAGAGGAATGGAACTGGCAAACCAGCACAGGTGCTGGCAACTTAGTGAACAAAGGAAAGGAACAGTTACTGGCTAACCAATGTTCACAAAAGTCAATGATCACATAAATAGCTCTGGCAAACCAATAATCAAAAGATTGGCACAGGCAAACCAATGAACACAGGACTGACTCTGGCAGACTAAAGATCAGGAGAATGGCAGACCTGTGTACACAAGAATAGCACTCACAACTCTCCACAGCAAATTGCAGAGGTGTCGATGGCATGTTGGTCTTAATACTTCATGCTCATGATGTAGTTGGACACATACAATCAACTCTGCTTCTGGCAGAGATTTATTTGTGAATGTGGAGAGGGTCCTGCTGCTTTCATTACTGCATCCATTTCCAGTCAGTGCATGATTTGTGGACAGCAGTATCCTAGGTTTCCCTCTATCAATTATCATAGACGTGTTTCCAGATCTGATGGTTGATTGGACACTTGTGTTTCTAGTTACCTCGATAGTCAAAGCTTAAAAAAATATTGTTAGTTTCCATGGATCCATGGAAATCTGAAGAGTTGTGGTTCTGTGTTTTCTGTATGTCAAAGTTCATTTAATATGTAGGATTCAGTATCAATTCCTCTGTATCCTAATTCTGCCGACAGAATATTCCTGATATTCAGAGCACTAAATGTGCAATCCACGGGCATGTTTTTACATCCAAAATATGATTAAAACTCTATGGAACAAGATTGTTTTTTATGTTAGAATAACAAGTCAAATCCCTTGGTCATTTTTTTCCAATAAAAGTAACTTGTGACATTGCTGTGTCCTTTCATTTTACACGTCTGATCAATGTCTTAGCCTGTAGTATTTGGCAGTAGGTTAGCACTATTGCAGGGCTCGACATTCACGCTGTCCCACTAGCTCGGGTCTAGTAAAATGTTGACAGGACCAGTGCAACTTTGGTAAGTGCTATCCCGACGGTCTAGTAGATATTTAAGGCTGTCAATAAGAGTCCCTTAGCAGGACCAGTAAGAATCTGTAAGGGCCAGTGATTTCTAAAAGTTACTGGTCCTGTGCTCTTGTTCGGGAATTTGGGTTAATGTCAAGCCTGTATTGTAATGTTTAGATTCTGTCTGTAGGATTTCATCAGAATTCACCAACATGGAACCAGATTAGATGTATTAGTGTATTGATTGCACAAAAAGCAGTGTAGGATGAAAATGAACCCCAAACAAAAGGAAGAAATCTGCAGTTGTCTATGCATCATAAAGCAGCTAGATCCTCACAGCACTGCTAAAAAAACCTCCTGAATGATGTTGCATGTACATCCTATTTCCCCCAAAACTGTTTAGTGATTAAAATCAGTTAACAGGAATATATTGCTTACTACCTTCATCATAAAGATAAAACTGAGTATGTTTGAAGAGCAATTTTATGGGAGAAAGTTCATACTCAAGTATGAAATGTTATTCTATACAGAAGATGTACTGTTTGAAACAGAATTGCTTTACGGCTCGTTTCACAAAGCATGTAACACTAAGCATCAGAATCTTCATTCTTGATACGATCCTTGCTGCTTTGTGCCTGCCTTAATTTTTGAGTGGTTATTCTGTGACATTGATGGCAGACTTTGTGGCTATGAATCTTTATCAGACTAAACTTTATTTGGTTAGAAAATAAATTTGCCTCCAACCTCTCAGTTTCAATAAATATTGTGCCTGTTAATGCTCTGCTGGTGTCAAGGTATTTATTTGCGTTCCTACATAAGCAGTATGATATGTGTCATCAGTCCTATTCCAATCTTCTTGAGGGTTTTTGTTTTTCTATCTAATCTTGTTTAAATCCATTTACGAGTTTTACACATTTGATGTTAATGATATGTAATTTTGTAGTGAACTATTCTTTTCACACATTTTAACAAAAGGGTTGCACACTTCAATTGTATCAGGGGCGGTGGGGTAGCCTAATGGTTAAAGCGTTGGCTCATCACGCCGAAGACCCGGGTTCGAATCCCCACATGGGTACAATGTGTGAAGCCCATTTCTGGTGTCCCCCCCCGTGATGTTGCTGGAATATTGCTAAAAGCGGCGTAAAACCAAACTCACTCAGTCAGTCAATTGTGTCAGCTATTCTCATATTTTCCCCTCACATTATAACTATAGTGACAAGGACAAATTGCAGATCACTTCCTTCACCTTTCAACTTAGCAATGTCAGCTGATTGCTGTTATCAGCTTAAAGAGATTTCACGGTTTATTTGTTACATCATACCTTGTCTTCAATGTCCATTGGTTTGTTCACACAAAGTGATACAATATTGTACCTGTTTGTTGTCATATCATACTTGGAGATAAATCTGTATATCTTTAGTAAGTACTTAGCTCCTGTTAAAGGTTTAAATTGGTCAATCAAAAAATCCCCCCTAGGTTTCTCTTTACAAACATGCTTTGTGATGAGATTAATTTCTGAATGACATTATTTACACATATTTGAATATTTTCACTTTAAATTTGTTGGAGCAAGAAATCATAGCTAATATACAGCTTCATTGTACAATTACCCAAGGGAGGGGGACAAGTACAACATAAATCTGAGGTGTTTATATACAAATATATATATTATGACAAGATGTGACATTTTGCAAGTTAAATTTTTGTTTCAGTCACTGACCTTAAAGTTTTAACAAATAATATCCATAAACCAAATGTTAAACAAAACACCCAAAATGAACACATTGACACCAAAAGCATCACAATCCTGAGAGATACAGAGGCTGGCTATAGATTTACATGTGGCATAACTTGCTCTTTCTCCTGATTGCCGCAATAATTCATTGGTTGGATGAAAAGTTAAGGAGGAACACATATGTTCCGGAATTAATGTAGTGTGAAGATGTAGAGGCATACATGACAACACAAACCTCATTTTCATTACACTGTTTATCTTCATGTTTATTTTGATTCATTAACTTTCATGCTAAACATATTTATCATTGCAGAATTTGAGACAGATGTCTTCAGCTATGTCAGGCATTAGTAAATTATGGCATGACCCTAAGATGGAAATGTATGTATAAATATATTATGAGTATTAACTACAGATGCTATAAAATGAAAACTTTAAATTATATTTGTAATATTGCAATCCAAAGCACATACATAGTTTTTATTCTTAGTTTAAGATTAATATTTCTGTAATTTAAGTAATTTATTTCATACGTTCGTTTCATCTGAAATTGGATTAAGACTCAGTTTTTGATCTTATCACTTTCTCAAGAGCACATTTATTTGCTTAAAACTTCACTCCTTTAATATAAGTTTTTTTATTCCCTGAAAAGTATGCTCTTGATGGTATCCATAAGTGTGTCTAAGAGAGTGTAGTGCCCTTGACTGTCATCTGAAAGTTAAGTTGTAGCCAGTGTCAGGCTGTGCCTCGAAGTGAAGGTGATTGGTCAATAGCGGACCATGAAGAGGTTCGTCCTGTGATAGGAGATGTGCTAGCGAAAGCATTAAACTCTCAACTCAAATTGATCTGTCTCAGGATGCTGATTGATCAAGCCCTGGGTACATCCTTGGTGCCTATTATTAGTCTTGAGGAAAATATAATCACTTTAAGCTACGAGTGTTCATGCTGTTTGGTGTTTTATCTGGGTGCAAATCACAAATCGTAAAGTAATTGGGCCGAATATACACAGATGAACATTATTCTTAGTTAGATTACTGTCTCTGCAGCTTTAAATGAAGATGTGGTCCAAGTCCGTGGAGAATGACATTCTATTTGGGCAACAACTCTTAGCACTAGTAATCGTAGTAAAAACCAGGAATTATAGCAAGCTTCATTTTCTCAAGTATCATTGTCCCAATTATTGACAATTGATTTTCATTTCTCATTAGTACATCACGAATTTCATGATCATTTCAGTGTTATTGCACAATATACAGTTGTTCCCATAAATACTTTCACCCCTTAAATGTATGAATCCCAGAATGGAGCTAACTGTACATATTAGCATGAGTATATATGTTATCATGTTTTAGACATGTGGGGTCTTCCTAGTTTGTTTTCTGTATTTACTTATTTAATAAGTAAACAAATGGTAGGTAAATGGAATGTAAAAATAAATAATTAGTTTTATAAACCAACTGCTCACCCTATCATGATAAATGATTCAACACTTAATGATATTTTATTAAGCTATTAAAGGACGATCTATGTGTATTCAATGGCTAATATTACAGTGTGTGTCAGATGCCTGTTGAAACTACAGATCTGGTCATTGCTCTTTATGTCATTCTGGGTGAAATTTACTGTCATTATTTCACTGCTAATAGCTGATGGCGCTGGACCAAACAGAATTTTAATAGACTGCGGTTTGGGACTAGTGACTAAGTGATTGTGCTGTTATGTATGAGTGAAAGATTAATATAGAATTACAGTGTAATTTTTTTACAGGATATAGTTTTAATCTTGTCTGTTATACAGACCCTGAAACAAATATATCCAAGAAAGCCCATGCAAGTCTAGAGTATGTGGAAGTGTAGATCTCCATGGTTTAGGTTCCTGAAAATTAAGACTGACTGACTGACTGAGTTTAGTTTTACGCCGCTTTTAGCAATATTCCAGCAATATCACGGCGGGGAACACCAGAAATGGGCTTAACACATTGTGCCCATGTGGGGAATCGAACCCGGGTCTTCGGCGTGACGAGCCAACGCTTTAACCACTAGGCTACCCCACTCGCCCTGAAAATTAAGAACGTCTCTGGGCTCCTTTTCATTACATTTTATGAATACTATTTATGAACATTTTTTTTCTGTAAAATATGTTGATTTCAGAGACTAGATGTTAGTTTTAACCAAACTGTTTAGCTGCTTGTCCTTGTGACGTCACAGGGTCACGGGGGACACCGATGAGTGAGTGAGTGAATGAGCGAATGAGTTGAGGTTCATGCCACTTTTAGCAATAGTGCAGCAATATCATGGTGGGGGATGAAAACACAATGCCATCTGGTGGGGGACACCAGAAATGGGCTTCACAATGTACCCATGTGGAGAATCAAACCCGGACCTTTGGCATGACAAGCAAACGCTTTAACCACTAGGCTACCCCACCGCCCTGCAACACCGAGGAAACAGCTGCTGTTACTGCTGGTCCTGCCGCACATCATGTTGCATTAGATTGGATGACTGCCTTTTCATTTCAGTCAAATCAAAGAAAGTGAGACTCTTTCCTGCTGTCAATGACATCATTTTAGCATGATTGCAAGTGTGATGGCTGCAGTCATGGCCATCACGCTATCGGTATTGGGACAGGCAAGGGTGGGTCGTGCTTGAATGATCAAGCATTGGTGTCATTAGAATGGATTGAGAATGATTGGAATATTATTAGTTTTACTTAATAGGGAATCAGCGTAGAAGGTTCGTGATGACATCTTGAATGAAATCTTAAAGGTGAGTTGGAGTTGACATTACTAAGTTGAAAGGTGAAGTGATCTCCAATTTGGCCTTGTCAGTATGGACATAATGTGAGGGGAAATGACATCTGTATTTAGATCTGTATTTAGTTGAACAGGAAAATAGCATCTGTATTGAGGTGGATAGGAAAACATCATCTGTCTTTTGACTTTGGATATGGAAGTTGTGTTTTTTGGGTTTTTTAAGTATTTTTATTTCCCAAAGTACATTTAGTGTTTTCATAATACATTGCACAAAACATCATACACAACATCCTCATCATCAATTTGTTGTTGTCGGGAAGTTGTGTAGTGGGTGAGTTAAAGACTGATTTCATTTCACACCCTATAAAAAGTTGACTAAAATGAAAACAGAGTGCTTGAAATGGTTTGAGGAAGGTTTTATGGTAATATCAGATTATTTTGCTATTATATACATCCTCTTCCTTTAAGAAGTTGTTGTATTTATACAAGCCAATGATAACTGCCTTGTATGAGGGTAGGAAAAACAGTTGTACTTTAGAAGTTAATATGAGAAGTATTGATTACATGAGGTTAATCTGAGAAATGTCAATATTGCACTAATTTGAATACATTCACATTAAATTCAATGGAGCAAGAAATCGTGGTTAACACATAATAACGTCATTGTACATATACATTCAGTAGGAGCCGAGTACAAACAGGCTGAGCCCTTTATGCATGTAATATGACAAGATGGGACGTTTCTATACATTGCCAAAATGGGAATAACATGACACCATTGTAGAGTGAGTGAGATAGTGAGTGAGTTTTATGCCGCACTCAGCAATATTCCAACTATATGGCGGCGGTCTGGAAATAATCGAGTCTGGAACAGACAATCCAGTGATCAACAGCATGAGCATCGATCTGCGCAACTGGGAACCGATGACGTGTCAACCAAGTCAGCGAGCCTGACCACCTGATCCCGTTAGTCGCCTCTTACGACAAGCATAGTCGTCTTTAGTGGCAAGCATGGGTTGCTGAAGACCTATTCTACCCCGGATCTTCACGGGTCGACATGAGTGTATAAATTATGTAGAAAGGTAAAATTTCTTCTTTTTTAAAATACTGTATTCAAGACATGCTATTAATGGAAATGAGTTAATATTTATTGTCACAGCAGCAATATTTCAGCCATATATTGTGACGAGAACAATTAATTATATTTTTCATTGTAAAATAATATGACACCATTGTAGAACTTATGTGGAAAGATATTTATTTCTTATTTAAAACTACTGTGTGCTACACATGCTTTTTATGGTGAGTTATTTTGTACAGGATCTACACATTGAGTTAAGACAATGGTAGCCACACATTCTGAGTTACTTTTGAAATATAACTTGGATACTGAGGCTGAAGGGCGCATAAAGATAACGATGAAGGTGGAAATGAGCCTCATCGTTGACTTCTTCTGATAGGTGTGAATGTCTTTACCTTTGTCATTTTTCTATCAGCCAATAAGTACTGTGTATAATGAGATAATCTGTATTACAACCTCTGCTGGGAGGCTGTAACAGCAGTCACTAGGAAATGCTAATTACAGATTTCATACCTATATAACCATATGTCTACAGAGTGAGTCAGTGAGTGAGTGAGTTTAATTTGACGCCACTTTTAGCAATATTCCAGCAACATCACGGCAGAGAACACCAGAAATGGGCTTCACATATTGTACCCATGTTAGGAATCGAACCTGGGTCTTTGGTGTGACAAGTGAACACTGTAACCACTAGGCTACCCCACCGCCCCACATGTCTACAGAAAGTATATGCCTGTTTTAAGTGATATTGGTGACTAGCTAAGCTGGAGGATAATATTAGTTCTGGTGGCATGTAGTTGTAAAGAGGACATTTCAACAGATCATTTTCTTTATCTTCTATTCCATTCCATACATATTCCAGCAATGGGTCTGGGCCTTTCCTACTGAGGTAATTACTATGAAAAGTGCTGAAAAAAACTATGAGTATTGTGTGTAGCTAATATGCAGGTTCCACAGAAATAAAATGTCAGGGTAGTATATATACTCCACATGAAAATAGATTGAAAGTGTCACAACCTTGATTACTGCAGCAATAACTACAGGTGTAAGGCAGCAACAGGCTGGTGACTTCTTCATTTGTGTTAGTAATGTAAGACAGGTATGAAAGAAGGGATTACAACCAAGCTGAAAATGAATGGTTGGGAACAGCAATGGCTATGCTGAAGGAGACAGCTGGCTTGATGTGGCAATGAATCATTTCAATGGAGGGACAGACCCCCCTGACCTGCATACACAAATCTGCTATCTTCATCACAATCTCGCAGTTTGTCTCACCCATGCCTGCCTGTTTGAGAATGTGCCTTAAATCACTGTTATTTTATGGTTTATGATCCAGTGGAGGTGTTTGTGATATATTGTCATATTCTGAGCAGTGGCCATGATAACATGGACATGCTTTCTGAAGTGTATAAAGGGGCTTAAAGTTGTTGAGCTTTCCAATGATGACTGTAATTAATCGTTGCTTATGAACATTAAGCTTATTCTGTCAAGTTTGCAAATTTATTGCATATAATGCATAAATATATATCCTTTTACTTTGTACAAGTGTGTTAATGATGAGAGTTAGTTTGTTGAAATTTCTTGCTTCAAATCTGAATTAAAAATTATTTTCTACGTGCAAATTTTGGTGATGGGCTTTTTATTCCTGGGTGCATCCACAGAACCGGTTTTAGCTGACAATGACAAGAGAAAATAGTTAAAAATATCTACTACCAGTCGCTAAAATGTAATGCACTCTTAAATATAAAAACTAAAAGACATACTTCAAGGATTTGTCAAAAAATACTCCTGCCATACTCTGTTAGGAGGAAACTGTAGGATTATATTTGTCAGATTTAAAAAAAAAACCCACACATATTTGAAATAACTTGAGGTGACGAGTGACAAGGAACATGATGTAAAGGTTGAGTGACTTCACCAAGGTCACATTCCACTGGTGGGATGGGGAGGATGCAGATGAATGAACAGGGGGATATAAATATCATATTGCCCAGTTGGGGTATATCATTGTTATATACCCACTAGCACACAAGACTGACCAAACATAGTGTAAAGTACATGGGGCACTGATGCATGTTTCCTTGGTTTTCGCACCAGTGTCCTTTGATGGGGATTATCCCTATGCTCTTTTTTGTATACTGTGTGTGCTGTAGCTTTGATAAATTGGACACCTTGTGCCGCGGTGATGTTAGCCAGACATTATCAGATTTGATTAATGTTATGGTTCGAGAGTTGTATGGTATTAGCAAGTCAGGTTTTGTAGGACATACATGAATGAGTACGACACTCATTTTATCTTCCATCTTGAAATTGTTCATTGTACTGGCAATAAACCACCAGGCAAAAGAAAATACATGTGAAAATGAGATTTGACCAGAAAATATAGAAATGTTTGCCAGTCTGAAAACAGTCACTGAAACACTGCAAACTCAAGGCCCAAAATACAACTTTAACACTCATATCCAATGCTTCTTCAAAGAATAACCATTTCTTGCTTGTTACTTTTTTAGACCATATCAAACACAAAAGTAATATTTGTGTCAACAGTTTATGAAATACTAGCCATATTAGGGCAGAGGATCCAGTCTTGTTTAGTCATCCACTGGTATCTTGGTCTAGGTCTCAGTTACTGATCATACGAGTCTATAGTGATGTTCAATTAAGTTCTTCATGATGTAAATCCCCCCTCTTGTTCCACAATTTGTGTCATCTCCAAATAGACAGGGATAAATCAGCATCCCTTGGAGCTCATTAACAATTGAGAGAAGACAATTCATGAATCTATTTTCAAAGTGTTTCTCATTAAAGTAAAGATGAATGTTGATGCATGGCTAAAGACTACATATGTCACAATGTGTACAGCATGAAGCATGTGTTCTGTCCCTGGACTCAATTATCCTGTGATCAGTGAAGTTCTTTATATAGTATTGTCTGAGATGTCACCTAGATAGTGTCATGTGCCTGGTACTGCTCTCTCTCTCCAGCCCACACAGTCAGCCACTGTCAGTGTACCTGCATTCTTGCATTCCATCATTGTACATTGTACTCAGAAATATTACAAAAATTGATATATTTTCACCAAAACTGAAAAATTCTGAACAACTTATCTCATTGAGTAGGTGTGCACACGTAACCCTAGTCTGTCTCTCAGTCCCTGAACCACATTAATTTCCCTCATGCCTTGCCCTATCTGCAATGCTAAAGCCCTAAATGAAGCAAGTCTAGATTTCCCCAGGTTCAATCTCCCAACTCACTAGTGCTCCTTTTCAATTAAAATGGGTTTATTTGTTATTATCAAAATTATATATATTCAAGGGCTAAGCATTAGTCTAGTGTGCACACCGAGCCCCTTTAGCTTCAGTGATAGCTGGTGGCATGACCTGAGAAACAATTCTGTCACCCCTTGTATATCTAGACCCCCAGCTCTCTGTGCAGTATAATAGCTTTGTGTGACAGGTATGTGTGATGGATACTTTTTGAAAAGTGGATATACTATCAGCATGTTGGGAATTCTCATTTGTTGCACCATCCATGTGTTGTTAAAGACTTTGTTTCACAAATCAGTTTGGAGAAAAGTATCCATGTCTGGTTTGACTGTTCTTTTTACACCATAATCAGCTATAGATTGCCTACAATTAGGAAACCACTGAATAAAATTTACACTTTTCTTGACACTGACCTTGCAATATCTTCCCAAATGAACTCTTTCACACTTTTGCCTCACGGTCTTCCAAGACAAAATTTCAAGATAAAAACACAACACATTTCATATATATTCAAATAAGAAGTATTACAAAAATAATTTGGATATTGTTCATTTATGTACAATGTGTAAAAGAAAACAATCAAATAAATAGCAGTTAAGTGCTCAAATCTAATGCTTGTTTATGATCCATTTACTTGTGAGCTGTTTCCCAGGCCCTGATCCAAACCTTGATCCATTTCATTTGAAGATGTATAGAGCCCCACCGAGAGTCTGTGTACTTGAGAGGAGCCCCTCCAGTAATTATACTCATACATGAAGTGCATCATAGGAAGACTCATTCAGTCAAACCATATGCCTTTAAATGAAATGATCCAATCATTGTATGGACTTATCTCGGAGACATTGGTTAGTAATGCTTTTAAAGGGTTTATGATAGACATTGCCAAATCTGAGACATCTGTGCCTAAACTGATGGCTGATGCAATTCACTATTTTGATACATGTTTGTATTTCTCTGGGTTTTTTTCATGTGACTGACTGACTGACTGAGTTTGGTTTTACGCCGCTTTTAGCAATATTCCAGCAACATCATGGCGGGGGACACCAGAAATGGGTTTCACACATTGTACCCATGTGGGGAATCGAACCCGGGTCTTCGGCATGACGAGCCAACGCTTTAACCACTAGGCTACCCCACCACCCCTTTTTACATGTGAACTTGTGCCCTTGTGTTTGTGATCTATGCAGATTACGCTTCCGTTTTTTATGATAACTATTAGTGACTGCTCTGATGTTTTTAGGGGTTTTTTTTGGTGTTTTTTATGCTCCCTCTTTGGGAGTCTTTACTATTTGATAGTATTTCAGAAGCACATATAAATATTCTAGCAGTCACAATCGTACCAGGAACTCTGATTAAAAGACACTTCTCATGAGTATGGTTGCTTTTTTTTTTCATCATTAATTTATTTTAGAATGTACAGGTTAATTCTAAATATTATATAGAATTAAGATGCACAATTAACTCCACTTTTAATTTTTTTAGTAATTTTCATTTTGACTAAATTGTTAAGCTATTTGTACCAGCAAAGCTCTCATAATATGCTAGATAAAGGTATCTGTTCATTCAGCATTCAAGTACTAACCATCTCATATCTCAATCAGAATGAGTGTCAGTACCAATCTCCAAGTAATATCCTAACAGATTTGCCACATTCAACCATTCCCATCAAGTGATAAATGCATTGAGAAGTCTCTGAAGTAAGATGTGGCGGGGACCCAGAGGTGACAAATTGCAGCCAGGGCACCTGTTGCTGGGGCCATGTTGCTTCACCTCCATGTAATTAGACAGTAGTGTAGGGTCAGGAGAGGGAATGAGGCCCTGGTCATACAGACTGGCAGCAGAGAGTGGAGAGGCTTGGAGTAAACACGGGTCCCCAGACACAGCTGTAGCAGGGCATTAATACATGTCATGTCATAGTGTGCAGCTTGGTTTAATAGGTTCAAATAGTGTAGTTTTCACAAGCACCTGTTCTTATAACTGATATTTAGGGATCAATTCAAATCAGTTTCACATCTATTTTGTCTCTTGCCCACAGGACTCCATTTCATTGACAATCAAGACTGGTTACTCTCTAGTATTGCCCTTTTATATTTTATTGGTTCTGAAATACCAGGCTGAATCAAATTAATACTTTTGTTTTACACATTTTTTGCAAGTCAGCAGGTTGCAAGAACTACAAATGCTGTCATATTTGCTTCTTGTATCTGGTTGATGATGTTGTAGATGACAGTGCGGAAGATGTTGACAATCTGAGCTCTCTCGGCTGGTCCCCCTAGAATTTTGTAGAAGCATGTCGCCTCTTCTGTAAACCCAAAAATATATTGTCTAAATGTAAAAAAATATCCTTCAATGGTAACAGCCAAAGAGTAATGTGTAGTAATTTTGTTGCACTTTAATTTTGAATATTGGTAACCCAGATCAAGGTTATTTTAGTAATGTTGCTTTATGCTATTAAAAAATATGTGAAATACTATTACTTGAAACATTATAAAACAGATAATCTGTATCTACATGTTGTATGTTTACATCATGAAATGTTTCACATTGCTACAAACTGAACTGACCCCTTACCACAATTTGTTGCAAAATTACTGGTGCAGCATTGCTCAATATTCACTCATTCTCTCATGCACACTCACACACACACTCACACATGCACCCATCCACTCACTCAGTCACTGAAATTAACGGTTCGAGGCTTTATTACTTACAGACCGCAGCCATATAGCTGGAATATTGCTTAGTGTGGCGTAAAACTTCACTCACTCACTCACTCACTGAAATTACCCTACAGATTGTCTTCCCATCATTTGGTGACTTGTTAAGCCTCAATCAGAGCTGATTCACATTCCGAGTACATCACCTCTAATATTCATTGTGCTGATAACTGAACAACTAATTGATGTAGCAGTGCCACACAGTCAGTGCAGTTGTGACATAAGTCATTTGTATGTCAGAGCCTGGGTGGTATATGGCTCCGTATTGCCAGGTACAGTGCATGGAGTACACAACAGACACTCGTTGGGCATGCACGACCAGGTCATTATGAAGAAATATATTCATTTCCTGGAATAACTGCGAGCAAGAAACACCTTCAGCAACTGCAGAAACAGTCAGTCAGAAATCAGTCATTTTAACTGTTTATTACTTTCGCACTCCGTCTGGATTCCATGAATGTTTCTGGTCAAGGTCACCTTTCCCCCATTCAACAAACTGATGTCAGTGTCAAAATTATTGTAGGTCCCTTACTTTAACTTAGACTTCAGACCATCATAACACTATGATTAGTTTGTGAAACAGGGCCCGGACTTCAAATACCTGATGTGATATACTGCTCAAATATTTATAGGGATACTGACAAAATTCATACCACTGAGGCAAGAGTCAGAACAACTTATGAAAATGTGTAGGTGTTTACTTTTGCTTGAAATGAAGCTGAAGATAGTACAGTGCCAAAATGAAACACTATGCTCATGGCAACATGCTCCAAACGTACACTCTGAATACACTTAACAAAATGTGAGCAGTATGTAAATAATGATATTGAATTTGTTCTTATTGTGAATATATTTTTGACAAGTTTGTACCATTTGGCATCAATGTTTCACGTTGGTGTTTGGTAGTTAGTATATTCAACATTGCAAGACAATATTGATGCTGTGGGACAGATATGAAGGTGTTGTTTGTTTACTTTTCATTTAATGCCACACTCAGCAATATTCAAGCTATGGGATAACACACCCACAGTTAACCCAAACCCCTGATCTATTTAGTAACTTGTTAAAGCATACCATAGGTGCTACAGTCCTTCCCAGAATTCCCACCATTAAAAGGGATACAGAAGTTGCAAGATTTCTTGTTTCAAGTGTTACACTTACATACATAGAAAACAGAATTGACCATTGGCCATTTAAGCAGGGCTTTCTGTTGTTACAGGGTAGTCAGAGTGTATATCTTTCCATTTGAGAATGTTCAAATCCTGATAGTCCTTGGTAACTATTGTTTCGTATCGCTCATCCTGAATAAGTGTATCTTTGGGTTATGTGTGCAGACAGATGGAAACAATACAAGTAGCGTTTCTTTGTAACTTTCCCCAGTGATGGAGTGGTGTCCACACCATGCAGCTTGGATCCATCAAGCAGCTGCACAGGTGGTCCAGGTTGCAGGTGCTTGTGTATGAAATGTGTTACACTGTAACTGATGGAGTTGACATTGTAACAGTATCACCCGTATTACCTAGCTTGGGATCTCCCTAGATGTTACGGTGATATGGCTTTGACAGAGGCTGATTATTGTTCATATCTACTGCAGTGTCAAAGAATTTTCCTCTTGATTCAAATGTGGACATCATCAAGATCAGGGGATATTTTGTCAGTAAATATCTTCCAATTTGATTAAAAAAAAGGTAAATGAACAAAAGAATTTGGTTTTTACAAATATCAAGACCTCAGAATCCATAATTCAGTGTCTATAAATAGTAAATTATTTTGTCTAATTGTAACTGAATTTAAAAGTTTAATAGTTATGAGATGGATGGATACATTTCTAAGATTGTGGTTAGTTTCAAATTTCAATTTGTTTTTTTTCATTGGGAGATGTCCCACTGGGTGTTAGGCTTTCTAATTCCAGAGAGGGTGACCATGTTATTGAACTGCAGACCCAACAAACCATGATGATATCTCAGCTGGCAGGTGCCCTCCAACTGTTATCATTCTGAAATGACCTTATGTTTAATGATTGGCCAAGGAGGTTACTGAAACTTTCATCAACATCCCTGGGGCATCGGAGATCTGAGAGATTGGATGGGTTTGGGCATGTACATTGTAGAGGGAGTAGGAAGGAAGAGCCACTTGAGCCTTTTGAGGAATTTTAGAAAGAACAGCCACTGAGATTGTTGAAGAGGTTTTAGGTTGTGGAGAGAGGAGTTTGTTTGGATTTTAAAATATGAAATAAAAAATGTAGTATTCATCAGATTACATTTACCACCATTTTATAGCCATAAATTTTTCGTAGATTTTTATTAATTACATGACAAATGTGACTTTATCACTAAATTGAATTTCTTTCAACAGGACATGACGAAAAAAATGTTTGAGGTATTGTTGATCAGATGACCACATGTACCCCTTTTTTACAGCCATGATGTTTTTAGTGAGATTTCATCAGTAACATGACAAAAGTGACTTTATCCCTGAATTGGTTTTCTTTAAAAATGACCTGTGAAACAAAAACATCTACAGGCAGTCCCTTATCAAATTCATATAGTGGTTACTGGAATCACAACATATGTTTATATAGGTTCAGTGTTCCTCCATGTGTGCTGTCCCTGGGACTGCAGTTAAACACGGCTATCTGAAGGGATGTTTAAAGTTCCCAAACAGAAGTAAGAGACGAGGTGCAGTTACTGATTGGGCATGATGGATGTGGCTACACAAGGAGGGAGTGTGTACAGCCTTGTTGGTGGCTTGTTAGTCTGTCTCACAGTCCCTGAACCACATTATTTTCCCCACTGCCAAGCTCTCTCTGCAAGTGCTAAAGCCCTAAATAAAGCAAGTCTAGATTTCCTCAGGTTCTGAATCTCTGGTCTCCCTGGGGCTCCTTTTCAATTTAAATGGGCTTGTTTGTTACTATCAAAATTATATATATTCAGAGACTAAGCATTAGTCTAGTGGCTTGTGTATGGGGACGCTGGTGGGTGTGGTCCTTTCAGATTCAGATATGCTGGAAAAATGGTATGGGAATCTACAGGAATTATAACCTCAGCTGAATATCAGCTATCAATGGCAATCAGTTTGCTGACTGATGGGACCTGTCAGCAACTCTCTGTGTCACTTGATAGGGCTCACCCTATGCAGAGACCAGGCTAATCTCTACACCCCTGAATTAGTCTTTCATTCCCACCTTGGTGCATATATTTTTGTTAAATTGCTTTCATAGTCACTTTATGGCTGAAACACTGTGGATATGCTTTAAATTTTCACTCTCACTCACTTGCTCATGCAGCCTGTACACTTCCCATTCTTACTCTCATTAAGAGACTTGATTGCTCCTTAATATTTAAGGTCCCCAAAGTATTGTTATTTATCCCTTTAAATAATCTATTTTCAGGAATTGGATGTTAGTATATGAACAAATGTATGTGGTTAAAAATAAACAGTTCTACAGAAAAGTCTACACAAGTATATTTATTTCAGACAAAATGAAAAACCAATATTCATGGATAAAGTCCCATTTATCATGTAACTGGATGAGAATGGGAACAAAATGGGGGTCATTATTTTTGGGTGAGGTGAGGTGAAATTGGATTTAACATTGTGTTTGAGAATATTTCACTCATATGACGACGTGTGCATGCGTGTGTATGTGTATGTGCGGCTGCTTGTACTAGCCCAGACTGAAACTGGTTTTATAGTGCTAGCCCACTCAGATACAATGCCGCAGTGAAGCATGGATACCCCACTCAGACACATTATACTGACTCCGAGCCGACCAGTCCTTGTTGTACCCATTAATGCCGAGCACCAGGCAGGGACCAACAAGTACCATATTTTAACGTCTTTTGGTATGACGCGTTTGAGGATCAAACCCGCGACCTTCCGCTCTCCAGGCGGACGCTCTAACCACTACACCACAGAGGCGGTCCCATTGTTTTTGGAAACATATGCTCCAGAAGTAGGTGAGTGAGTAGGCTGCTTTAAACTATGTCATCGTGGGCAACACCGGAATTAACCTTCGAACATTTTACCCATGTGTGGAATCTAACTTGGGCCTTAACTTGGGCCTTCACAGTAATGAGCAAACACTTTAACCACCAGGCCACCCCACTGCCCCTATAGTGATGTGTTAGAGAGACCAATTGGAGAACTTCCCAGGTCACTTGTGTTTCTACAGCTATTGTTCCTACAGGGTATAGGTGACCCCTACTGTCCAGGAATCCCTTCATGGTCTTGCTGGAGGACCTGGGGAATGTATGGGCATGGTGTGGAGTGATGTTTGGAACTTGATCAGGCAGGAAAAGACTTCTGAGGGGCAGCACATATGAGGTTTCACTGATGAAAGTTAGTGAAGTGTCAGGCTTGTACGTGTGATCAAGATGTCAAATTGTGGTTGACAGAGGAGGCCATGCCACTATGGCGTCTAGTGGGGGTTCCCAGGGTTGGTTTATATCAGTGTGTCATCATGTCTCGGCCACTGGTAAGGCAGACGGGGAATGCTTCAGCAACCCAACAACAGAAAGAATATGTACCTTCTGCTATACTAAAGAAGGGAAAGATGAGGAACCCTTTTTGTTGAAATGCCCTCTCTACCAAGATGTGAGACACCAACTAATAGCTTCACCTGCCTTACCTTTGCACTCACTTAATTCAACTCACTGTGACTTAAAAGGCTAGCACTATTAAACCAGCTTCAGTCTGTGCTAGTACAAGCAGCCGCACATACACATACACATGCATGCACGTCGTCATATGAGAGAAATATTCTCAAGCACGACGTTAAACCCAATTCCACCACCACTTAAAATACTCCTCAATCCACTAGCACCTTCTGGTAAAATTGCCATCTTATTTACAATATGTTCATGAAATGAAAATATGTGCCTCCTCTCTAGACCTTGGACTGGCATTGTTTCTGTGAACTTGTAGATATGAGATTTTATAACGTATTGCTATGCCTGTGTTTGTGTCCGTTCTTCTTCTTCTCCTCATTCTTCTTCTTCTTCTAAATTTGGTGCTGAAGACACCACTAGCAGAGGTTCCTAAATTTGGATTATATCACCATGCCATCATGTATCTACCACTATTTGGAAGTTTGGAGCTGAAGCCAACAAATTACCCTTGTATTTAAGTTGGCATTGCGTAAACAGTTCCTTAATGCATCAAATCATAAGTAGCTGTTATTCATGGTATCCATGTTGGAAATAAAATCTGAATAACCATTCATTGCTGTAATAATCTACCAACTGTTGTATAACAATGTGTTCCACCTGCTATGGATTTAGAGTCAGTTTGGTTCAATGGCCCTTTAAATGGTTATGTACAGTTTAACACAGGAGCCTTAAGGTGATGCAGATCTGAGACCTTGACCCTTTTTGGTAAATGCCACTAGCACAGGAATGGTGCTGGCAAACCTAAAAACATGCTCAGGGCAAACCTTAATTCGAACACTGTAAGTTTCTACAAGACTGGTTCCTAACACCACTGGGCCACCCATACCTGATATGTGTTAAGCATTTCAAAATAACCTGATTTACAGAACAGCCTTTTTCATGAATAACAATATTTGGTTATTATCCATTATTATTCATTTATTAACAAAATTATGTGAAAGCTTTTGTTTTGGTTGTTCCTGGCTAGATTTACGATGCTACAGTGGATTAAGATAAACAGGCCACAGCACCTGGTAATGATGTTATCAGGCTGTAACATGTTGTCATACAAGGGAGTTATGGCCATGTATCACCTAAATCATTATAGATGAACCAATGACAGCCAGATGGGCACAGGGCACCTGCTGTGACTGACTGCATCACCTGTTGCTGAAGCCCGAGATGCACCCAAGGCGGTGGGCTGGAAAGTGCAAGCAGTACTACACTATGATGGGGCTTGAAAACATATGCGTGAAATATTTTTGTGTTTGATACATGAAAACGTATCCGATATGGGTACTCTTTGTTTACTTTGTGAAGATTACTAGAGATAAGCCGTATGTGTGAAGTTCATGTATGTTAGACATGTTAAGTATGGAAACTAAAATTGGTAATTGTATTCTGGAAGATGTCCAGGGCTGTTGAAGACTGAGTGAGTGAGTGAGTTTAGTTTTACGCTGCTTTTAGCATTATTCCAGCAATATCACGGTGGGAGACATCAGAATTGAAGACTGAACTACATTAAGTAATGAATGGCCATCAAATGCATAGGGATAAGATGTGATGTATTATTGGAAACACCCCACTACATTACAGTATGTGGTCTTGCATACATGCAGGTTACACAAACATAAAGGTAATTTTTTTACATATTTCTAAAAGGTTTAACAATTTTTTTAAAGATACATGCATATATTAGATAATTTGGTACATTATTATTTGTTATTTCTGCAGAAAAAACATAATTAAGTCTGGTTAAGTTAATAAAAATACAATTTTTAACCTGACATAAAAAATTGAATTTAATAGCTCCATTATAACACTTATATGCTATTCAACTTTTGATAGGGATAATTAGATATGTCATTGTTTTGAAATCTACACTACATATGAGAATCAGATTGTGTGTCATGGAAAGAAAAATATATCCTTACAAAAAGTTGAGTAGTATAATTGGCCATAATGGCACTGTGAACCAATTCTCAGAGATTACTGGGTTAGTCCTGACATTTCCATCCTCGTCACTGTGTTCATCACATGCAAAATTACACAACAGAAGGATGGGGATGAGGGGATAGTCTCTAATGACAACCCCCCTTGCTTCCTAACCAGGCAGAAATAGATGTCATTTCAAAGGAGCACCCTGTTTCAGCAGCAGATATCACAGGGGCTTACAGTGTTGGAATCTGACACTTTTTAATATTTACTCAAAATAGATTTAATATAACTTTGATGTAAAAAGAAATTAGGTTCTTTTAACAAATTCAGAGATATTGATTGATAAAAATATCATCAATCGATAGTCTTCGTTCTGTCTGTTGGAGACATGAATTGATATCATTTTCAGTATGCTTTCATTCATGACAATAATTTTTCATTCATGGCAATAATGTTCATTTTAGTAACTGAAGATAGAAAATGATTGTATAGAAATGCATGCAATTTGATGGGAAGGATTTTCCCACAGAACTGACTTGAGTACATCTGAACCTCATTATGAAGAGATCAGTGGATATTTTTGTCCAGTCGTGTACACATGTCTGTCATAAACCCATCAAGGTTGGAATTAGTTTACAATCATCCACAAACAAAAGGAGGGCCGATGCCTGACCACCACCTGTATAATTATTGTGACCAAGTGGTATCAAATTGGGAACGCTGTCCACACTCGGTAGCAGTTACACTATGGAACCAATCTAATATTGGTTCGCATGCAGAATCTCAGAGTTACATCTTCTTTCCATATTATTCTGTCTCGAAGTCCCTGAACCCCATTATTTTTTCTTCTGCCTAGCCCTTCCTGCAATGTTAAAGTAATGTTAAAGCAATGTTAAGCTCTTAATGAAGCAAGTCTAGATTTCCACATGTTCTTAATCTCCCATCTCACTGGGGCTCTTTTTCAATTTATAGCTTCTCCAAAAAAAGTTAAGAATACCTTATTTTATTGATTTGACTGTGGTAAATCTGTCATGAAACATATGGCTTTTTTAAACCATTTTGGTACTAGTACTATACAATGCAAATGGAATTACGTGCCGTTTGAAGCTATAAATTTGTATAAAACAGTGCTGGCAATAATCAAGTAATGACCACAAACAAAATCAGACACAAGAAGCATTGTTCTATGCTGAAAAATGCTAATGGATCTTTAACATTTTGGGGGATCTTTTTGGGTAGTGAAGACTTAGAACCCATCCAAATAATTTCATCCTTGGTATTCATGATCAATATTTCCTTTGATTACTGTATATCATTTACCTGCTTGGGTTAATATACAACAGGTGGGAATTACTGCAAGTGGTTGTTTAAAAAAGACTATTGATTCGCAAATAAAACAAGAAAACACACAAAATGGTTGCTGATGGATAAAAAATCAGAAAAGACAAAGTGCATTCTTTTAAGTATCTTTCATGATGATGACAGTTAACTTGATCTCAAATTTCATTTGCTTTTTCACCGTACTTTGAAACACAGATACATCATATAGGGAAATATATCCAAAATTGATACATGGGCCATTATCTTTATGACCCCTGGCTTAATTTGCATCCATCATATATTCAAAAGAATCACAAGTCATCAATCATAGACCTCACGATTGACTTCTTATTGGAGGATGGAAACAACCAATCATTAGTGATATTGAGTAATAGGAACATCGTTTAAGAGAACAAATATGTAAATATTTGTTTTTACCCATGTGCTACAAAATATTCATGATAACATTTAGAAATTATGTTTTCTTATATTTAAAGATTTTGTCCATACATGGATAAAACATTTGGAAATATTATTAATTATACTTTATACAAAACTGTAAAGACAGCGATTTTCCTGTATCCCTCTTCGCTAATGCACATGAATAATATGCAATAAGTACATTTAAAGTCTTTTCAATTTAAAAAATCCTCAAGGAGTAAAATACTGTGAATTCAGACCATCAAACATCCTTAATTGGACTAGATTAGTAATTTAGTACCCAGCTTGATATGGTTAATACATAACCTTCTCTCAGTATTATCAGCAAATAACTGCCCCACACTATTTTGGCTAAAGCACTTTCTTTACCATTTATGACATGGACCAAGTGGAATCACGTTATACAACCATCATTGATGTCTTCATCATTTGCCATTCAATAAAGTCCTGGCATCAATGGTTGAGCCAATCAGCTTCTCTTGTAATCACTCTGACCGAATCTTATTGCCTGTCTTAGGTCGTAACAGATACATTGACAATCTGTCTCAGTTATGTCCGTAAAATTGATAACTTTTTACTCAGACAACTGACTTATCATAGAGAGACACCATGATTTATATCAGGTCAGTCACAGAACTACACCAATCAATTTATGACCACAAGTCCTGTCTTTCAGAAATGATTGCATTGAACTCAGTGATACCAGTTTGAGGGTTTCTCAGACAATTGTCTACCACGTGTCTTGTCTGTTTCTTGTTGTATGACCAGTGCTGCCACAGTGCCATGTTCAGAGAATGGTCTGGCTGGATGTCTATGGCACCTGTCCACGCCTTATGGTGTTGACCACAATATTTATGCTTTCCCCAGTGACCATCTTGATACTCTAGACCCCATGGTGCCATTGGTATATGCAGGCCTCTCATTGAATGCTGCTTATAAAACACCAGGAATTCTGTGAATTTTGGTTTTTGGAATCCTTGCTGGTTTTTAACCAAATAGGCTTTGATGGTGTCAGTTGTGGTTACAAGAAATATTGGGAAACTGGTGGACTATTTTTCTGATGTTTTCTCTGGAATATGTAGTGGAAAATGTATTATTGATCTTCTTTGTTTTCAGGACTGTTATCATGTTTTTTTTATCATACTGAATTATTAATCCGAAATCTGGAAGAATACTAGTATTCAATTTGGCATTTAAACCTTCTGTAGTATTTGGTTTGTTATTACTGATAATTATTTGTTCTGTCAAGTTTTTTATTTAGAACAAATGCTTGAATGATCTGTATGAGATGTAAGAAAGAACATATCTGTTTACCAGAAAAGTAGTCACAGTATATATTTATATTTTGCAATCCTAAACTGATTGCTATTAAACACTTTCAAATACTTCTTTGCATAACATGTTCTAAAGAAGGGAATGTTGAAATTTAAGTTTTATGGCTCCCTATCCATCAAACTTTCAGAGATGTGGAATGAAAAGTAATGTATAACTTCTAAAAATCTGAAAAAGTGCACTCATTTCAAAAGTTTGTCATAGAAAAAATATAACATCCTCGACCAATGTAAATAATTTCCAGTTTTCAAGCACCTGTTCTTCCTTATCTGAAAGGACCCCATCAATGGGTCAGTATGTGTTGTCATCAGCAGCTCTGTCTTCCATCCAAAGATTTACTCTTTCTCAAGTGTCCATCTTGAATACCAGCCCTTTCCCTGCACAGGATGTTTAGAACAAGACACAGATGACAGATAGGGGACAGGATTTAATGAAGGTACACCGTAAACATTTCAGCTGGTCTGCATCCAATTATCGCTTTGAAAGGAGCTTGAGAAAGTCTAAGGCTTGCTTCTATCAGACTGGACACTGGGCTGGTGCCACTAAGACCTCTTGTTGAGAAACATTACTGTGTAATTGCTCATTTCTAGGGCCTTGTAATAGTAATACCTGATAAAGGGGTGGTCTTTGCTCCCTACAGGGAAGTGGTGTTATCTGTTGTGGTACTTTAAAGAGAGTAAAGCTATTGGAGGAGCTGTGGAGGAGTTTCTGGGGACAGTAATGGTGGCATATGATATTGTAGGCCAATTACTGTCACTATTTAGAAAATATATTTATAACATGTGGTCATTAAAACAGAATGTGTGCTTTATTTCCTGCAATAAAATGTACATTTTTACATTTGGAATGGAAAGCAGTGCCTGAGGATGATAAGAAAAATGTTTAAGAAGTAATTTAAGTGATGAACTTATATTATGATATGAATTATAGGCCTTTTAAGTCTTCACCCAGCAGTATGAAGACACTCCCTTGTTGAATTTTGTTAAAAGCATACAAATGAACTTGTCACATTAAGAATTACTTAAGACTTCAAAGTTGACAAATAAGTAACTTTTTATCTGTATGTGTGATCTAACATACTTAGTTTACAACGAACCGTGACCATATTTGGCAGATGGGCTCCCCAGGATAGGCGGGAGAGGAGTTCTCAGAAGCTTGAGCGAAGGCTCTGGGAAAAGCGTATTCATTTCAAGTTACAAGTATTTTGATGTAAAAAACAAGTGGATTCCCTGGTCGTGTTGTGACCCATTTTCAACTGCAACCACCTGGGCAATTCTGTGGCTTCCACTGACAAGGTTGTTTTACAAGCAGGACCTTTGGAGGATGTTTATGCAACTTGGGGGTGTTATAATGTAACAGTGTTTCCGGAAAAGGCCCATATTGGACAGTTCTTCAGTACAAAAATCACAGTTCAAGATGGTAATGGTGTAATTCAATTTCCCGTTAAGATGTCCTTTGTTCATGTTCAGACCTCAGTGTCACCAAAATGCTTTTAGAGACATTTTTCTTGACAATATAAAGGTGGTTATGTGTACTATGGTTTTAGAGACAATGCAGTTGAAACTATTGGAAAAACTATTGTGACAGGATGTCATGCACATGTTTTCTATAACAATTATATTAACTGTTTTACAGTGATTTCTTTTTATGGAGTTTTTATATACAGAGATTTGATTGAAGGCAAGGGGTAGAATAAGCAGCTTTGATGCTATACTCATTTCATGAATGAATTTCATGATGAAGAACACTGAAGCAATAATTTTTTGCAATGTGTCTCAGGCCATGCCTCTTTGGTGTCCCCTCCCCCTCCATGCTAGAATCTCCAATGGTCAGCCCCTTTAATGTGTAACATGGCAGTTGGGTAGCCTAGTGGTTAAAGTGTTCGCTCGTCATCACTCACTCACTCACTCACTTTAGTGTCTTACGCTATAATCGCTCTGTGACCATGGAACCTAGTTGTCCTTTAAGACATTCTCTTTGAAACGAAAACTTGTACAACATTACTAAAATAAATATGGTGAGAAGCAGGTGCAGGCATATAAATGTCAAATCAAGTTTAAAAATGTCATCATCTTGCATCGTCTCCTGCAAGGATATCACACATCCCTCCTGATGGATTATGTCAGTGGTGTGTCTGCCTCGTAACATAGTGCACCATGAAAAGAAGGACTAGTTCCCACAGCAGCCAGTTGCTGGTTGCTTGAGAAATTTGATTCTCACAAGTGGGAAGTGAAGAGTGGCCTAGGGCCTTAGGCTGGTTCCACAAAGCGATGGTAGAACTGTCACAGTCATAAGTCTGTGTTAAAAGTATACAAGTTTCGGTCACCTTAGTGTGACAATCACTTTGTGTAAAGGGCTTTGTTCAACAAAGTGATCGTATTGCTGAGACTGTCGTAGGTCTGTGTTAAAGTATGGGAGTTACAATCAGCTTAATGCTATGATTACTTGGGCCCCGTTCCTCAAGGTGATCGTAAGCGCTAAGATGATCGTAACTCGCATACTTTAACATAGACTTACGACTGTCGTAGCGATACGATCGCTTTGAGGAACGAGGCCTTGGTTGTTAAGGGCTCTGTTCAACAAAGTGATCGTTGTGCTCCAACTGTCGTAAGTCTAGGTTGAAGTAAGGGAGTTAAAGTCAGCTTCATGCTTTGCATGCTTTGTGTAAAGGCTCCATTCTACAAAGTGATCATAGCATTACGACTGTTGTAAGTCTAGTATTGGCGTCAGCTTAGTGCTAAGATCTTTCTGTGTAACAGGGCCTGTTCCACAAAGCATCACAACTGTCCTAAGTCAATGTTCAAGTATGGGAGTTAAAGTCAGCTTCATGCTACAATCACTTTACCAAACAAAGCCAGGCTTCTGGATCTGGAGAGTGGAAATCATCATGGGTTGATCAGGGTATCTGATCATCAGCCCCAACCAAACATCTCAGAGGGATTTCCTTACACAGGACCAGGGTTGCATCAGGGGTTATCTGAACTAACAGGGGGCTTGTCCGCCATCTCTCTCTACACTGTTGGTCTGGAGACAGTAGACACAACATGGAGCTACATTGGTGACTGCGCTTGTGAATTGGCAGGAATTGGTGGCCTGTCATTCAAGGACAGCCTCTTGTTGGCTTAAGTGGCTGTCAATTTGATATTCCACAGAGATGGAGGGTTCCAGTTTTGTTGAGAAAATATTTTATGTTCCTGAAAATAATTTGCTCTTAGGTCTTACAAAGCATATAATTCACTGGACATAGTGTATGTTTTGAAAGTAACTGTTTGTTACTGTAAAATATTTGCATTGAGGAAATTTCGCAGATTTAGTCTTTTCACTACCTTTCCAGATTGTGTCATGCAGTAGACTTCAAATCATTTGTGTAGAAAAAGTATTTTTCAAATGTCAGAAGAATATATGTATAAAATGATAGTATAACATATACAATGCAGTCCAATTAGTATTACACAATGCATCAACATGCAACACTGTCGTACTGTATCTATACATGCAAGAGAGGGAACATGTATAGACTAACACTTAGTCTCTGAATATATGTAAGTTTGATAGTAACAAACAAGCCCATTTAAATTGAAAAGGAGCCCCAGGGAGACCAGAGATTCAGGGAACCTGGGGAAATCTAGACTTGCTTCATCTAGGGCTTTAGCACTGCAACCCGTGAAGATCCGGGGTAGAATAGGTCTTCAGCAACCCATGCTTGCCACGAAAGGCGACTATGCTTGTCGTAAGAGGCGACTAACAGGATCGGGTGGTCAGGCTCGCTGACTTGGTCGACACATGTCATCGGTTCCCAATTGCGCAGATGGATGCTCATGCTGTTGATCTCTGGATTGTCTGGTCCAGACTCGATTATTTGCAGACCGCCGCCATATAGCTGGAATATTGCTGAGTGTGGCGTAAAACTAAACTCACTCACTCACTCACTCACTTTAGCACTGCAGGGAGGGCTAGGCAGTAGGGAAAATAATATGGCTCAGGGACTGTGAGACAGACTTGAATACGTACTGTACCTATACTTGTACCATCCATCCCTCAACCCTACCCTCACCCATAAGCAGACTGAATGCAAATATGTAGATAAAGGAATGCTTTCAAGTCAAGGGGAACACAGAGCAATTATACAAACACTTACTGTTAGCACTTGTAATGATATTTCTTACTTATTCCTATCCAACACCAAACAGATGTAGTCCAACTGTTTTTTATGGATCCAGTTATTAATATAGTCACCAAATACATTATCACATACCTCTAACTTCAGACATATATTTACCAGTAGATAATACAGTATATATGCTGTGGTTCTTGGATATCTCTTGATTGCCAATTGTTGCTACACTCAGCAATATTCCAGCTATATAGAACAAACTTTATGGATAACAACTTCTTTTTATTCGTGAATGCGACGTTTCGATACAGATTCTTGTTACATTGTTACATCCAGTATATATACACTTCCCCCTTCTTCATGTTCCATTATGCTTGAATCTGTATCGAAACGTCGCATTCACGAATAAAAAGAAGTTGTTATCCATAAAGTTTGTTCTATATTGTACTTCCCAACTTCTAAAATGCCACTCAAAAAAAATATTCCAGCTTTATAAAGGTGGTCTGTAAATAAGGGAGTCTGGAGCAGACAATCCTGTGATCGACATCATGAACATTGATCCCCTCAATTAGGATAAGATGACATGTATCAAACATGCTAATGAACCTGACCAACAAATCCTTACAGTAAACATGGGTTCGTGAAACCAACTCTTAACCAAGATCTTCATGTGTCTGATTCAGGTGAGGTGAGGGGCTGTGGGGTAGCCTAGTGGTTAAAGCGTTGGCTCGTCACGCCGAAGACCCGGGTTCGATTCCCCACATGGGCACAATGTGTTAAGCCCATTTCTGGTGTCCCCCGCCGTGATATTGCTGGAATATTGCTAAAAGCGGCGTAAAACCATACTCAGTCAGTCAGTCAGGTGAGGTGAGGTGAAATTGGGTTTAACGTCGTGCTTGAGAATATTTCGCTCATATGACGACGTGCATGCGTGTGTATGTGTAGGTGCGGCTGCTTGTCCTAGCCCAGTCTGAAGCTGGTTTTATAGTGCTAGCCCACTGAGATACCATGTTTCATAAGTATGAGTTTCTGAAGGATCCTTATGACACGGCTCGGTTTATGAGATGTTAGCCTACTTGCACCAGGTGCAACCTAAGATAAAAACCTTCACCAGCCAAATTCCAATTGCAATGTTTTTATTGCAATATGTAATGACAGAAATATGCTATTGAATTATTTAGATGTTTTATTCAGAAGTTGATCCACTCAGAAATTGACTTGCATCTGATGCACGTTAGACTAATAACTAGGTTGCACTTTGTAATATTGGATTGTACCAGTGTAAGGAACAAAGCACTAAATTGAGCCCTGTATGATAATCCTAAAGTAAGACTAATGAACCCTGCATCAGCGACCATCAAGGAGCACAGGATAGCCCTTACTCCTAAACCACTGGTATCAAACCATAAAAGTGGTACTGTGTTGCATAGGGACTTTCATTTGTCGTTGGCAGCTCCTGTTATCCAGGCCATTGTTACGCAGACCTCCACACACCAACAGAACTACCGGTCCTCAGGCTGGTGGAAGTATCTGTCTGTCATGCTACTGTTTCCTGTCCCAAACAAGTGTTTTTGCCGCCATCGCAGTGGTTCTAACACAGAACAGCATGTAAGCACCTGACTGCGGTCTTACCCTGCCTCAACACTTCAGCAGGATATAATTTATGTTTGCCAGCTTCTTACATATCACTTGCTTGTAATTGACAAAACTTCGCAACCTTTATGAAGATTGACATGTGAAGGAGAAAAAACACATTTTATGACCTTCTGTAATTTCATTTCGTTCTTACAGTAATTGGAACATGGTAAGAATTTGAAATATGTTGGACAAAGTTAAATTAAGTAAATTTTGGTCTGAAGCAGCAAATACGGTCTGGAAATCATAAATTGATGTCAAGGTGTCTGCAGAGTTTGATGTTGAGTGGTATGGTTAATGATATGTCTATGAAACATATCTCCTGATTTAGTTGCTGGTACCAGAAAGGAGAGAGTATAAACATTGGATAAACACAGCATTATAACCTGCATGTGATATATAAACATTTATCCCACATTGAAGCGGAACAGATTATTATACTGTAAAGCCTAATCCCATAATGCCTACACCAGATGGTTTAATGGATGTCCGGCAGGCTGTTTATACTGGAGGAATTGCTTGATTAAACACTCAGGCTGAATTTTGGTTAACGTTTTCCTCACATTTAATATTTTAGTCTTTGTGAGAGTTTTTGTGAGGAATAAAATGTCTTGCTTTGTGATGCTTTGATGAATAATTCACGTTAGAAAAGATGAGGTGAAAATGATTCAGCTGCCTTTTGTAAAGTACTTTACAAGGGCAGTCACAATTTAACCTGAGTTGTGTATGTCATCTCTATCTATGAGACTTGAGAGCCTAAGTAATTAAAACTTTATCAAAATGTAAATTTAAAGAACTGTTTTACAGTTTAATTGCCAAACACACCAGACTTTGCATAATTTGTTAAGTGTGGTATTAAGTTGACATTAACCCTTTTATAAAGTGTTATTTAATGTCGTGTGATAGCCTTGGCAACATCACCGCTTGATTACCATAGACCGAGGTGGGAACGGCTGTCATCAACCGATGTGCAGCCACCAGCTTGTAGAAATCAATAGGCGAATCCTTGAGCAAATTTGATAAAGTCATAATGAACATGAAAGTTACCAGTTCTAATTTACTCATCTTTTAAAAGAGGTTTGTATTGACACTGCAGAGGCATTGATTGGCTAGAATGAGAGTGTGATGGAGAGCATAAAGCTGACTTTTCAACCTTGATGTATTCACCAAGATTAGACTTGTCTGAGATGCCTGGACATCCAATTTCAAGATGGGGATGTAGAAATGAAGGCATGCATATTGTAGGATCCTGCATCCAGCACTTCCATCTAAGCTGCGGGGCGGTAGAGTAGTCTGATGTAACATTTTCAACATAACATTCTGTTCTCTTAAAGATAATATCAGTTTTCAGACGCCTGTTGTATTTTGTTCACTTTGGTGATAAGGACCAGTGTCACAAGAAGTTACAAAGAAATTACATTATGATCAGTAATTTATGAATATCAGCAATACAATGTCATAGAATGTTTAAAAAAAGAAAGAAAAAAAAGAATATCTTATAGCTTTGCATTTAGTGGTAAAAAGTATGAATTCAAAAATAGCTGAAAAAATTAAACTTCAGACTGCAAGACAAAAGTTTGTGAAATTTCAACCAGACAGAAAGAATACGAGCATGATGCACTTCCCACACTTTACTGATTTCTCTGGTTATAAATGACGCGCACTTTAATGAGATGACCGCCTACGTGGTGTAGTGGTTAGAGCGTCCGCCCGGAGAGAGCGTAAGGTCGCGGGTTCGATCCCCGACCGCGTCGTACCAAAAGACGTTAAAAATGGTACTTGATGGTCCCTGCCTGGCGCGCTCGGCATTAATGGGTACAACAAGGACTGGTCGGCTTGGAGTCAGTATAATGTGTCTGAGTGGGGTATTCATGCTTCACTGCTTCACAAAACCAGCTTAAGTCTGGTCTAGTACAAGCAGCCGCACATACACACGCATGCACGTCGTCATATGAGTGAAATATTCTCAAGCACAACGTTAAACCCAAATTCACCTCACCTCACCTTAATGAGATACGTGAATTATTGTCAGTTCCTGAGACATGCGATGCCTCAGTGTGCAGTGTCACATGGGGCAAGACTTGAACATGTTAAATGTTCACCTTGCTATTGCATGTATGTTCACATTTTCACATGAAATGTTTCCTAAAGATAATGATACTTTGTACACACAGTTTTCATCTTGTGTCTAGGTAGAGATATCCATTTCTGAACAGGATCTGCAGTCAGCCTCTATTGAGTTTCCCATGATTAAGGCCTATAATTTTGTGTCCAGTGTTTATGGTAAGATTTCTAATATTAAGTCCCTGGTGAGGTCAAGGTTTGGATGAGTAAGGCCATTTAAATTTCCAATAGTCAAGGCCCTGTTGATCTCAGGATACCACTGATCAAAGCCATATTGACTTCGGTTTTCAAACATTTAAGGCCCTGTTGATCTCAGGATTCCAATCATCAAAGCCATATTGACTTCTGTTATCTCAGGTTTTAAATAATAAAGGCCATATTGACTTCTGTTTTCCCATATTCAGGGCCCTGTTGATCGCAGGTTTTAAATGATAAAGGCCGTTTTGACTTCTGTTTTCCCATATTCAGGGCCCTGTTCATCTCAGGTTTTTAAAGATAAAGGCTGTATTGACTTCTGATTACCATATTCAAGGCCCTGTTGATCTCAGGATTCTAGTGATTAAGGCCATATTGGCTTCTGTTTTCCATTATTCAAGGCCCTGTTAATTGCAGGATTCCAATGATTGAGGCCATATTGACTTCTGTTTTCCATTATCCAAGGCCCTGTTGATCGCAGGATTCCAATGATTAAGGCCATATTGACTTCTGTTTTCCCATATTCAGGGCCCTGTTCATCTCAGGTTTTTAAAGATAAAGGCTGTATTGACTTCTGATTACCATATTCAAGGCCCTGTTGATCTCAGGATTCTAGTGATTAAGGCCATATTGGCTTCTGTTTTCCATTATTCAAGGCCCTGTTGATCGCAGGATTCCAATGATTAAGGCCATATTGACGTCTGCTTTCCAATATTCAGGGCCCTCTTCATCTCATGTTTTAAATGATAAAGGCCATATTGACTTCTGTTTTCCAATATTCAGGGCCCTCTTCATCTCAGGTTTTAAATCATAAAGGCCATATTGACTTCTGTTTTCCAATATTCAGGGCCCTCTTCATCTCATGTTTTAAATGATAAAGGCCATATTGACTTCTGTTTTCCAATATTCAGGGCCCTCTTCATCTCAGGTTTTAAATCATAAAGGCCATATTGACTTCTGTTTTCCAATATTCAGGGCCCTCTTCATCTCAGGTTTTAAATGATAAAGGCCATATTGGCTTCTGTTTTCCCATATTCAGGGCCCTCTTCATCTCAGGTTTTAAATCATAAAGGCCATATTGACTTCTGTTTTCAAATATTCAAGACCCTGTTGATTTCAGGTTTCAAAATATCAAGGCCATATTGACTACTGCTTTCCAATAACTAAGGCCCTGTTGACCATAGGATACTAAACATCAAGGCCATATTGACTTCTGTTTCCCAATATTCAAGGCCCTGTTGACCTTAGGTTTCAGATGATTAAGGTCTGATACTGTGGGTGTTTCTTTGAATTGTATTTTTCATAGCACATCTGTTGGGTTAGACAAGTTGAGCTTGTCACAGTTTCTTCATGAAGGGTCGACATTTGACAGGAAAAGCAAGAAAGGCAACAGCTTCCAGCATGATTATTGAAACTCGCAGGCATGATCATGACTGGGACAATAATTACAGAATTGAACACCTAGAACCGATCGTTCTATGAGAGATTCTCTCGTCACAGTTCAAGAAGAAATTCAAACATTGTTGACCTGAGGCAATGAATCTTTCGGGAGGGTTCAATATCTAACATGTCCATTTGATCCCAAGCCCCAAGTGCTGAAATTGTCAATATTTTAACTGACCCTGTGAAAGGTTTTGGCAATGACCAGTATTCACAGAGTAGAGCAGTCTCCACAAAAACAACTTCAACCTTTAATCTAGCATGCACTTACTGTTTACTATAGACTAAGCACACTCCCATCACTACCTAAATTGAAATTGCCCTCAGTAACATTTTGTAATTGTACCACATCACTGATCACCAAAGGACAGTGTAACCTTGATTAAGGTCAGGACTATGCCGTCATGCAATTTAAGATAAATATGTCCCGAAATATCATTTTGTTTGTCATGTTCATAAATTTTATTGTCCGTTTTGGATCGTGTACATATTTGTGTTTTAGAACACTCTGGTTGGCAAGTAGCACTGGTGATCAGTATCATGATATTTAGGACTTACATATCAGATGAGGCTGGGTTTTTGACTGGGGGGAAATGGGGTATCCAAGTAGTTAAAAGAATTTGCTCATCACACGCAAGACCAGGTTTGTGAGTATTTTGTTTTGAATGTGGTATTTTTCAAGGCCTCATTTTGGTACTTGGATACTTGGTATTCAAGCTGTTAAAGAATTCGCTTTTCACACACAAGACCTAGGATTGTAAGTATTTTATTTTGAAGGTGGTATTTTTTAAGGCCTCATTTTCTTAAAATCAGAATTATTTTCACATAGCATTCAAAGTAATAATGTGAAACTCAGCCAGAGATCTGTTTGATTGACCCTGTTAACAGTGAAACACAAGTCCACTCTGCAAACCCATAACACTAGTTTCAACTATAGTAAAAGAATCAGGTGTTTTAGTTTGCAATTTAGGATTGTTTACTGACCTTCACTCCAGACATTTGACATGTCTCTGAACAGGTGTAGATAAATTACTACAAAACTATTGCATGTTCTTTTCTTTAGGGAGAAGCCTCACAAATGGCACTTTTTTCATTTGGTGGCAAATTTGAGACTTTTTTCTGTGATTTTATTTGCTGCCACTTTCTTTCCCATCTCACCACAAATACCTTCTGAAGTGTATCTGATTAGAATGACCTGTATCTTGTACTTCCTTAACGTTTTCCCAAAGGGGCCTAGACTGATTTAGTTATACGACTTTATAAATTATGTGTCAAGCTGGTAATACCTTATCTCAGTCATCATCACAAGTTTTAAAGTAATCATATAATGACGTCTTCAATAGGCCATGATAATGTCTACACAGCTGTCGCATCACGAGACATATTAGATTTCCCGCCTTCCCCATATGGGTCTTTAAGACTTTATTTGAACTTAGTTTAATCACATTTTAAATATACTGTTGCTTTTCCTGTTTATTTGCTAGATAAAGACTTGTCAGTCTCCTTTTGCCTGTACTTGAGAAGAAAGTCTATTAAAAAACATCATTGTTTAGCATAAATATTTAAAAGCCTATGAACTTCATGTTTTTTCTATTAAGTCCTTTTCCTTGTATGAAGTCTGATTTTTATGGGCGGGTATTGTAAGTTTCAAATGCTTGCCGTGCGGGATGCAAATAAATATTTTCATTGACTGAGCTGGTTGAAATTTTAGATGAGGATCAAGACATGATGGGATGTCGGTGTGGTTCCATTTAATCAGTGTCACACAGTGTTGGAAGGAAGGCACCTGATTGGATTACAACTTAAAAGGCTGATTAATGTTAAATGTTTGTTTTACTTGTTGTGGCTGTGTGAAGTGTGTTTTTGCAACCAACATTACTTCTGTTGCAAATACGAATTTGTCTAGCGTTATGGGACAAGTACTGTGTACGCAAGAGGTTAAATTGTTCTATAAAAAAATCAGTTTTTTTGCAAGACTTTTTCATCCAAGGCAACAAGGCTCTGATACTGTGTTAAAGTTTAATAAAACTTTATTTAGGTTAAATAATGGGAATGACTGTAGATTTTGAGAGCACATTCAGTAAACTTATGATCAATGTAGCTTTTGTGAACATCGTAGTAAGTTGTCTCAATTATTTTTGGTCACAAGTGCAAAGTTGCAGAGATAAATCATATGCAAATATTTCCACAATCCATAAAATATATATGGAAATGTATCGGATTTCAGGATTGTTTGGACATGGTTGTAAATTTTGAACCGGTGCCAGTAGCTATGATTATATATATGTCTTGTCAAAATCCTTGAAATGGGCAATACGAGTGACTTGCATTTGCTGGAGTGAGACGGCAGTGTCTGGGCATGGGAGGTAGAGGACTGGTAGGGGCTACACTAGCCCAGGGGAGGAGGCAGAAGATCGTCACCAGACTCCACTGGATCCAGTTACACCATGGGAAAATTCTCTGGAATCTAGCCACTGTGTGAAGGGATGGCAGCAAAGACATGTGATAGTGGCAGCAGTGGTGATTCTCCCATGCACGGAGTGGAGTGGAGTTCAGATTGGAATTGGCTAGGATTAAGGCTACAAATTTACCATGATTCTTAACAGAATAAGGAAAGTAATAAATTACCCTTATTCCAGAGTTGCAGGAACTCCTATGACGCTTGGAGATTTAATCAAATTAAGATTTTGTTAAGATACTGTAGCTTAAGTTTCAAGATAACAAGGGTAGCGATAACCAGGAATGAGTTGACTTATTACAGGGGCTGTTGTTTGTGCCGTAGCCATGACACACCACAATGAGCTTGGAATCTATGTTCTTTGTATATTAATAAAAAGAGTAACTAAGGCAAACTTTTAAAAATGAATTTGAATAAAAACGCTTTGTTAAAAAATACTTTGTATTCTTTAAAATCAGCAGTTGTTCATTGTTGTGGAAAGGCACTTGATTGTATTACAACATAATTTCTGTTCGTTGATATGTTGCTGGGAAGAAATAAAACACAAGACTATAATTTGATTCTTTTATGTTGATATGACATTCTCCAACCAAATAAACAGTATTTTTGGAAGGCAATGGTGGATTGAGATATATTTAAATTGTGAATGAAGGGTTTTGAAATTTTGAATTGCAATAGTTTATGTCCTACTAACATTTCAGACAAGCTTCCATTCGAGTTTTCCTTTCATTAAGGTGATACATGCAGCGCTATAGACAACTTTTTGGGTCATTGAGTTATGTCTGTGTTCATCTCAATTGGGTATTCTAATTTTCTTTTGAGTAACCTAATAACATGTAGCCACCTCACTCAAAATCAATTGGGTATTTTGCCATTCTCCATAAATGTAAAAATATGATAAAGTTTAAATGTTGGTTTACGTGTTTGTTATTTATATATTATATGTAATATTAGAAACGATGATAAAAGACTGCAAGTTGCCAAGTTCATGTGTTATTTTATCTATCCACTGGTACCCAAGGTAAGACTTGACATTTTTGTGTGTACTCATGTAAGATCAAATTTATTGAGAATTTACAAAAATTCAAGCATACTTGTATACAATATAATTAATAAGAATTGAGTTTTGCAAAAATATATGCATAATTTACACAGATACGCAGGTGATCTGTACCTCGGAACATGATGATATTACTGGATTAATGTTCAAAACCGTGTTAAACTGAAGTAAGTCATAAAAGCCAACACTAACAAATCATTGTAAAATTTGGATGATGACAACCACACATGGTAAACACAAAATGGGTGGCCATCTTGGAGCACCTGTTTTACAAAGGTTTGTGACTGGCCCAAGAACATCTTATGTGCTTTATAGCTACAGATGGCGATAGAAAACATGCTGTGATCATAACAAGGGGTGAATGTATAAAGAAATTTAATGTGCTTTTTGCTGTTTGATCAGCAATGCTATGCCAGTTGTGATCACTACATGTGGAAGAGATGATCACTTATTCAGGGTTCATAAGCTTTTGCAGACAAACCAACTGACTGAGACATTCTGGCGGGACACAGTTACCTCGGTTTTCATCTCCATGTAGATTTTTGTGATAACTGTGTTTCCTAATTTCTTGGACTTTTCATTTCTGAAGTTTTTACATTTCCTGAAATATATACTTGAATTTAATTTCAAGAAGCAGCAGAAGAAAGACCATATTTACTCTCTTGTGAATTTATCATGTAGGGCAGGAGCAGTTAAAAATGAGCTGTTTGATTGAAAACATCTCATTTATTTTGTACAAATTACTTTTATTTAAAAAAAATAAAATATATTATTGTAATTTTTTCCAGTCCATTGAAATAGTGACTAAGGAAATCTGTGAAATATGAACTTTTATTTGGGAGGTCTAAATACCAAATTACTAACTATTCCTATAAGTTCCATTTCTCATTTCGTGGCCTCTGTATTTCCTTATCTTGTTTATGCAGAAGACTGAGAAGCCGGTATATGTTCATATTCACAACAGAGAGGCGCACAGACCTGGACAAGAATTCAAAACATGCATTCTTTTGTTATATGCATGTCATATTGGGATATGCTTGACTGTGGGAACCACGTTCAACCTGAAGCCACTTAGAGCCATCTTCTAGAACAGTTAGAACAAAGCCCAGTTTAACCATGAGAATAATTTCAGTTGTTCTGGTTTGTTGTTTTCAAAATAACATTGAGGCAATCCCATGGTTTCACAAGGGCATAGCCTTACTCCAAGGCTGTACTGAATGCTGAGCCCATGGATGTATAGTAATTCTATCCTCTAGAGAAGCAAATCTTGATAAGCGGACAGTACATCTGAGGACGCCAGTCTGTTAGAGGAATATTTACATCTTTTAGAAATTATCATTTAAACTATCAATTATTACCATAGAGACTTGTGCAAGTCTTACAAAGGCACTGCTGATGCAGATGGCCGACAAGGCATTGCCACCCTTCATGTGTGGCTACATACATCAGCACTGTTAGAGGTACCTGTAATATTACCCATTGGCAGGAGAGGGATGGTTGACACCTTAACTGACATTAAGTCAGAAATAGTTATTACATGTTAAAATCTATATGCACAAAATATACGAAAAGAACAGAATCTAAAAAGAGCCCAGACAAATTCTTAATACCTCAAGCAAACGTTTTTTAAATTTGTTGTTTAATGTCTAGAAGAGAGACTGAGTGTCACCCTAACTTGAAGTCTGTTGATCAGGAGATACACATGTGGTGGCCTCAGCACCAGTCTGGATGGCAAGGAAATACATGTTGATATGTCCCCAAACCCCCTCCACTCCCACTTGTCAAACGAACTAGTATTAAAACTAAAAGGATAGCCATATTTTTTTAAATAGGCATACATGTTTCCATACTATCAGTATACAGTATCTAAATTGTGTCAGGGCTCCATTACCCAAGAAAATTCAAAAGGTCACAGCACATCCTGAAGCAATTAAGGCTATTTAGTCCATCTTGTTTGCTACTGCTTCACTGTAGATAATTTCACACACGTACATTGTTCTGAGCTATGATAATGAACATACTTGTTATGCTGGTTGAGTTACAGTGGATATATTTTACACGAAGACAATTTCTTATTTTCTCTTGATGTACTTTTATTCCAATTTCAGAAATTTGGAGTTAATGACATTTTTATTTCAATTAGAATGAACAGTTTGTGGACCTTGGAGCCAGATTCACTTACTGGAAAGAAAATGTATGTTATGGCCTTTGACAAAAAGGACAGCTTTGGACATCTGTGTTGTAGAGACCTGTTAAGGGTGCTGTGGTACATAAAACCATAGTGCTTTGTGTATGTTCATATGTAGGAGTTAAGATCACCATAGTTCTAAAATCGCTTTGTAAAGCAACACCATGGTCCATATCTGCATTGTGTTTCCAGCAGTCCTGACAGTGCCATATCTTGTAGCCAGCTATTGACTGGATGGACCATATCTGTCTGGCTTCAAGCAGACACCAGATCACAGTAGCATATCTTGTAGCCAGCTATTGACTGGATGGACCATGTCTGTCTGGCTTCAAGCCGACACCAGATCACAGTACCATATCTTGTAGCCAGCTATTGCCATGGAGGCCTGACTGGATGGACCATATCTGTCTGGCTTCAAGCAGACACCAGATCCCGTCCTGCTGTGACACAAGCTTTTGCCAAAGAGACCTGACTCAATGGACTATATCTGTTTGGCTTCCAACAGACACCACATCTTGTCCTGCTGTGACAGGAGTTATTGCCAAGGAGGCCGGACTCAATGGACTATATCTGTTTGGCTTCGTCCTGCTGTGAAACAAGCGATAGCCAGGACAATCTAGCTAAAGTTACCCCCATTCACACAATTTTACACACTAATCGTAGCTTATGAGCAACTGGTAATACCTACTCTTGTTTTGAAAGGTCAATGCTTTGGGGGCCATGTTGTTACAGGTTTAATTTTCAACTTAATTGGATTTTTAACTTCAGAACTATGGCTTCAAGATTTGACATGTTTAAACATTGGTTTTGTTTTCAAGCCAGGCTGTGTGTAGATGCCAAATTATGTTCTTGCTAACGATGCTGAGTCAACAAATCAACAAAGTTGAGAGGAAACAAACTCCCTGTGGGGCCTTCTCCTCCCAGTTCTATGGGTCTATCTTGACCATGTTATCTGCTGTTTGGGTGTCTACAGAGAATGACAAGGCAGGCTAGATAGTGGGAACATTTGGATGTCTGGGGTATTGTCTCCAGGATGTGATGAATATACCAGGAACAATCAGCCCGTAGGAGATTGTTCCAGGAATGACCAACATGACTTACTGTAAACATGTCAGCTGCTTTATGAGCTGGCAGTGTGGGAAGTATTGGGGGACTTGACTATAAAACATATCAAATATCTACCGAATTCAGGAGAAGAATAAAACAATCTGTTGTTCAAAAGTGCCTGCATGGGGAAGGGTACAAAAATAGGACAGTTATTAGAAGATGGCACAGTGGTAACAACATGGCAAACGATTATTTACTCATGGAAACGAATCAGGGAACACTTGAAACTACAAGTGTTCCTTTATTCTTTTCCAGAATTTCACCCACAGTGCAATACAAAGCTTGTCAAGAAAACTGGAAAAGAAGGAACACTTGTACTTTCATGTGTTCCCTTATTCGTTTCCATGAGTACATGTATATATAACACGTATTTCATGTCAATGCCTTTATTCAGCTGAAGCATGTGATAAAATGGCTCTCACCTCATAAAGCCATTCTCTTCCCACAGAGGTTACTCCTGTCATATCTTCCTACGTAACCTCTGTTCTAATACGGCCCTTTCATGGTGTGAGCGTTCAAGACTCGTGATTGGAGGCAATCAGATTTAGTTGTGCAATCAGCGACGTTGTTTCAAAAGTGATAATTCGCAAGGCCTCGGTAATTTCCGTATGCTTCGAGAAAACTAAACCTCTTCCCCTGCGCGATGCGCAAACGTTTCTTCTAGACAGAACTCAGTCATGTTATGGCGGATCAGTGGAGTCTCCATTGCCTTCGTTGACAACGGACAAGCTAGCTTTAAACGTCTTGTGTGTAACACCAACACAAGTCCCCGGCAGATGGGGGATATTTGTGGCCCCACATTTGCTTGTGTTAGTCAAGTTGAATCTAAGTCGATATAACACGTGTTCTGATTGGATAGAAAGAAGGGAGATAATTCGTGTTACGATCTTTTGCTGCTAGGGGATTTTACGAGAACCGGGAAATATGGCCGTATTAGAACAGAGGTTCGTAGGAAGATATGACAAGTAACCTCTGTGGGAAGAGAATGCATAAAGCGAGCAGTCATTCTTAGAGGTCATTACCTGTTGAGATGGATGGTTTGGGCTAACTGACATGTGTTGCCTATTTCTAACAATGCCATCTGATTCTGCAGTTTCTTCTTGAGCTCCTAATAATGTTTCTTAAGAAGTATTTGAAGATTTATGGATTTATTTGAAACAAGATAACATAACTGTGTATCCTGCATCCTTAAGGTGTCCTGTAATTTCTGTGAGGTATATGTGACAAGATATTCAAGTTCATCACATAGGAATAAAATATAAGATTTCAAGCCATGGAATAATCACTCTTGATTATTTGCCCCAAAAATATTTTTATTTGAAAGAAGTGCCAACTAGTGGACCCTCAAACATGCAAGAAGTTTAGACATGGTATGATGACAGGCCAGACAGTCAACTTTTATGTGTTGTTATAAGATGTCAACTGTTTATTTAGATTTTTATAATCAAGAACTGATAATGATTACTGTTCTGGTGACAAACAGAACTTATTTTCTTCCATTTCCTGCTGTCAATGAAAAGTTGTGTGGGCACAAAGATCTATAATATAGTATTGCATGTGGACAGGCAATTATGGATGCCTTGTTTGTGCACAGCATATATGGAACTGACATCTGAATACAAAATTCCCATAACAGTCCCAAAGTTTGTCTCTTTGCATTCTTCATCTCTTTATGATGAAAAGTTTCCCTGACACATGAAATGAAAAATCATCTACCCTGAGGTTAACATAGAATAGGCTGAAGTGACTAAATCATAACTGAAATATCATCCACAATGCTAGTCTGTTTCACAGTCCCTGAACCGCATTATTTTCCCTACAGCCAAGCCCTCCCTGCAATGCCAGGCCTATCATACAAACGGCGAACAAATCATCAAAACTGAACTCATATACACCAAAACAGAACAAAAATCACCAAAATAGGCAAAACTGAACTCATATACACCAAAACAGAACAAAAATCACCAAAATAGGAAATTTTGGTGATTTTTGTTCTGTTTTGGTGTATATGAGTTCAGTTTTGATGATTTGTTCGCCGTTTGTATGGTAGGCCTGAATGCTAATTCCCTGCATGAAGCAAGTCTAGATTTCCTCAGGTTCTGAATGTCATGTCTACCTGGGGCTCCTTCTCAATTTAAATGGGTTTATTTGTAACAATCAAAGTTATATATGTTGAGAGACTAAGCGTTAGTCTAGCACACAGTTTTCAGGCTGGTCTGAAGGAGCCTTGGACTAACTACAGATGACTGCTGGGGGTGACACTGCAAATAGAATGTGCAATCATCGGGGTCACTGGGTGAAAAGATATGATTTGCTGATAGGAATCCTATACTACTACCTGATGACAGGGACCAAATGACTGAAACATGAAAGGTTATGGTCCTCCGTGATTAAAATAAATCATAGAGGTAGAATGGTCAGGTTGTATTGATTTTAAAGTCAAATATCCTAAAATGCTATAAGGAATGATTGATCTGGGTCGTGAAATACTTTTATTAAAAGGAACGTTTTCAAAGTTGAAAAGACAGGTTGGCTTAAGGCGAGAAGAGATCTGCAGGAGTTTAAAAATATGTGGGCCTTTTTCATTCCACAAAATCAGAAATCTTTTTACTGCGCTATCGTTTCTGAAATATTAAGTATTTAGATATGTAATGATTATTAGAGAAATGATTATTACTGTTAAATGAAGTACCTAGTTTGTGTATATAGATAAGGCGGAAAGTTCATGAGTGAGTTTGGTTTTACGTTGCTTTTAGCAACGTTCCAGCAATATCACAGTGGGGGACACCAGAAATGGTCTTCGCATATTGTACCCATGTGGAGAATCAAACCCATGTCAGTAGCAAGCAAAACAGTGAAAAGCAAACGTTCTAACCATTAGGCTACCCCACTACCCCATATGGAAGAAAAACACAGAAAGTGTAAAACAAAATAAAAAGAAATGTGACATCCTTATCACCTTGGAGGTTTTTAGGTTTGAACCTTTCTCTGACCATAAGAGGCATCCAGTGGATTGGATGGGCAGGCTTGGTGGCTTGGCCATAGCCTGTATGTATTTACAGACCAATATCATATTTGGTGGAATATTGCTGGGTGCAGCATTAAACAACAAACAAGCAAATAAAACAATATAAAAAGTAAAAGCTCCCATGAACAAATATGATTACCCAAGCAATAACATGTAGTGCCATGCTTTATGACAAAAACAAAATGGGACTGGTGTAATTTCTAACATTGGTTACAATATTATTTGTTGAGAAATGTTTGTAAGGTTGTTCTTTAGGTCAGTTTGATGGCCACCAAATGTTGTAGCTGTTGAAGTTCCCTGCTGCCTGCTGTGAACCTATTATCCCTGTTAATGTTGCCTGATGGAGTCCCAGCATGCCTCAGATACATACACCCAGACATGCACGCATACTCCTGCTGCACTGCTTCTGGAGTCCGAGTGCTAATGTCGGGATATTCATGTCTCGGGATATTCATGTCTCGGTGCATGGCTTTGTTTACAGGATCTCCTAAACACGACTTTGGTGCCTCTTCCAGTTATTGGTGGTTATGCCTTGTGCCCATTACAATATAATTAACTGGTCATGGACTTGGGACTGTTCCTTCAAAGATTTTTCTGTCTCAACAATGATTGTGTTCTAGAGAGCTCCCCGTTGTTATACAGGGTGACTGTTTGTTTGTTTGTGGTTTGATGCTGCACTCTACAATATTCCAACTGTATGATGGCAGTCTGTAAATGATCAAGTCTGGTCCAGACAATCCAGTGATTGACATCATGAGCATTAATCTACTCAGTTGGGGTATGATGGCATCAACCAAGTCAGTGAACCTTTCCTTTCCTTTCTTGCTTGCACAATAAATATTTTATCACTATCTCTCCCCATCGCATTAGTCACCTCTTGGATGGGTTGCTGAAGACCAATTCTAATACCCAGATAGCATTCATTGCCAACGTTGGCCCAACGTCTCAATGCTTTTTGGGTAGGGATCCCTAGAGGTCTCAAGGCTTCAGGATTGATCAGGTGGTCGGGCTTGTGATTGGTTCATTGCTTATTCCACAATAAGGCCCAGGCTCGATTACTTAAAGATAGTCATGTAGGTGAAATATTGCTGGTACAACATGCAAGATATTTATTTTGCAAACGTTCCATGTAGAAACAGTGACAATATTCTATTAACCTCATAAACGAGATATATAATACGTCGGAGTAACAATACATATACTAACACAAATGTGTATAATGGTCTAGGATAATCTAGACATCTTCTAGATTTGTTTGACTGACTGACTGACTGAGTTTGGTTTTACGCCGCTTTTAGCAATATTCCAGCAACATCACGGCGGGTGACACCAGAAATGGGCTTCACACATTGTACCCATGTGGGGATTCAAACCCGGGTCTTTGGCGTGACGAGCCAACGCTTTAACCACTAGGCTACCCCATCGCCCCAGATTTGTTTGAAGTTAAATATATGGTAGCAGATTATTTCTATTCTATCTGGTTCATCATTTGTAAACATGAGGCTAAATGTTTCTGTGGTGGTAAGGCTTTGAAAGTAACTAATTTGAGAGGAAAGGGAATTAAGTAAGGGATGTCTTACATCTGAATATGCAGCAGGTTTTGCTGTGTACAGCATAAGACAACAAAAATGAAACATCTTAGTATTCTATCATGGATAGACTTCCATAACCCAAGACCCTATCACCACTGGTTTTATCTACAAAGTCTAGAATACCAGAATATTCTGATGTTCAAGGAAGACAAGTGTTACCAGGTCATGACATACGTAAGGCATGTCTCTGTTGCAATCCCTCAGTAATGGGGACAAGCACTGGAATCCTAACAGGGGTCGCTGGGGCTTACTTGATACAGAATGTCTCTAGTACCATGATAACTACCATTCTTTCATCCCCGCCTTGTCTGACCAATGACAGTGTTTGACATGTTCCTGAATTGTAGCCCCTGTTCTGTCACTCACTATCTCAACACTTCAAATAAGTTATTCTCTAATTAGCACAAACAGTGTACTTCATAACGCATGTTTACCTTGATCTTCAAACTGTTGACAAGCAGAGGAAATATTTGTGAGATAATTTTCAAATGTATACTGAAGTTGTTGTCTTGAAGACAGTATGTGTTTGAGATAATTTTCAAATGTATACTGAAGTTGTTGTCTTGAAAACAGTATGTGTTTGACTGTTGTATTTTAGTTTCTTGGGGAATGATTACGGAAATGTTTGTGGTAATTCCATCGAAGGAAATCATTTTATGTGTCTTCTGAAATATAAGATGGTAGGTCAGCAACAGACCTTTAAGAAAGTTAATGTTTAGAAGTACAGCATTTAAATGGTTTGTGTCACATTCCTATCCTATGAGTGTGTACAGTTGTGAACAAAAATAATCACCATATGGAAATGAGACATCTCGTGTTTCAAAGTTAGAGAAATTAGACGATGATCTATGCCAGACATTGGTGACCCTAGGAATGGGATGTTGTTTAGAACGCTGTATATCTGAATGAGTAGATCAGGCTTGTCAATAGGTGTTTGCACAACTTGTCTTTGAAAGTTCTTGAAGATGAAAATATGTGAGTAGTGAAGCCATGCTTATGATGGATTTTATCACACATGTGTTTGTTTGTAAGGAATTATATCTTTCATGTAGGAGAGGAAATATCACTCCTCTGCCTGTGAGAGATATATATTGTCCATGTGGTTGTGAGTAAATGTATCCATCTATCAATAAGTGAAATATTGCCATCTATTTGCGAGGAAAATATATCCACTATCTGTGAGGGAGATATATCTACCTATCACTAAGGGAATATATAATCCACCTATCAGTGAGGGACATATAGCCACCTATATATGAGGGAAATATACCCACTACCTTGAAGGGAAATATATCCACTATCTGTGAGGGAAATATATCCACTATCTGTGAGGGAAATATATCCATTATCTTGATGGGAAATGTATCCACTATCTTGAAGAGAAATATATTCACAATCTGTGAGGGAAATATATCCACTATCTGTGAGGGAAATATATCCACCTATCTGTGAAGGAAATATATCCACTATATGTCTTTGAGATATATCCTCTATCTGTGAGGGAGATATAGCAACCTATCTGCAAGGGAGATATATGTATACCTACCTGTGAGGGAGATATGGTGAATATATCACCCCATATCATCCATCTACCTCTGTCACCTGTTTTTGTGGGATGGAAATCTTTCTCCCTCTCGTCTGTGATAGTCACATGAAATATATAGAATTTGTTCAGTGTTAATGTCACTGTAACTGTGGTTTCATTGTTTTCAGTGTCAAGATGGATGCACCCGATACCAAGATGCACTATCATCAAGCTGTCAGGTGGCTTGCACTAAGCAAATTCCTCAGGTAATTTTCTTTTGTTATTTATGCTATAACAGTGGGGGATTTATATAAAACTTATAGGAATTGTTTTAGACATGTACATATGTATTAACCTCATGATTATGTACACAGATCAATGCATGAATTTATGTATCAAACTCTTCATAAAATACCTTCTACATTTTGCTTTTCCTTCACAAACCATTAAATATTAGCAGACACCAACATTTATGCCAGTAACCAAAAGTTAAATTGAAGTTTCTTCTTTATATTTTGGCTCTGCTAATAGGTAAAGGTTCCGACATACTTAGTCTGACATCTAAACATTCTGTGTAATTAATCTATTTTTAAATAATTGTGGAACCAGAAGTGAAGAGGTCTTGTTAGCTTGAAGGTGCACGAATATATTGGATTTCTCTCCAGTCATCGTCATCATTTTGCTTTATCTTATACAAAAACTCATACATCATTCTGATAAAGTATAATTGTCTTTAACACTTCAAACACACACGAGCGATGGAGATCAACACTAAATGTCTGTTAACAGGTAGCATTGTTTAGAAATAGCCTTTATGTCTGAATAGATATCATCTGGACCGTTGACATCGATAGCACTCTGAGAGGATATGTTAAATGTGGTCTCTCATATTCCTTATTATTATCCCCAATTGTTGCTGGACATTAGCTTGTGATACATAAGTCAAGAGGTAGTGTTCATCAGCTATGTGTGCATCATTTCTCCTCCATGCTTATGGCCGGACTGAGCATTATCAATATTTTCCCCAACATAAATAGTTTTGGTAAATATGGTTCCTGTTTTCAATCACCTTTCTTTACTGTGATTGTTAATACATTTGTGGCTGTATAACTCTTGAAATAGACTAGGAATTTTGTGTTGGAGGGATCTAGTTATCAAAAAAAAAGAAGAAAAGCACAAAAAGAATGGAAGTGCAATGTTTTATATATTCCTAATAAGACTTACCCAATTGGTTGCTATGCATTGGCAAATCTGTTCCTGTTGACTCTGCAAGCGCAATTCACTCTGAATTATTTTGGCATGCCAGAATTATGTAAGAGTGACCGGAAATTGAGCTGCCATGATTATATCTGTATGACAATGTCATACTCATGCTTGATGGTTTGAAGAAGGAGGTAACGTTTAAGACCTATGTTACCCAAGTTCTCTTCCCACAAGAAGCTGACCACATGATGTGATATGGCTGAAATACTTACAGAGTGGGATAAGACTAAATTAAACTAACTGGCTTTGATGCTTTGAGGTTCAAATCTTTATAAAACATGTATATATGCAATTTAACCTCAAAGCTCTTTATTGTCATCAGCTTCTTTTCTCCAACTCAACCCAAAAACTTTAGTAAGCAAGAAAATGAATTATGATTTTGATTAGAGGGTAGTGATATTGGAAATAGATATTAGTTTGAAGGAAAATTAGTACCTGAACAGTTTTAGCTAACATTAACTGAACTTGCATCTGCATGTTCTGACGGCTTCTGGAAATCTACAGTTAACGTTCTTAAGGCACAATTTCTCAAAGATTGTTCAAGCATTTATCATTTTAATTGTCTGTATATAGTTATCATAAAATGATATGTAATTGACCATTGGGTTTCAATTTGCTGCATTTGTCAGATGTTTAATTTTTAAGCGTTATCCCATGCCATATTGATAGTCTCCAGTAATGAAGGTGAGCTACAGAGCCCCATGGCTGTAGAGGTGAAGCCTGAAATAGATTGGGGTGATAGATTTGTGGTGACTTCTAACACATTCTGTGGATACTTCTCTAGGTTGGCAGTGTGATCATTTCTACTAGCTGCCTTTGTCCACATCTGCATTATATGGCTGATTTAGTAGGTAGATTACTATATAATGAGTTGTCACACAAACAGCAGGGCCAGCTCTGCACAGAGCTGGTCACGTAAATACAGACAAGAGGGTTCACTTTTATGCTGGACCATTGTGGAATTTCTGACACCATGTCTAAAAGAAACGGAAATATTATCAGTTTGGTGTGCATCATCATAAGTAAGAATAAAATAACAAGCTACATACAAAGCATAATGATCTGCATTATTATTGTTTTTATTTTGCTATTTGTTGTCTGAAAATAATTAAATTTGGAACAGAGAGTCATGTGATTGACGTCATGAGCATGAGTTACTAGGGTACATTGAGGTGCATCAACCAAGTCAGTGAGCCTGACCTCCTTGCTTTGTATGATGTGTGTATTTAAGACATCTTTACACGGGCTACCATTAGATCCAAATTTGATTCTCAGCTTCCTGGGGAGTATTAGGCCAAAGTTTCCTGTTAGCTTTCCATTCACATTATAATCTCACTTATGATCAAGTGTTTTAAGTATTTATCAGTATTTGTCTGGTTTAGGGTGGGTTTGTTTGATGGAACCTGTCAATGAATAAAGTTAAGGATGACATAAAATTCCAATTAAAAGGCCTTTCACAGGACACTGTGTCTCATGTTAGGCTGATGTGCCAAGATTGTACTGAAATACTGTTCAAAGCAGGGCAAACTCAACTCACTGTTATTATAAATGACCATGTCAGGGGTGGAAATAACTATAAAATTGCTAGTGTACTCCGGTACAGTGGCACATGTAAACTCACTTGCCCTGATAATTTTTCCACTATACCGGACGTTTTCTTGTTGATATTTAAATAAACAACATAATTAATATTGGAAAGTCAACTGGACAACGGTACAGTGTGATATACAAATTTGCTTGACCGACAGAAAAAACCACTGGACTCGGGCGTCGGGCAATTGGTTATTTCTACCCCTGCATGTCTTGGTCTTCCTACATTCAGTAGATCTTTGTATAAATTTTATGAAAATTTGGTGGAACTTTCACCCTTTTTAAACCATTACACCCAATGTGTTTGATGGACCATAATACATATTATATTATATACATATGTGTGTGTGTGCGTGTGATATTCATGTACATGCTTTTATCACTGCAGGACCAGGCCAGTGGAAATGAAGCCGAAACACAAACACAGGTAACAATAGTTTTCAGTGTCTACAATCAGTAACCTAGCTTTATGACTATAATTGCATGTTTGGTTGTGCTTCACACTATATCAATAGCAGAAACAACACAAAATACATTTTTGTGTCAGACTACTTATCAAATGCTTATATACAGACATGCAGATATATGTGATATACAGACATGCAGATATATGTGATATACAGACATGCAGATATATGTGATATACAGACATGCAGATATATGTGATATACAGACATGCAGATATATGTGATATACAGACATGCAGATATATGTGATATTGCATTTAAATATTGAATAAAAGTTTCTTTGTAAAGTTCTGTACACAAAATATTTGGAGTCATTTGCATCCCCCGTTAAAGCAGATCAGTTTAATTACTTGTTTTATGAGCGTGAGTGGGTGAGTTTAGTTTTACACCGCTTTTAGCAATACGTCAGCAGTATCACGGGCTTCACACATTGTGTTCATGTGGGGAATCGAACCCAGGTTCGCCAACGCTTAAACCACTAGGCTACCCCACCGCCCCTCATGTTTTATGGGTATTCTTAATCTAAAAACCTGTAAAAAGGAGGAAATACAAGTATTAAGTGAAAATATCAATTACTAAATTGATTCCTGCTTTCTGTTTTGCCATGCTTTCTTTGTGCAGTAAAAACCTGCATCATTTGGAGGCTTCTAGTGAAGTCTTTGCAGGATCAAGTAGGAATGTCTTAGAAAAGGTTACGAGACAATTATTTCCTGTTAGATTATCTTTTGGGGGGTCGGGGGAAATGGCTAAGTGTGACAGTGATCTGTTATTAGATTGGTCTGGTCTAATAAAATACTCACTCTGAAAAGATTTTAGAAAAAGTTATCAGAAAGAGTCTTAGTGTCAAAAAGATCTAATTGTAATTCATTTAAGTTAAGTTCTATTCCTACATAATGCTATCAGAGGGTTGTTACAAAAATGTTTCTTTTTTTCTCATTTTATCTAAAGCATGACAATTTAAATAGTACAAGTGACAAGAACCTTGCTCCTGATAACGATTTGATATTTCATCTCACTAGATCTTAAATTGCTCCTTTCAGAGTCCAATTGATTTGTTCAGATCATTCAGACTGGGTTGGCGTTGTGGCAGATTCACATACTTTCTTCATCACAACTAATAACCAATTGTGCTTAAAAGCTATCTTTATGGAGATGTCTGAAGAAGGTTTCGGAAAGCCATTATTTCCAGTTTGGTCCAAATGGAAAGGTCGCGGGCATGAATGGACATGGTCGATGAAGACTGTTGGTCCCTGATTTTATCTTCTATGGTGATAATGTAATTAAAGATAGTTATATTGATGTAGACCAACTGGACTGGGTTAAAAATAGCATAGGAACTGGGAGGGAGGGGAGAGGGGAGTGGCGTGTCGTTTTTTCGGCATGCTACTCTTGGATATGTTATTGCCTTTTTAAGTTACTTGTACTTGCAACTGATTGTTTTTGATAGCTTATGATTATGACATAAAGAAAAACACCAGTCATGTGATGCAATAAATTCACACATGCTTGTGCAATAAGAATAGGCTAATTTAAAATCTTGGTTACATTTTTGTTGTCAGGGTTGTTTGGGGGATGAATTTTGAGAAAGAAGACCTCTTGATGTAAGATCTAATGACATGGAGACAGAATTCAATCAAATTTTCAATTAGACACAAACTATATGATTTTCATTTTGTACTCTTGCAAAATAATTATCAAAGTAAAATATCTATGTTGTCAATATTTCTACTTCACAGAGGCAGTACTGTATTCAAGGCTGTTTGAGTGCCCTAGGTTACTATGGTGACAGTGTTGCAAGTAAGTCTCATGATACAGTTTATTTGCCATTTGCAAGCTGGTTCTAGGTCTGAATAGTAAGGTGAGGTGAGGTGAAATTAGGTTTAACGTCGTGCTTGAGAATATTTCGCTCATATGACGACGTGCATGTGTATATATGTGTATGTGCGGCTGCTTGTACTAGCCCAGACTTAAGCTGGTTTTATAGTGCTAGCCCACTGAGATACCATGCCACAGTGAAGCATGAATATCCCACTCAGACATATTATACTGACTCCGAGCTGACCAGTCCTTGTTGTACCCATTAATGCCGAACGCCAGGCAGGGACCAACAACTACCATATTTTAACGTCTTTTTGGTATGACACGGCGGGGGGGCAAACCCGCGACCTTCCGCTCTCCGGGCGGACGCTCTAACCACTACACCACAGAGGCGGTCCTGAATAGTAAGGAGCTTTGTAATCACCTCTTGATCTGGAAGCCTATCTTGTGATGAAGGCATGCTTTTTGAATAGCAAACACCCATGTGATTTATCCCCTGACCATGTAGATGCTTCTCTGCTACACATTGCACTATGTATTGTATTCGTCAGTTCACTGTAATTCTAAATAAAAATGACCATTCATTTCAATTTGTAATCAGATAAAGTCGAGAACTACTGGTACATTGTTTCACCTCCTTGAGTGCAATATATAGGGAATCTCACGTGTGTGTCTTTTGAAGTTGAATATATCAACATTTATTGATTCTATCTTTTATCCAAAATCATCTTTCAACTTTTCTAGTTTGTAAACAGTAATAAGCAGTGTCTTGAGTGTGAAATGTACAGATAACCAGCATCAGTGGCAGTAATTAGTGATGTCATTTGATTGTGACGCCTTGGTAACCAATGACATCATAATTGTCTGCAAAGCATAGTGATGTAATGTAATGGTATTATTACAAGTGATATCACCAGTGGACGGTAGTTTTGAATGATAAAACAGCAATATTGACCACATCCTTTAATGTATGAACAAATTAGCTAATAACTATCTTGTTTGTTCCAGGACAGTTGGGGACACTGCCAAAACCAACTCTCAAAAGATCCAGCATAAATTATTCCTCCATCGTGCTACAATGGACCAATCGGAAGCTGGAAAAAGTCACCTACCTGATATACAGGAAAATACTGGATATACCACAAGTGAACAGTGATTGGCAAATCCATAACTCATCCCGATTTGAGGGCAACTCCATATCTATCTACAACCTCCACCCCTATGTCACGTATAAGGTAGGTTCTGTTTGATAGCTTTCACTCAGATGTGTATTTACAGCTCACCTAGACTCAAGGTCCATCTGATGTTATGTCATGATGTGTCAAGCTTGGCGTAAACTTTGACTTACCATGTCTCCTTGAACCTTAGGCCAATGAAGTTTAATCTTCAGCAGTCAGTCCTGAAGACTAGAAATGACATCTGATTTGGTTCTTATGTCAAATTTCCTGACCCATTTATTACCTTTGGTTGTTCAGTTATACTTTTATTGCAAATTGAGACTTCTTTTCTGTATTCCTCAACTCCAGTTAATCTGAACTCTTTTATGTAAGATCACATCTCTCATTGATGAAAAATGCTTCTGGTTTAGAAACATGGAGAAGTTGTTTTGCAGTTCAAACTTGCTTTAGTTTTCAGTAAGCAACTTATTGATCATGGATGTTTTACATTATATTCTGTCATAAATCAGATGCTACGCCACCTCATGACTACTGACTGAGTGAGTGAGTGAGTGAGTGAGTATGGTTCTATGTCCCTTCCAGCAATATTCCAGCAACATCACAGCAGGGGACACCACAACTGGGCTTCACGCGGGTTTTTGTCATGACAAAACCCTTTTGTAATCACAAGTGACAATATTTCCTCATAAATTCCATTATTCACATATTGTATTATTAAGCCTTCAAGGATATGCTATGGGTAATCCTTCAGAAATACGATCAAGAACTTTTGAGCAGATAACTAAGGTTTTTTTGATGATTAGTTGTAAGATTTGTTTTGCAGGTGCTACCAATAGGGCGGGCATTCCTTCCCTTTTCGTAAACACCTGGCGTCATCACTGATTTTCAGTGGTCCATTTCATATAATTTAAAAAATAAATTTCGCTTCAAGACTAGGAATTCTTTTGCACTGACATTGTATTTATATAGTTAATATCTTCCCCGCCAACATGTCATGATACAAGTGGCAAAATATCTTTTGTTTTGATAATTGAAATTTATCCTGTGAAAAGTCTTGCCTTATTTATTTGTGACAGACCTGTTAGTTAAATGTAGACGATTAACCAGAACTTTGTTCATTAACAACTGTTTTGTGTTTCAGTTCAAAGTTTTGGTTGTGATCAGTCCACAGACTGAGGATTTTGTAATGTCACCAGAGTCATTCCCCATCACCACTGTAGCCCATGGAGGTAAGAGGTTTTATGTATCATTTTAAGAGTCATCACATATTTGTTTGAACCCCATGAAGATCTGTGAACTGAATTAGAATTTGCCTTCAACAACCTGTGCTTGCTGTAAGAGGCAACCAAAAGGGTGGCCACACTTTCTGACTTTAGTGATAGAAATTATTGTATCCAAACTGTGTAGATTGATGCTTATGATGTCAGTCATTTGATTGCCTCTTCCAGATTCCATTATTTACAGAACCCGTAAAGATCCGGTGTAGAATAGGTCTTCAGCAACCCATGCTTGCCACAAAACCCATGTTTGCCACGACTATACTTGTCGTAAGAGGCAACTAACGGGATCGGGTGGTCAGGCTCGCTGACTTGGTTCATACATGTCATCGATTCCCAATTGCGCAGATCGATGTTCATGCTGTTGATCACTGGATTGTCTGGTCCAGACTCAATTATTTACAGACCGCCGCCATATAGCTGGAATATTGCTGAGTGTGGCGTGAAACTTAACTCACTCTTTCACTCACTCATTATTTACAGACCTCTGTCATATAACTTGATCGCTGCTGAACAGTGTTTAATTAACAAAGAAAAACAAACCTGGTTTTGTTGCCACTAGTTTGTTTACAATTGTACATGAATCCGTAGGTTTGAGAAAGGGGTACGGTATATGTTTTACAAACATACACTTTATCAGTTTTTATCTTTTATGTAAAATATAAAAAACAAGTTTTTCCTTTTTCACTAACCACATTTTGCCTTCTTGTAAAGTACTTCCTGGCAAATGGAATTAGTGACCAAATTGTCATTTGTGTACATTTCAGAACATGTCATAAAAAAACAGATTTAAAAAAGAAGATGTTATGGGTTATGGTACATACACCATTGTTTCATCATCACAACTTACTGTTTAATTAAGCTAGAAAATAGGTAGAATAAGAATGTTAGACTTTGCCTCAAGACAAGGATTAAACCAGTTGGCAGTGAAGGTGAGCAAGGAACAAGAGAGCGCTGGGCAACAGAGTGTTTTCATGTAGTGCATCACAAGTAATGAGTATAGACTGGTGAAGGTTCATCAATATTCATGAGACATCAGACATGCAAATTGCAGTGGAAATGGAGCTAGCTGAGTTGTTGACTGTCCCTTATATGGCTGTGAAAGACAGATCAGGGCTAGGAAATGGACTTTTACCCAAGAGTTGACCACAGGATATAGATCTCACTGTGATTGCTCACCTACATATTTCAGCAAGCCTGACACACCAAGACGTGGAGTAAATTTGGGCTAGTTTAAAATGGTTTGTGTGCTAAGATAGGAGATCAATGTTGTGCTTCTTGTGTCATCTAATGATAATGGTACTCCTTCTTTATTATTTTTTTTATTTTGTTGTTGTCTTTGTCTTTGACCTCAGTAATATTCCCACAATATGGCAGTGGTCTGTACATAATGGATTCTGGACCAGATATCCAGTGATTAAAAGCATGAGGATCAATCTACGCAATTGGGAATACAATGACATGTCAACCAAGCCAGTGAGCCTGATCACCCGCTCCCATATTAGTCACCTAACATGGCCAGCATGGGTGGTACTCTTTGATGATAACTGTTATCTTGACAAACAGGTCAACTTTTATGGTCAAATGGAATTCTTGTCCTTAAAATCACCGAGAAGGATTCAGGAACTCTTTCTTACAAAGCAACTTTCCTGCCTTTTTGTGAGAGAGTTAGCAGATTTTGTCTTTGGTGAACCTCATGAATTAAAACATTATTGATCAGTCTTCATGATTTTCATTGTAAGCAGAAATTCTATACCACCATTGAGATAATGATAGTTGGCCCAACAGACAGCTCAAGGTCAAGGACCAATGTTTTTGTGTGAATAAACTCTTCAGTACTTCAGACAGCATATTTCATTATCATAGAAAAATATGGTGAGACTTGCTGAGTGAGTGTCATATATTTGTAAATTGATTTCCTTCCAGTCTGCTTGGATTGGGTCAATCTTGCATAATATGACATTGATATGGTTGGGGTGTCTCTTACGTGATGAAAACATTGAATCTAATTCCAGGAAAACCATTAACTTGGCAAAACCTTGACAAACCATAGGAACCTAATAGCTTCAATATATACTTTGTATACATATAAAAAGTTGATATTTTAAAACAACAATATTGGAAAACAGATGCTTGTATAAAGACCTCAGAATGAAATAACCATTTTATTTTTTGGAATGAGTTTGGGTTTAACGTGCTTCAGGGAAATTACTATCAGATGGTGCAAAAATGTTATCTGCCAACAAGACTTGTCTTCACACTTGGCATTAAAGGGGCCTGGCTACCTTAATTCATTTGCTTTTTGAATAACAATTTGTAGTTAATAAAGATAAAGACAAAGATGAATATAAATATGTTACAAAACATTATATTGTATGTAAGCTAGTGGAAAAAAATATGATTATATTATTGGTTTTATGTATATTGTGAATATTCAAGGAGTAATGCTGACACATCAAATTTTCACTCCTATAAACCACATTGTTTTATGAATCAATGTCAAAGAACAGTCAATTATTTCCCACATGGTTTGTACAAGGGTGGGTGTTCAGATGGGCAAGGTTTAACTGTTGACAGTGTTTTCAGGAGCCAGCAGTTCCTTGACTGGTCAGTCCGAGATAGGCCAACCCTCCTCCAGTTGGTGGAGTGTTTGTCCACATAGTTGGTGGTGATTCTTATCTCTTGGCTGATCAATCTGTGGGACGATATTGCCTCTCCCACTCAACACAGCCAGTCAATAATGGCTATGCCAAGGGTGATCAGGGCAATATTGCAGCATGATAACGATCCAGGAAATGTAGAAAACGGTTATGGGCTTGTTATTAATACATGCATTTTGGTTTTGGTTTTATTAAGGTTGCCCCAATTGTTGTGGGTTATTTCTTTCGTTTATTTAAATATTTAATTAGTAGAGTTATTTTGAGAATGTCTAATAATTACAACAATGGTCGAAATTAACATTTCTGTATATAGCCAGATTATGCCAATTTGGCATTTAAAATAATTTTATTTCTCTTACACAGAAGATAAAGGAGATAAATGTTGCATTATTATCCCATAGGTAATGCTTGATTCTTTCATATGAATATACCCGTTAGTTATTTTGCCGTAGCATGACAAAGTAATTATAGTATAATGAAAGAATTGGGTCATACCATGAAATATAGTAATAACAAGACTTACTGGGTTTTTAACTTCCTTCAAGTAGAATATACCACAAAAAAATGCCTCTGCCATGCTATGTTTCAGTGTTATTGAAAAAAATAATAAAATCAGTTGGCTGCCAACCGTAATCTGACCCTTTCATAATTATCAACCACAAGACAGCTAGTGTGGAGTGGTTTCGATACAATTATCCTCACAACTGTCTTCTAGTATAGTTATTGAATGAATCGATTCAGGATACATTTACTGCCGACTTTTCTACTGATAATGACAGGACATTTGGATTGAAACCTAACGTACCCGACGGAACCTTTCAGCCAAGGAGCTCTCAACGTTATTCCCTGATTCCTGTTACTGTCAGTTTTTTTGTCATTCGGTGATCGTTATTCCGTGATGATGAATACACACTTCAGGGCACACGCGAGACTGTTGAGGCATTCACTATGTTGGAATGAAGTGTTTCACTTCATTTAGATTGGAAAAAATCAAATTACGAAAGTTTAAAAAACACCACTGCACAGGTCTAGAGCCAGAAATATGATGAAAATTGTATCATTTGGAGGAATTGTATGTGTCATGCTTACTGTTCTCAAGAAAGAGGCAGTTGCATTTGCTGAATACTGTCTGACATGGCGACTTCTCTTTTGAAAAAGTAAATCTGTAGTGATGCTGGGATTTTTAAAAATGTTTGTTTGGGACAAAATACATTTTCATTTACTGCTTTAATTTGAAAGGAGGAGACAAACAATTCTATTTTTCAATTGTGCCCTGGGGCATAATAAAATAAAATAAATAATGAATAAAATTGTGTGGTGGGCTAGTGATCCAGCGAGCTTAAATTGTCAGGATCGAGCCCACCTGTGACGTGACCGGGTGTAAAAACCTTGGAGTCAACTTTGTGTGCAGACTCTTTCCATGTTGTCACAACCCCTAGTGTACAGTACACAACCCTGTGCACTTAAAAGAACACACGAATCCGTTGGTATATGACCAGATGGTGGCCACATGAATACGTGCAAACACCCAGCAACATGCAGTAAACTAGGACAAAGTACTGGGACTATGTGTCCCAGTCCACCCATGATGGATGGATGGATGGATGGATGGATGGATGGATGGATGGATGGATGGATGGATGGATGGATGGATGTATGTATGTATGTATGTATGTATGTATGTATGTATGTAACATTGTGCAGCTGATCTCACTCATGCACCCACTCACTCACTCACTACAAATACACGCACGCACGCACACACACACACACCACAAAATCTAAGAGCACATCGCTAAATGACAGTGACCTTGAATGCAACATTAGACACCATTTCACCTGACCTTGAAGCATAAAGTGTCTTAATTCCTCTCTTTGTATTTATGACCCATACTCTGATTTACTTTCAACATAAACATGCTTCATTCAACAAACCATAATTCATAACAAACATGTTGCTATTGTAGGACGTACCTCAGCCAAAGTCTCATCTACGAGTCTGTTTAACCAACTCTTTGATGAGCATGTAGATATCAAATACAAATTCCATAAATATCCATAAAACGTGTCATGTATTCAAATAACAGTTTTAATCCCTTAACATCTCCAGATGATAAGCATGCGTGGAACAAAACAGAAGAATCTTTTTCCTAATCTTTATGATTTTGTTGCCCTATTACAATGCCACGGTGAATTAGATTCATACTGCAATTACTACCTGCAGAACACATGGGCTTGATGCCGCACAAACTAAGGGAATCTCTTCACTGAGTCTCTCTCACTTCCGGACAATCCTCCGCTCATCATATCTCCATGCAGACACCATTCTTCATACGGTGCCTGTTTGTCACACAACCACAATATATTGCTGTTTATCTTGGTAAAGTAAGTCCTGGCGTTGCCTCTACAGTACCCAGAATCACATGATTGACACATAGAGTGTTGTCCAGTCATTGTTCACTGATGACAACACTACAATGTCAATGTCCTGTCTACCAGATAATGCACTTTGGTAGTTTTCACATTTTCTGTAATATCCTAAGAAAGTTCCAGGCGTGGCATCAAAGCATATGTTAGTGCAGGGAATGTTTTAATGTGTGCTTCAGCACAGGATTTGTTATAGGTGCAGTGGCAGTGTCACTTTGAAGAACAGCTCTGATCTATTTATTTCCTTGCGATTATCCCTGTGACAAAGCAATTGGTGCTGCCAGTGACAGAATGATTGTGGCGCCATGCAAACACATAATTTCTGGAACTACTTGTGGATTAGAGTGGAATTCTCAGATATGTTCGTTCAACGTCTTGAATGTCAATACTGTTGTCCTGTCAAATATACACTTACAAGGCTATTTTGCTATGACCAAAATACACAGTACCAGTTTAAAATTCTGGTAACAGGATTCAATTAGCTGTCAAGAATACATCATCGTGACAGTGCTTTTGATTACCAGTAAGACACAGGGATACAAATACAAGTACCGGTAGTTGTTGGCAGAATATTTTGAATTTAAGTTAAGGATTCATTATGAGCTCAGTCTGAGTGTGGACAATTTGTATAGGAAATTAAATTCAAATTGGTTTTGTAGCTTGTCAGAAGCAAGGTTAAATTTTGTTAAGGCAAATAAAATATTCTGAAAAACAAATTGGGATGAAAAGTATGATTACAAATATATTTGATTGGCAGGTAAAGAATACAGAAATGTAAAAAACATTGGAATCTTTTGAAATTTTAAAAGGATAGGGGATATGAATGACTGTCTTCTCACCTTCTGATTGAAATTTGTATGCATGTGTATTGAAAGGATTCTAGCTATTGTCAGGATACTAGATCGTATGCATGGCATTGGTGTTAATTAATAATAGTTTAGCTTGGTCCATAGGTATTTGTTATGCTTTGATCAGGTCAGTCATGTCATCTTACTTAGAAATGAGTGAGTGAATGAGTTTAGTTTTATGCTACACTCAGCAATATTCCAGCTATAAGGCATCAGTCTGTAAATAATCGAGTCTGGACCAGACAATCCAGTGATCGACAGCAATTTGGATGTGTCAACCAAGTCAGCAAGCCTGACCACACAATCCTGTTAGTTGCCTCTTACCACAAGCATGGGTTACTGAATATCAATTCTAACCCAGATCTTCACGGGACCTTACTTAGAAATAGTTTTGAAGATACATATCTGTTTACAAGTTATTTGTATGTTGACCTTTTGTTTTCCAGTACCAGCAAGTGCCCCAAAGATCAGGAGTCTGTCTGCCCCATCCCCATCAGTTATCTCTATTGCCTGGGACCGCCCAGCTTACACTAATGGCGACATTGTAGCCTACAAGATCACCATCGACCCAGTGGGCCACCCGAGTCTACGGCGGATGACGAAAGACATCCTTGGTGATGTGCGGTCATGGACAGTGGGACAACTTCAGCCTTCACAAAAATATGTTGTCACCGTTGCTGCTTCCAACAGAGTGGGAGAAGGCCCCCCGGATGTCGGACAGATCCGAACTCCTAACCCCGGTAACTGTAAGTTGTGTGGCTCTGCATGCCCGCTGTGCTTGTTGATTCTAGCTGATTGGAGGACAACGGGGTTATCAAGGCAGCCATGCAACTAGCCACCCCATTGGCTAATAAAATCTCACACAATCATACAGGCCAGCGGATTGGCTAAAAATGCTGGCCAATTTCTGATTTTGCAGTTTATTGCTGCTATGAATCCAATAACTTCTAATCAGCCAGACGATTGGCCACCCTCAGCCACACAACTTGTAATCTTTAATTCTATTGGCTGAGATGGGTTTCACCCTCCAGACGAGCATTCCTCCGACTTCCCTGGCATTTGACTAAATCTTGTATCAGAAAATTGATGCATATTAGAAAGTTGATCCAAATGTGCAAGACGCATGTTAAAGAATCTCCTCAAACCATCCTAAGTTATACTACCATCATTATCATGTAAACAAACATATCTGAGAATGAAATCTCCTTCATGTAATTGCCTTTTTACGTTGCTTGTGGCATGGTAGACTTGCATGTGGCTTGATACTCCATTGATTGGAATAATGGGACTTGCATGAACAGTACTTGCAGATGGTGGAGCTACAGTCTGTAAAACGTCACATCAGAACATGTAGATCTTTTACTGTAAATGACAGACAACACGCGTGGTTTCCCACACTTCCACGGCGCACTGACCCCGAAACAAATATGGCTTCCTCTCGCATACTCTCGCTCACTTCTTGTGATAGTTGAGATAGTCTCGAAACGATTTACAATAAATATTGAGTGAGTGAGTTGGGTTTTACGCCACTTTTATAATATTCCAGGTGAAAACCAGAAATGGTCTTCACACATTGTACCCATGTTGGGAATTGAACCTGGGCCTTTGGCATGATGAGCGAAACGCTTTAACCACTAGGCTACCCCATCAACCCTTCACTGTAAATAGATGTACACAAAACATTGTGTAGATCAAGAGCTGACAAGCTGAATCATATTCTCTGTATTTTTTCATTGCATTGTATCATTTAAAAACTACAGGTAGTACCAGGCTTCAGTCTACATGTGTTCACAAACAACTAGTTCCATGTGAACTGAAGTGAAATCCAGTGGCACAAACAGTTATCACCAAATCAACACAAAACATTTCTCTCTAAACATTTGAGCTCTGGTTTGACAGACAGTGAAGACCCCCATCTGCAAGTACTGGGAACCTAATTTCATGGCAAAAATCATTCTTTGCTGTTGTTGAAATATGTAACTCTACCATCTACCCTAAGAAATCATATATATGCCCATCGACTCAGTGAGTGAGTGAGTTTTAGTATTACGCCACTTTTTAGCAATATTCCAGCAATATCACGGCAGGGGGACACCAGAAATGGGCTTCACACATTGTACCTATGTGGGGACTCGAACCCAGATCTTTGGCGTGACGAGCGAACACTTTAACCACTGGGCTACCCCACCGCCACCATAGACTCAGTGGATTAAACCATTTGAATCATAATGAATGGCCTAAAATAAGTTTTCTAAAATGAAATTAATTTTCACTTTATAAAATAATGTTTTTCAATAAGGATAGATGATATTTAAAAAAAGTGTTGCTTATATATTTCACCAACAGCAATATTCCAAACCATATGTCATTATAACTTCTTATGCATGAGACATTATTACCTTTGAAACAGCCCTTCATGTGAAAACCATGTGTTTATGTCATCTGCATGTCTCTCTGATTATCATTATTATTATTACGATGCATTTTGGTCCCTAATGTTCATGATCATGTGCCTGTTTTTTCAGTTACCCTGGAGTAATTCTGGGTTACAACAGATCCCTCGTACCTCATTGTTGTCTTGAAGATGACATTAGCATCTGAGGATGTTGTTGTTTGACTGATCATGTTATCGTACCCCTGTTGATCGATGCTCATACTAGCAACCTTTGTTTGTCACATGTGATGACTGCAGCATTGTTGACCATGACATTTAACAACATTCACTGACTCACTCTTTTCCAGCTCATCCATTTTGTTAACCTGTTATTGAATAGTTGTGATGATTTCTTAGTTTTACTTCACAAAAAATTCACAAATCATTTTCCTTGTTATTCTTATAAAGATCGTAAATGTTTTCATTTAGATGATGAGTTGTTTTCAGGACAGTGTTACAATGCACAGATACAATTCAGTGGCCAGCGCATTTGTTATGAATTTAGTTTTACACTTTTCTTCAGGGTAATATTGTATAATTATAATTATTATCTCTATTTACCCTGCAGTAGAAGGGTACCTGGTAGGATAAGATGGGAATGTCCTGTGCCCACAGGCAGCCTTGGTTCTATTTACCACATTATCATTATTTCCTTCCCCCTAAAAGAGGTGTCAGCAACTAGGGCTGGGACGGGTAGGAAAAAATGGAATCGAGTACCCGCATGTACTTACCCGAATCGGAATCGAGTACCCGGAAATGTAAGGAACACAGCGCTTCTGTCAACTTTCTGAATATTCATTCACGATTTGACAGAGACTATTAAAGAAAACTTATAAGGGTGGCAATAAGACATTAAAAATGATCTCAAGCTATATAATTTACGTCTGTTTGACCAATATAAAGAGTAACACCATTAGTTACATTGCTCGTTTAAATAAACTTTTCGTTCCTGCTGTTCCTGTAACTTGACTACTCACTGCCCATGCGCAGATAAATTACAGTCGTTAATAATAACCTCCATTAATCGGACAATACCAATGATGTAAATGTGTGTTACGTCAATAATGAAAAAGACAAGTTATTATCTGCCCTTGTCATCACAGAGTTCTCTCCATTCTGGGTACTCGATTCCTAGAAATAAGACTCGATTCCAGCTGTACCCGACCCGGATTCGAGTAGTCGAGTACCCGTCCCAGCCCTATCAGCAACTGTCGTCAGACAAAGTTTATTACAATAAAGGCTCCAGAATGTAGAAATCTATCAACTAGGGCATTTGCAATGAGTGAGTGAGTATGGTTTTATACTACTGTTAGCAGTATTCCACCAATATCATGGCTGAGAACATCAGAAATGGGATTCACACATTCTACCCATCTGTGGAATCGAACTAAGGTCTTCAGCATGATGAGCGAACGCTTTAACCACTTGCCTACCCCACCGCCCCCTTTACAATGAGATGAGATTTCAGGTTACTCATAGCTCTTAATATGATATAGAGATATCAAGTATAATTTCAGGTCATTTTTCAAAAATGATTTTCTTAATGCACCATGAATGCATTAAACAAGATTTCAAAACAGATTCCTTCTTCAGGCCACAATTGAGAAGCACTGGCCCAGTAGGCATTTCTAAGTAACCAGAGCGTCTTTCCAATTATCCCTGCCATTGTACTTGAACAGTGTGCAAGACAGTTCAATTGGCTGATTACCTGTGTAGGTTGTAATGCAGCGCTGGTTGTTACGACCACCTCCACATGCTTATTGGCAGTCTTGTTGGTGGCACAACATACTTTATTTTCATATTGTCCAGCAGATGCTCATTGTTCATTACAAAGTTTCATTTGTGTGGACTCCAGGTTAGAATGTACCCATAGCAACATGTATTGGTCGTAACAGGCGAACAAATGGATTAGGAGGTTGGGCATGATGACTTCATGTGTTGTAATGAATCACGGGACTGTCTGGTCCAGCCTTGTTTAATTACAGGCTGATGTCGTATCAATGGAGTCTTGTGTTAAACAATGAGAACACAAAATGTCACTCTATTGGTGTTAGTTACACAAATGTATATTTATATATTTTATCCATTATCTTTCACTGTATGCTCATATTCATATTTTCTATGTTGTTTATGAACATAACATACTCATACTTAAGAGAAAGAATCCTCTAAATTGTAACCATTGTATGATGTTGGGTTAAAGTGATAAAACTCTTATACCTGTTGTCACTCAATTATTTGACCTTTCGACAAAATGACACTCAGACATTGTGCATTTTTGTAGAAACTCTCAGAGGAAACACTTATGTTTTAGCGTTTTTGTCCCCTCTGTTGACAAGTTGACATTCACAGTCACCATGTGTTCCTATATTGGCAATGGCATTTACAAATGTCACATCGCTAAGATGCAATCTGATACTGTGAAGAAGTATGCACAATATACCATTAAGTCCATTGTCTGTGAACAATTTGTTGTACTTTTGGGTATTTCCTGATTTGGATATAATATTCATCTTGAAAATTAATCAGAATTTGAAGTATTTTATCTTGCTCTTTATCTTAATTTTCAAAAGCATCATCATCAATATTTTCAGTATATCAGAGATTTAAACTCCAAATTGTACAAGGGGTATGGAAACTGTTGTTACCTAAACAGTACATACTGGTATTTTGTGGTGGCTGTCCTGTGTAAAACACAAATCATCCCACAAATCAGGTTACAGAGGGCAGATGATTTCGGGCTGTGATAGCCTGACTCCGGGGAGGGTCAAAGACTTTTATCCTACCATAGACTGTACATTTGGTGTCTCTTTAGGCAAATAACCTTGTTCGAAACATCCCTGTTCACCCAGTTGTAAATGGGTACCTGGTAGGATGAGATAGTCTGGTGACTGTAAATTGTCTAGCGCCTCATTGGCCTCTTGGTGTGCATACTCCCCAGTGAGCCAAGAAACAAAATCAAGTGAACGTTTATGCATTCACCGGACCCATAATGGTGCACTGTGTGTATGATATAAAGCATGGAAAAAGCACAATACAATTGGACTTCATAATATTGTAATATGGCATTTGCTGCCAAGGGACAAACAGTTGGGTAGGTCAACATCATCAGTGGTCAGGCTTACTGGACTTGGTTGACACATGTCATCGTATCCCAATTGAGTAGATCAATGCTCGTGCTGTTGATCACTGGATTGTATGGGATTACCAAATTATTTACAGACCACCTCAATATAGCTGGAATATTGCTGAGTTCAGCGTTAAACAAAAACCAACCAACATTGTCATCAATTGATAGAAACTTGAAAATTCCATGCCAGTTTGTAGCCATTTGTTTCCAGTTAGTGTCTCATATCCTTGTGTCAAGCCAGTAGGATATCCTTGTTTATCTTTGGAAACAGTAGCTGGGGATTTAAGCAAATTTTGTATTAGCCTTTCGGCAGGACTGCATTAAAGAATCCAGAGAGAATCTGAATGAAAACAGTCCCCTGGCTGCCTTTTGGGAAGAGACAAGCTTCTGTTATCATGGGACATATGATGTTCAGTCTCCAGCAGATGTGGAAATGTTTGATACCCCATTGCTCTTGGCTCCTTACACATGAAGTGACCCCTCCCCAAATCTCTTACTCTAAGTACAGAAATGACCTGATTGGTAAAGATTCGCTCTTGTAAACTTTTCTCGATTCATGGCAAGCTGTAGAAGTGATCTGTAGAAACAAACATCAATTTGCAAATCACTAAGGCCATGTTTCTCAGCCCACTAGAGACAATTACTTGAAGCTTGTAACAGCTTTCGAAACATCAGTACCTGGTCTTTAGAGAGATAACATAAACAACAGCAATAAGATGGGTTGCTTCTGATGGCCATATGTTCTTCAGGTAGTTTCGGTGTTGTACACCTACAACTTGCTATTTTTGCACCACCAGGGTCTAAAACAACAAGCATCAAACTCATTTGAGTACCTAAATGTGTATGCTTAAATTGAGAATTAATGAATCGAACCTTGTCTGAAGAAATATTGTTTATGTATGTAAACAGTGTTGAAACTTGTGGTGTATGTTTAAGCATTCAGCTGTCTTTGTTTTATGTAGGTGTATGTGGTCAAATGCTCTTTTACAACTTGTTTTAACAGATTGGATATGACTTACATCTTCTCAGGGGAACGTTACATTAAGTATTGCAGTGTATAAATAATATTTTGCTTTAGTCAGAAAACAATATTATATATGGACTTGCATATTTTCCTGGGATTGTTTTAGGCGTACTCTTCAAACGTGCTCACATATTTCATAAAAAGTTATTATGCAAAGGTCATTACTTCTTTGGTAGTTATAATTAATATGGTTTATATTAATTACATTACTTAGTTTTCTATGTCAATGCCATGCATAGTGTTGTTGAGAGTAGAAATCGCTGATGAAAATGTACATTGAGGTGTCGTCTTCAGATTTAGCATAAACTGAATGAGTTGGAGGGTTTTCTTTACATTTTCTTGATATGGGACAGCACGTGGTCCCTTCTCTTTAAGATTTATAATTGCCATTTAATGTGAAAACTCCATGCCCATTTATGTCAATACTGTTTTATCTTCTGGGTAGCGTCGGTGGCATTTAGTCATTTTACCTCAAAGATAACAAACTGGGGCTCCATGTTATGTCACAGACTGGCTGCGATGCTGTGGATTGCACTACATGCGTTTTCCTAAACAAAAGTGGCATGGCTTTCATCAGATCCAAATGACGTGATCTTCCTCCAACAAATGTCAAGGGGGTATCGCACACTTCCCCATAGGTTTTCAGTTACCTCCCTTGCTTGGAATCAAACTATACTTCATCATGGATTTGGGCAATTATTTTGACAAATTTGTAACATCAGCTATCCATATCTTTAAGAGAGGATGTCGTCTGCCCTCACGTTCTGTGTTATCTGTCACAGAACATGAGTATGACTGTCGGGGCAGTTGGAACAGAGTCTTCATGATATATCATGTATAGGAAGCCACACAATGCCGCATCTCCAAATGGGATTAAATGCTGCAAGTAATCTGTTTGGAAACTGTGTGTACAAGGCTTTATGTAATCAGTGTATGTTTGCTCTGAATGTATGTCACTGAGTGATGTTGAGGATCATCGCCTTTATAAATGCATGTGTTTCATTTTGTGCCCGACAAGCTGGAGGGAGGCATCTGTGTTAAACCTGCTTAATACAAATACATCTATTTTAACCTTGTTAGACACCTTTGCCTGTGCTCATGTAGTGGCCATAAAATTTCCGAGTCCCGTGCTGGGATTCGAACCACGAACCTTCTGATCCGAAGTCTTGTCCACATGACCAAAGAGGTTAACCCCGTCAGCAAGCTGACAAGGTAAGGATGTCATCTGTGGGATGACTCCATGCCCTGCTACACTCAGATCACAGTTTTTCAATCCGTATTCAAGTATATTTGTTATTAGCTTGTACTGATAATGGGGCAGTGGGGTAACCTGATGGATAAAGCATCCACTCGTCCAATGAAGAACTGGGTTCAATTGAGTGAGTTTAATTTTATGCCACACTCAGCAATATTTCAGCTATATGGCGGCGGTCTGTAAATAATCGAGTCTGGACCAGACAATCCAGTGATCAACAGCATGAGCATCGATCTGCGCAAGTGGGAACCGATGACATGTGTCAACCAATCCAGCAAGCCTGACCACCCGATCCCGTTAGTCGCCTCTTACGACAAGCATGGGTTACTGAAGGTTCTCTCTAACCCGGACCTTCATGGGTCAACTTGGTTCGATTCCCACATGGGTACACAGGGGTGGAAATAACCCATTGCCTGACGTCCGAGTCCAGTGTTTTTTTTTCTGTTGGGCAAGCAAATTTGTATATTACACTTTACCGGTGTCCAGTTGACTTTCCAACGTTAATTATGTTGTTTATGTAAAAAATCAACAAGAAAACGGCTGGTATAGTGGATAAATTATCAGGGCAAGTGAATTTACATCTGCCACTGTACCGGAGTACACTAGCAATTTTAAAGTTATTTCCACCCCTGGTACAATGTGTGAACACCATTTCTGGTGTCCCCTGCTGGAATATTGCTAAGAGCAATGTAAAACCATACTCAATCACTTACTCACTTGTGAGTTTTATTGAGTGAGTTTAGTTTTATGCTGCACTCAGCAATATTCCAGATATATGGCAGTACTCACATGTAGATGTTGTAACATATATTATACTTGGAATTACACTTTCTCAGTAAAGCATACATTGTTGTATGTTGTTTTGTTGTTGAGTCCATCTCACACCCATTAGGCACCTAATCACTAGCGCATAGATTCAGCTATGTACATTTTGTGTTGTAATTTTTTAAATGTAGAAAGGACCATTTCATGGAAGCAGGTATATATAAACCTTCAATGCTAGATTAGTCACTTTTATTATCCCCCGCCGCGCGTTTAGCGAGAAGCGGGGGATATAGTATTATGCTCCGTTCGTCGGTCCGTCCGTCCGTCCGTCTGTCCGTACGAATTGGAATATCTTAAGAACTGTTCACTAGATTCTTTTCATATTTGGTACCTAGGTTCATCACAGTATAAGAAAGGTCCAAGTCAGGTTTGGTGACATTGACCTTCATTTCAAGGTCACAAGGGGACTTTAATGTTTAACCTGCATGTTAAGCTATCTCAAGAACCGTTCTCTGGATTTTCTAGGGAAGGCCCAGAGCCCAGTAAATTTTGGTGACCTTCACATAATTTTCAGTTCCAGGCAACACTTTGAAGATTTCAGCATGTTAACCTGAATTGTCAGCAAGATATTTCAAGAACGATTCACTGGATTTTCTTCATAGACTTTCAAGACTTCCCTTGAATGTTTTTCAATAAGCAGTTTCTTTAGTACTATTTGTGCATATTTCATACACTATGACATTCATGTCATGGTCAAAGTCAGTCTTAAAAATATGTGTGTTTGAACAACTAAAGAGCAAGATATCAAGAGAGGTTGACTGGTCATGTTTTTGTTGACATTTAACTTCATCTTAAACTTTCATTACTTTATACGTTTGATTTGATAATTTGCGGCAGGGGATTATGTCACCTTAGTGACAATGCTTGTCATAGTTTACTATAGTTAGTTGTGTAAGACTAAGGTCTCAACATAAAATATTCTCTTGAGAATGTTTGAGTCATGCAATTAAGACATAATCAAATATATCGTATTTCATTAAAATGCAACAGTTACTTACATTTGGTGAGAAACTTTACTGCTTATGACACACTGGTTAAAAAAAGAAGCCAAACATAAATTACATCTGTACATAAATAGTGAGCCAAATTCATGAAACCAGTAATAACTTTAAATGTTTAATATCAGTTATATTGGGATAATTACACGAACATATGTAGAAATGTTCCATGGGAATATGATGAGAGTAAAGAACGGAGACAGGACTTTTTCCAAATGATGCTATATGAACCGTGGCCTTGTCAAAATCACTTCATGATATTATGTGTGCTCCACCCCTTTTTCAAAATGCTGGATCACCTCTGTAAGGCATGATGTCGTGTAACCTTAAGCCCTTGCCCTGTAACCTTAGGCAAGGTCATGTAACTTGACAAGCCTGTGTTAAGGGGGGCATGTGTGAAGCAGTGTCTTTGCCTTGAGAAACACTGTTCGTGAGGAAGCTGCTATGGGAGAAGAGTTAGGCAGGGCAAAGGCAAGTAATAAAACAAGGGGACAGCTTTGATGCCAGCACAACATTGAGATAACTCTCTGATCCTTGGTTGTAAAGACTCACGGTAGAGGGTTAACACTGTAACCTTCTTTAAGGCAATTAGAGGTAGACAGGTTGTACTTACTGTGTCTACCACAGTTTATGTATACCGGAGAAACCAGGAGAAACTCTCTTCTGAACAACAGATTCTGTAGGGGTAGGCAGAGAAACAGTGCCCATCAAAAGAACAATTTATGTGTATGAGTGAGTGAGTGAAGTGAGTGAGTGAGTTTGGTTTCATTACACTTTTAGCAGTATTCCAGCAGTATCATTGCAGGGGACCCTAGAATGGGTCTTACACGTTGTATCTATGTAGGTATTTGTGTCACACAGCTGACAAGTTATAGCCATCAAATGTTTGTTCTTCAACTAAGTCAGTGTTATATGATTTAATTTTCACTTTGACGTCATGAACTTCTCAAGGCATAAAATATTTCCTATTTTATTTTGTAAAATTGCTGTTTTCTCTTGAAATAGCACCAGAAAGCCTCTTTATGACATGGATAAAGATCTCACTGTCCCGTCCAATTCCACCTCCACACCCTTGTTCATAGAAACCTCAAATTGATTGTACCAACGACCCCAACACCCACCTACCCAGTTATGATCAATAATGAAAACTGAACAACACTTCAAGTGTTGTATGAGTTCGTTTTTGTCTGAATGATTGCTTATATTAGTTCAATTATGGCTTGAAAGTTCAAACTTATGAAAGCAATGCTTCAGATTGCCAAGGGTCTTAGTCACTGACCCTTGAAGATCCAAGTGTCCTAACATTACAGAGTATTTGCCCCTAGGCCTGTATTTCTGAGATCTGGTTCTTCATTCTTACCAGTAATTGATCACTTGATCCATACCTATTCATATCAATCTGAATGAAAATAAAACTGTTCTCTATATACCTTACTGATTGTTACATTTATCAGTCACAGAGGAAGGTTTTGTTGTGTAGTCTCACCCCCGGGTGACATATGACATACTTATATGAAAATACTTCAAACCCTTAAACACCAGACAATGGATCTTGTTTCTGAATGAACACAACATGTATACAAAACATATAATAACAATTAGATACAGCTCCTTCTGTCTCAGCAGCAACAACAGCCATGTTTCTGTGTCTAATACGATTGTAGGCTGCTTATAACATAGAGAGTGTATATTGTTCCTTACAGACTGCATGGGGTGCATAAAATTGGGAACAGTCATTTATTACATGGTGATTGCATGGGAAGTAGTGGTATTTTGATGCTCTGATGTACTGAAAATAATGATCCTCCACATGATGTATGTAAAACTGGATTGTGGAATGGTAATTTATTATGCAGGGATTGTATGGGAGGTGGAGGTCAGACAATATTTATGCACTAATGTACTGAAAACCATGACCCTCCACTAATGCTCATCATATTTTCAGAAGACCATGTTGTATGCTGTTTTCATGACCCTTCCTGAAAAGACAAAAATGCCAAAGTACTTAATATCTTATAATAAAATGTTCATGTTTTATGATCCACATATATGTGTATAATTTCTTTATGATTCTCACTAGAGACTCTTATTTTTTGGTCAGCCTTCTTATTCCCTCTGACATTAAATCGCGATGTAACATGACTTAACCAAGACAGCAATTCTGATCACCCAATCCTGTTATTTGACTCTTACAATGAGCATGAGCTGCTGCAGACCCATTCTAACCTGCATCTTCGTGGAAACAAGTAATTCCTATGGTACGAGCATGCAACCTTGTTGGTGACCTAATTTTCCAACAATGCTTGAGAAAAGGAGACCAAATGGCACCTGGATAGTATTTGTACTACTTTCCTGCCTTCCCAGAATGCACTGCACATGTAGGAAAGTAGCACAAATTGTTGAGTTCTCCCACAGCAGCGACTGTGAAATAAACACAAACACAACACATCTGCTAGTTTGGTTACAGACACCAGTCTACCCTTTCTTCCCGCTCAAACACTGCTGCAAAAATTTGAATGTCACGTTCTCATTAAAACATGATACTCTTGCTCCAATGGAAGACTTTTTGTGTCATTATAAAGGAAAGTTAATGTTTATGAGTGAAATTTATCCAGTTAACATAAAATCAAAAAGAATATTTTTCTATGAAGAATTTCATTCATTATTAATCTGTTTAACCATATGATTTCTTGACATGGTGTAGAAGGAACACAATATAAGCTTTGTGAAATATTTGAGATATATTGTGTAACCTGTTCCATGTGTTTGATTAGGCCCTGTAAGTCCTGTTGATATCGTTTGGAGTTACAAAGATATTCAACATATATTGGAACTAGTGGTTTCTCTGATGATTTTCTCACATTTTGACACACTGCCCACCTACTGTGTGAGAAAAACATGGAGGAGAAGCACTTGCCTAAGATTATGTTTCAAATTTTGACAGCAATAACACATTTTCTTAAGAGGTTAAAGAATATGGATTGCTATCAAAATTTTTGCTCACTTGTATTCCTCAAGAATGAAAGGAAATATTTGTTTTTGTTTGTTTTTGCAAAAGAGGGACCTATTACATCAATTGAGCACAATCTTTTTGGATAATCCTAATCTTCATCCATTTTTAGTTATGACTGAGCATTTTCCATGCAAGGGAAAAAAATTAGTATTTCGCATTTAAATGTTTATGGGGCTGTGGGGTAGCCTAGTGGTTAAAGCGTTCGCTCGTCATGCCGATTCCACACATGGGTACAATGTGTGAAGCCCATTTCTGGTGTCCCCTGCTATGATGTTGCTGGAATGTTGCTAAAAGCGGTGTAAAACCATACTCACTCACTCATTTAAATGTTTATTTTTCTTGCTGTCGGTTTAATTATTACGTCTTACTTCTATAATCCTCCAGTTGTAGCAGCTCTTCCGATGGTCCTCATGAATGATCACATTTAAATGTGAGTAATTCCTTCTCACAGATATTGGTTTCTCTTGATCTTCAACTTGATAAACAGAGTCATCTCATTTAAAAATTCTTTCGTTCCTTTTCCTGTGTTTTTAATAGGAATAAGCAGAAATACAAACAAGATAGACAGACACTGATCAGAAAATGATATCTCAAGCATCAATTGGCGGCCTACGGGAGTTTCGAAAGCAAATTAGTGCGTGATATTATGTCCTCTGAAGGACAGTTGTGTAAGGGCTGGCTGTATGAGGAGATGAGAACAATGTTGCTGCCCCACCCTTCCTGTTGGGGACAGTGCTAGAACACGATGAGGGAGTGGGTGGGATTGGCACAGAAGGAACTGGGGGAATCGAAATGGTAAAGCATCTACAGATGGGATCTTTCGATTTTCACAGGCATGTTAGGGTAACCTTGTGGAACATGTGAACAGAAAAGTTGAGTTCACACATGATTAGCAACTGTAGACTACATTCTCATTTTCTTTCTGCTGTTTGTAAAATAATTGTTCACACCGTTGACAATGCAGTTTTAGTTGTTTTATTATCATAATTCAAGGGGCCATTGAGTAGGCAAGTGGGTAATTCATATCCTTGTGAAGCTGAGAACCTGTTTGGACCATTACATGGGTCTTACAAATAACATGCTTTATGTCCCAATATGAAATGGGTATGGTGGTTAGCCTCGTGGTTAAAGTGTTCGCCTGTCACACAAACAGCCAAGGTTTGATTCCACACATGGGTACAATGTGTGAAGCATATTTCTGGCAGAATCTTGTGATCAAGGGCAGTGGAGTAGCCTAGTGGTTAAAGTGTTAACTCGTCATGTTGAAGACCCGGGTTTCATTCCCACATGGGTACAATGTGTGGAATCCATTTCTGATGTCCCTGACCGTGAAAAAAGCTGGAATAGTGTTAAAAGTGGCTAAAACTAAACTCAATCACTCAAATCCAAGGGCCACTTTGAAGATCATGCTTTGTTTGTTAGTCTTATAACTGTCGGTTTTGCCAAAGAAGTAAACATCCAAGACCTGCGTTGCTTTTGACTTGTTTCAATTTGGGATACACATTGATTTTACGGAAACACTGAGGTGCCTTTGCATGTGTTTGTGATGGGGTGGGAGGGATAAGCTCATATTCTGCCAACATCTGGCGTCATAACTGTTTTATAATTGTTTATGAACACATGCTTATGAGTGAGTGAGTGAGTGAGTGAGTGAGTATGTTTTTACGCGCTTTTAGCAATATTCCAGTAATATCACGGCAGGGGACACCAGAAATGGGCTTCACACATTGTACCAATGTGGGGAATCGTACCAAGGTCTTCGGCATGACGAGCGAACACTTTAACCACTCGGCTACCCCACATGCTTATGATATATAGTGGCAACTGTACAATTGATTTTGCATTTGGCAGAGATGTCCTTTGATTATGGAAAGGGGTTTGTAGCTTTTATGTATGTGGTAAAAAGAAATGTGCCTGTGAAGAAACAGACTATAATGTTCCTGAGAGGAAGTTGTCTCTTCAAGTTTCAAGGTTACACAATGTTTCAAATGCCACGCTGATGGTGAGGATGTGGTTTGTGAATGGCTTCTGTAGACACCCAGACATTCTGCTCATATGGGGAGGGCAAGCACCATTCTTTTCTTTTGTTGTTTTAAGGACTTTAAAAATGTCAATGAAATTCTGAGCCTGTGTTTTAGGTGTAACTTTATGAGAAGAAAAGGATGAATGGACATGGCAGATTCTAATGCAAAACAGGCCAGGACATTCATGTTGTTTAAAGTCATTTGTGTGCATGGGTGATTAATAGTAATTTTTACTTTGTATCAGGGTGAGTGAGTGAGTTTAGTTTTACACCGCTTTTAGCAATATTCCAGCAATATCATGGCAGGGGAAACCAGAAATGAGCTTCACACATTGTACCCATGTGGGAATTGAACCCGGGTCTTTGGTGTGATGAGCGAACACTTTAACCACTGGGCTACTCCAGATAATCGAGAAGTATGCGCCCCACTTTGTGTCAGAGATGATTCACTTTTGTTTCATAAAAACTATACAAAAACAAGACGTTTTGTTTTGCACTATATAGATGTGTGGTTATTAAGAAACTTTAGAAATTCAAATTGAAGAATCTTTTTCCACAAATGCCAAAAAAAGGCAAATGATTTCAGTAACTGACCCTATCTTGTAAATTTTAAAAAACTATCCTGATTTTAAATGTTAATTGAGCCTGCAATAGCTGTTCACACAGTGTACACAAGAGATAGGTCCAACAGATCGGTGCTATCAATCAATCTGCTAACCTCAAAACAACATGCTGAAAAACACTGGTAGCTAAATAAGCAATCCATCTGTATTCTTCATCAGTGTGCATCTGTGCTATTGTTTTGTGAAAAAAGAGATAATCACATTAGCAAAAAACATGACGAGAGAATACCACAAAGTGAAGGGGTCGTCAGAAATCTCCATACTGCATCAGATTGTACATTAACACTGCACAGAAAGAAAGTGGAACCCTGGGTGATAAATATGCGTATATGCATCTCTCCGGCTATCTGTACCTGGTGGTAACCTTATTGTCTGTATTGCTGGTGGTGTGTGATATATGTCAACACCAGTGCTATACGTAGCGTAGCCATACGTTGGCATGCTGATAACATGAAGGCTTAATGGCGATATGTCCGGTGACTTTTTCTCAGTATGTTTAAGTCATGATGCTTGGCAACATGTGTACCAGTTACAGTTTGATTTGATCTGTGCATTGTCTGTGCATTACATATGTCTAAATACAAATCCATATATTCATGCAAACAAATCCATATATCCATGAATATAAATCCATATATCAATGTATACAAATTCGGGCACACAAATCCATATACCTATGCATACAAATCCATCTATCTATGCCCACAAATCCATATATCTATGCAAACTGACTGACTGACTGAGTTTGGTTTTACACCGCTTTTAGCAATATTCCAGCACCATCACGGCAGGGGACACCAGAAATGGGCTTCACACATTGTACCCATGTGGGGATTCGAACCCGGGTCTTTGGCGTGATGAGCCAACGCTTTAACCACTAGGCTACCCCACTGCCCCTCTATGCATACAAATCCATATATCCATGCATGCAAATCCATATATCCATGCATATTAATCCATATACCCATGCATACAAATCCATATATCCATGCAGTGTGCACACAAATCCAACTATTTATGCATACAAGTCCATATACCCATGCATACAAATCCATATACCCATGCATACAAATCCATATACCCATGCATACAAATCCATATATCCATGCAGTGTGCACACAAATCCAAATATATTTATGCATACAAATCCATATACCCATGCATACAAATCCATATATCCATGCAGTGTGCATACAAATCCAAATATTTATGCATACAAATCCATATACCCATGCATACAAATCCATATACCCATGCATACATATACATATATCTATGCACACAAATCGATATATCTATGCATACAAATCCATATACCCATGCATACAAATCCATATATTTATGCATACATATACATATATCTATGCACACAAATCCAAGTATTTATGCATACAAATCCATATACCCATGCATACAAATCCATATATCCATGCAGTGTGCACACAAATCCAAATATTTATGCATACAAATCCATATACCCATGCATACAAATCCATATACCCATGCATACAAATCCATATATCCATGCAGTGTGCACACAAATCCAAATATTTATGCATACAAATCCATATACCCATGCATACAAATCCATATACCCATGCATACAAATCCATATATCCATGCAGTGTGCACACAAATCCAAATATTTATGCATACAAATCCATATATCCATGCATACAAATCCATGTATCTACACATACAAATCCATGTATCTACACATACAAATCATTATATCCATGCATACAGTTCCATATATCAGTGTATACAAATCCCTATAACACACAAATTCATGCACACAGATCAATACATCTATGAATACAAATCCATATATCCATGAATACAAATCCATATATCCATGCACCCATACAATCTATTCATATATCCTTCCATACATGTGCCTTTATAGAAATCCATATATCCAACTTTAGTTTGCCATTCCTTGAGACCTTTGAGGGTGTTCCATCACTGAAATAAATCATGTTTACAAACACCTATCCACTTATTGGCTCTCAGTGCCCTTGTTTTTTTTGTGGCGATTCCTGATTGCTCCCAGAATATATCAGTGTCAGCGTCAGTAAGTGCATTTTTACAATCCCGTTGTCAAAACCACTATAACTCACTGGTGGTACACCCACATGAAACATGAGGGGACTGATAGTAAGGTTTGTTATTCCACAGCAAGACCTTGGATCAGGTCTCATAGGCATCAGCTGAAACAGTGAAGGTACTGGTGCAGCCTTAAGCACTCACTCACTCATTCTAAAGCATAATTTTTGTTACAGCTCTGGTGCTACCAAACTGCACTCACTCTCTCACTCACTCACTCACTCACTCACTCACTCACTACAGCTCTGGTGCTTCCAAACTGTACTCACTCACTCACTCACTCACTCACTCACTCACTCACTCACTCACTCCTCACTCACTGTCACATTACCCACCCACCCATCCAATGCAATGTACAATTCTTTATTTTCATTCAATTCTAGATTATCCTCATTAGTCTATCCTGCTCTGGTGTTTTCTGTCAGTGTGCATTAAGGATCCATAAGTAAGTTTTAATAGTGATATTCTTGTTCAAGCTCCATTTATCCAGTATAGCCAAAAATTGTTCATTTTTCCATTTCTTGTATTATATTAATCAAATTTAGCCACATGATGGGAATCTCATGATGGGTGTATGGTCATTATTTATATTGCTGTTGAAAATGAAATGTGCAAATTGGCTCATTGTTAGACACAGATGGGCCATTGTGCCTTCTGGGAATGAATTAGAGTGAGATAGTTTAGTTCTATACCTCTTTTAGCAATATCCCACCAATATTATGGCGGGGACACCAGAAATGGTCTTCCCATGGAAAGAAATTAGAAAATAGCTCACTTAGGATTATAATTTTGCTTCAGTTCTTTACATGTTAAATATTGATCTTGAGCTTCATTTTGAATAGTTTGGAAAATGAAACATTGAATGTGCTTGAACAATGAGATATTACAAAACTTACCAATCAGGCTTTTCTTCAGCTACAAATGATCTTTGTTATCTGTTGATAAAGTCAGAATTACAGAATCAACATAACTTTTTGCAGAGATTTCTTGTGAATTATATAAAAGGTTTTGTCGCTTTTATTTACAGAAGATGACATGTGCATACTATTACCTGTATATGAGCTATGAGATTAATACAGAGATTATAATGTTAATTTATGGAATACTAAAATATATCATGGGAGACTATAAGCATATCATGGCAGACTATAAGCATATCAAGTATCAATACAACATGTGTTACGTGTGTTTCATAAGGCCAAGGATTCACCAATAGCCATAAACAAGACGTGAAGATAATGTATATATCCTATAAGCACAGAGGTACTAGCGTTACCTCTGAATCCCCAGGTCCTGTATGAAAGATATCAGCCACCCAGTGTTGATGAAAGCCAAATACCCAATATGAACAAGAGTCCTATGTCATCACTTCAAGTGCCCTCGTATTAGCAGCTTCCAATTAACTCAAACCATGTTCATGCCCTCTGTCAACTCCTGTAATGAAACCACATTTTCCAATTAAGGCTCTTGTTACAAGAAGGTGCAAGATGTGCCGATCAAAATGCGATCTTCCAGATAATAAGATAGGAGATGGGAGCTGTCGTTTTGTAATGAAGAGTAAAAAATGATCTGATGGCAGAAATTTGTGAAATTGATAGTTCTAATTGTAACCATGTGCCGAGCATGCTTCATTACGGTGGCGAGAACACATAATTGGTTTGGTTAAATTTCTCTTTTCTCACATTTGTGTCAAACTTGTTTCCGTTTTATGGGCAAATTGGAGATACAATTTTTGAGAGATTTGATATTGTAGTAAGAATTTTCTCCTAGATGGTGATTGGGACATCAGATTTGACAGTTTCAGAAAGGATAATCTCATTCGCTAACTTGTACATGTGACCTTAAGTTATTTTGTATTTATTAAAAAATAAAAAACTGCACATTAGATTAACGGTGATGGACAAGAGAATTTTGTAAGGCAAAACTTTCAAGAGGTGGAACTTTGAAAGGTTGAAATAACCTGAATACAGTAATTTTAGGGATGATAAAGTTGCATATTTGTTAGTGTGTTTCACACAGCATGGCACTATCGGCAAGCATGTTGAGGAGGTAGGGTAGCCTTGTGGTTGAGGTATTGCCCTGTCATGCCAAAATTGGTATAAAGTATGGAACCAATTTCTGGTGTTGGGTGATAGTACCGGAATATTATTGACAACATACTCACTCACTTACTCACTCTTCTTATGATCACTGGGTAAGGCGTTCGCTCGTTACGCTGAAGACCCGGGTTCGATTCCCCACATGGCTACAATGTGTTAAGCCCATTTCTGGTGTCCCCCGCTCTGATATTGCTGGAATATTGCTAAAAGCGGCGTAAAACCAAACTCACTCACTCACTCACTATGATCACTGGATTGTCTGGTCCACTGCTGAGTGTGGTCAACAATCAACCACCCATCTTACCCACTTAATCATGTATTTTGTAGAAATGGATTTTGGGTGGTTTATTTATATATTTAATGTGGGGAAAGGGTTTATCAGTCATCTCAGGTATGACAGTTTACAATGTAGAGTTGTATCCCATACGCGACATATTGATATGATTGCTGGCTCATCAATTGTCCTTCAATATGTTTCTTGATTTGTCAGTAACATCTAGGTTCTAAATTGTATTTCAGATTTTAAAAATAAACTGGTCTTGCTGTGATATTACTAAAATACATATATTCTGTCTGTGTGGTGTTTGAAAAATAAATGACCACTTGGTGATAACAATCATGATGTAATGGCTCCAAATGTACCAATAATAACTTAATATTTCCACTTCATCCAGGTCTGTATTCATTGTAGTCTGTCTCACAATCCCTAAGCCACATTTTTATCCCTTCTGCCTACCCCTCCCTGCAGTGCTAAAGTCCATATTCCCTATAACCCAATTTAAGTGGGTTTATTTGTTACTATCAAACTTATGTATATTCAGAGAATAAGCGTTGGTCTATATTCATATTCATAGATAAAGCGGATGTTATATCTTGAAGGAATCCATTTCAATATGTGAAGATCATGTGGATTGACCTGAGGAAACCCACAGTTATTACATACCATATTACTTCCCTTTGATGGTTGAAACAGAGGATGACATTGATTTAATAATGAGGATATATTAACTATATCAAGCATGGTATAACAGATGGTATCACCCATGTCGTGTCATATCACCATGATGGCTGTCTTTTATGTAATAGTCCATGTCACTTCTCTTTGTAATACAAGCTGACTTGTTTGCTTCTGCTATTACTATCTGATATTTACCGTATCAGTCTGCACCCTGGTTATCGACTGTTTCGGTCAACGCTGTCAGTAACGTCACCAACTTCCTGCTCTGATAGGATCAGACGTCTGCTGTATCCCCCAGCACTGAAGGTGCACCTGGTGACAGTTCAATAATTGGGAACATCATAAGGTTGCATTACCTTGGATAATTGAAGGCAGATTCATCGACCTGATGGCTCGCGTCACAATATATCTCCTACATTAGTTCCTGTAACAATATACATGTCCTCTGGAGTGCATGCTGTAGCATACACATTTTGGCAGCCAGTGTATGTGAAGTGTGAGGTTTCCTTTTCAACATTCAGGTGATGCCAGACCTGGACTGGAGTAATGTGGTACCTGAAAATCCCGAGATTGATGTAGAGCTAAGATTCTTCATATGATATAGATAAAGTCCTTGAAAGGTATTCAGAAATTAGAAGAACATTAGTTCATAAAACGCTTGTATGGAAAAGAACTTCTTTTATTCTTTGCCATGACATTTCAGGGATACCTCTTGCTCCTAACCCATGAAGGTCCGGGTTAGAATTGATCTTCAGTAACCCATGCTTGTCGTAACAGGCGACTGACGGGATTGGGTGGTCAGGCTGACTGACTTGGTCGACACATGTCATCGGTTCCCAATTGTGCAGATTTATGCTCATGTTGATCACTGGATTGTCTGGTCCAGACTCGATAATTTACAGACCGCCGTCATATAGCTGGAACATTGCTGAGTGCAGCGTAAAACTAACTCACTCACTGTTCTTGCTCCTTGGGGAATTGTGAAGGAGCAAGAAGTAGTTCTGAACTGTGACAAAGAGTAAAAGCTGTTGTTATCCATGAAAAGTGTCAAGATAATTTGTACTATCTCTGGGCCTTATCTTTACCAGGATATTTTAGCTCATAAAGCCATGACACCCGTGAACATGCGGGTGACAATATTGATCTTCAGTAATCCATGCTTGTCATAAGAGGCGACTAACAGGATCGGGTAGTCAGGCTTGCTGACCTGGTTGACACATGTCATTGGTTCCCAATTGCGCAGGTCGATGCTCATGCTGTTGATCAGTGGATTGTCTGGTGCAGATTCAATTATTTACAGACCACCGCCATATAGCTAAAACTAAACTCACTCACTCATAAAGCCATGAAATGTGCAACCTGATGTACACCAGATCCAGAATTTTGTCATCAGAGGATATAGTTATAATGTTTGTAAATGACATGTGGGAGGCATGGGTGGTCAAGTCAAGGTGCCACAGAAACCTGTGATTCTGGGTTTGAATCCCAATTTGCCGCATTCATGTCACTAGGTTTGTGAGCACCATAACCGTGCTCATGGGTTTCTCCAAGGTTTTAAACATTTCGGCTTCCCTCTCATGTTAGGCTGACACAAAGTGAATTCTGGCTTTAAACCTGTCTCACCCACTCACCCTATCACTATAAGATAAAAATTGTGAGATACAGATGCAGGAATGGCAATATTCTGCTGATCAGATTTCTGCTGGTTTTAATTCAAATTGATCAATTCTGTGAATCGTCTAAATCCCTGAACCACCCATTTGATGACACACCATTAAGTTTTCAGCTGAAAATAGATCTTCCTGTTGCGATCCCTGAGGATGGAATATGCAATGTTGTGATGTTGCTACACCGTCATTCCATTCATACACCAGAGAATGGATGAAGGGATGATGGTCTGTTGTCTGTCAGATTTGGTGACCTCAATAACTAGCAACAAGAGGAGGTAGATAAGGACAAACGTTATGAATGAACAACAACTTTATTCAGGTGATGCGATGTTTTGCTACAGATTCTTGTATCGTTGTCAAGCAGGTGTATATTCGATAATATGAAGGCAGTTTCAAAATCCGATACAGATTCTTGTACATTCGATACAGATTCTTTGATACAGATACCTGTTTGACAGCGATACAAGAATTTGTATGGAAACATTTTGATAATATGTAGGCAGATTCATATTTGATACAGATTTTTGTATCATTGTCAAGCAGGTTCTGTATCAAAGAATACTTGCTTGACAAGTATACAAGAATCTGTATCGAAACGACATCACCTGAAGAAAGAAGCATTTTTTAATTTTTTTCTTTATTTCACTGTTTTCAGGTATACATACAGGTATGTAAAAGTATACATGTATAATACTTCAGTATAATTGTACAGTCAATAACATTATTACATATATATACATCGAAATACTTTACTGAAGAAATAAGTTGTTCATCCATAAAATTTGCCCTTATCTAACTCTCCAACTTCTAACTCAAACACGTAACGAGGTAACTGATGTTCTAAATCACCTTGTGTTAAGGAACTACTGTATATTGCTAATAAGAGTTGTATGGATAGCATCTCCTTGATCATACATACACATCATTGCAAGGCTACTTCTTGCCTTTTCATCAGGCGAGGGACAGGTTAGGAGAACATGACATGTATGTACATACAAATGAAAGATTGGGCAAGTAGCCATGAAACATAGTGTGTGTATAATAAAGACGCTGGAACCATATTACTTCTTATCACGATAACATCCAACTTGTAAATGCTCATAGACTTGACTCCAGTAGTGCTAATGGGAGGACTAGATGGATTTCTGTATGTGTCATTTTATGTGTACACGTATATTACTCAAAGAACAATCAGAAATCTGGATGTTGCAATAACCATGACAGAATAACAATAGTATTATGAAATGATTGGGTGTTCTTTAACTATTTATCTTCTGAGTAGTATATATAGGTAGTTATACACCTTAGATGGTTCATGATATAATCAAACAGCTTGTAAGTTATGTGTTATTTGTTTTTATACCACAGTACTGATTTTGTTGTATCTGTGCACTGTAACATGATTATTTGCCTGGACAGTCCAATCGAAGCATAGGTATTTGGACTTACGTATACATAACATGATATATTTACTTCCTAAATGTCAGTTTGAAGTCATTTGTGTTTTTTTATTCCCAGCAGTTTATAATGGCTCTATTTTCACACATGTGTTCAACATTTCAGCAACTTGCAACTATGCCCAACCATATTACACAGTAACTGAATCAGTGACTAATTGCAATGTTTTAAGGTGGTTATCGCCCTGTCTGGTTGAGTCAATGAAGGAATATGAGTGTATAAACACTTCCTCATGCTTATCTTTTTCCTTTGCAGTATCAGCCAATGAGACGCCATTCCTCATCCTGGGCTCAGCCAATCGGGTGCTGAAGCAGAACTTAATTAATATAATGAGTCTGGCTGACACCATCCTTGAGGAAGAAAACAAGAGCAATGTCATAACAGGTACAGGAACACCTCACTGATAGCTTTAGTTAATTACAATACCTTCTCATTGGCGTTTCAGGACAAATGAGCCTCCAGTATCCTGGTGTTGCGGTACAAAGCAACTAAAATGGGGATTGGATGGCCGTTATGGCCTCTGTGTATGGATAATACTTCAATTGGTGAATGTCTCTCAACTGTGTAGTCCCATGAAGGTCTGGGTTAGAATGTGCCTTCAGTAACCCATGCTCATGCTGTTGATCACTGGGTTGTCTGGTCCAGACTCGATTATTTACAGACCGCCACCATATAGCTGGAATATTGCTGAGTGCGGCGTACAACTAAAGTCACTCACTTGCTCACTCACTCACTCAAATGTGTAGTCTTACCCTGGTGATGCTCCACTTAGCTGTAATGACTACTCAGAACGGATATTTCATTGGTTACCATTGCTTTGTCGTGGCAGACTTGTGATGCCGTTACGTATTCCAACATTTGATGGTGGGTTTATCGTGTGATTTCTTCATTCTACTGGTTATTGAGAAGAGTGTAGTCAATAGATCTCAGGGATAGGTGGGGTCATTATAACACTGAATGTGTAACTTGCACCTTTGAGACTAGCTAGTACTGCAAGTTAGTTGTTAACCGTAGACAAGCACTATGTGATGGTTAAAACTATTTGGATTATAAGCCATTCTATGTATGTATAAGCAGTAGTTGTCAGGACAGTTGTCTCATGTTTGTAAATATTGGAAATTGTTATCACAACTATGAAAATGGCCCATATCACCTGTGTCAATGTGATAGTTACGTATGATTTGTTTCAGTGAGATAATTGGCACTTTTCACCCATGTAAATGTGTTAATAGGTGTATCTCACCTGTGTTAGTGAGATAATGAGCTTGTCTCACTGAGCTTATCTCACCTGTGTTAACAAGATTATTGGCATATCAGATGCAGTAAAAGAGATTTTGTGTAAATAAAATTTATTGTCAGATGATGAAAGTACTGTGAATGACCTCTTCTAGAGAAGCCACTTTTACAACAATCTATGCCAAACCTAGACTTTCCATTGTGTATCATTAATGTAATCTATTTATTTGACTTGGAAAAGTGCTTTTCATTCACACTGAATCTGTAACAGCTCTGTAAGATGCACCTGGTAGTATTTATGTAAGTGAAATAGAAAGTGTAGTTGTGACAGTTTAATACAGAAATGTGTTGTTTGATCCATATTTGAAATACACATGTAGTCTTTCCTCTGTCTCTACCTGTAACTGGTTCTTCTATCTCTGCTTCAGTTTATCCAACATTCTTCTTTCTATATGAACTATATACAATGTACACTTATTTATTCTGCTCAACATACTTACTTGCTATGTTGAAATTCTTTTCTCTTACATTCCTTACTAACATACTTCTACCTTTATCTTCATTTCTCTTCCCTACTTCTCCCCAACATATTTGTTCATATGGGAACATGGATGGTGCAGCTATCTAAGGTGTTGGAATTCCCCATGCAAAGTTGAATTTGGGTTTGAATCCCAGTTGACCCTGATCATGTTCCTAGGTTTGTTTGCACCATACTTGTGCTTGCAGGTTTGACCATAGTAGTCAGTGTCCGACACTTCCATCACTTCAACCCATGCTTGTCGTAAGAGGCGATGAATGGGATCGGGTGGTCAGACTCGCTGACTTGGTTGACACATACAATTCTATCCCAGTTGTGTAGATCGATGCTCATGCTGTTGATCACTGGATTGTGTAGTCAAGACTCTATTATTTACAGACTGCACCAAAAAGCTGGAATATTGCTGAGTGTGGCGTTTAACAACAAACAAACTGGAACACTTCAGGCTTTTCTTTTCACTTACGTTAACACTCAACAATATCACTGGAATGTTATAATATTTAAAATGGTGTTAATCCAACCCACTCCCTCTATTTTCTCCCTATTCTTATTCCTTTTGTTTTTCACATCTGTCAGTAATGTCAGTTATTCCTCTTAAGGGCACTCGCTTGTCATGCCGAAGACCCGGGTTTGATTCCCCACATGGGTACAATGTGTGAAGCCCATTTCTGGTGTCCCCTTCCATGATATTACTGGAATATTGCTAAAAGTGGTGTAAAACCATACTCACTCACTCACTCACTTTTCACATCTAAAAAATACTGTCAGTTCTTCCTCTCAATCTGCCTGTCCTCTAATGTCTACTCTCTCTGCCATGCACACCAACCTAGGAACGGAAACAGTGTATGAAAGTCAGTCGGGTGACATTGAAGGTATTGTAATGCACCCAAGAATAAGTTTCAATGTTGTTGATTTTCCTATGAGTGTTGTTACAGACCCACTCCTCTTCAGTCATCACTTGCTAATGTTTGTATCATGTTTGTTTTCATTGATTCTCATTTTCATGTTGACAGACATTTATGTTGACTTGTGTTTAGCATCAGCTTCTGTGATGACAAAAAATACCATTTATTCTATATTCTATAACAGGATTGTCAAGCATGGCAGATTTGTTCCAACACTTTTAATTCTTTATAGTTTATAAATATTCATATATTACATTCAAAGTCTGTAATCATGTAATAAATCCCTTTCAGGACAAATATGTTACTTTTTAATTTGTTGGATGATCAAGAGTGAGGTATGTTTGTATTTCTGCTGGTCGATTCCTGCAAGTCACAGAAGCTGATATCAATGATTTAATAACTCCCATCAGTGTGATAACTGTGTGTATTCAACTAATTCACACCATTCATTTCAGTGTCTATCATTAATGATCTGTTTTACTTAAATCAGTCATCCTCATGCCATTGTGTTTATTTTATGATTTGATCAGAAATGTGGTTGTGTTGTGTTCCAAATAATACATACTGTATTACTTTGAAGTGCCTACCTGGTATTACGTTTTTGTATACATGCATATGAACCTGTCACTTGCTTTCTGCCATTAATTTGTCAAACTTTTCTTTTATTTTAAATTTGTTGTAATTTCTTGTTTAATTGATTTTTATGCTCATTATACAAAGAAATAGCAGCTGAAAGAAAGTTAAATATATTTTAAGAGTTGATTTGAGACTAGCTTATGAGAATAACTTGAACTTAAAATAACAAATAACAGTATTATTACAATAAATGAAAGGAACATTTATTATTTAATCAAATTTTCAAAAAAGGATTTAATTTTTGTAATTAATTTTGTACTTTTTGCAAAAGTATGGATAGGCTTAGATATATATTTCAAGTTGGTGCAGTAAGCATTTATTTATACATGTAAGTATATTTGTTTAGTAGACTATCTATTGAAGTGATATATGTACTATATAGACCTAAATTTCACATTTAAGGTCATAATTTGTTGTTAGGAATTCAGTAGCATTTTACATTTAGTTTGTTGGTCACATCATTGTCTATTTTTTTCCTATTTTTAATACCACCCATGCTTTGATGTGTCATTTGACAGCATGTATCACGTAACAAGACAGCCATTGAATCCTTTTGTCACCCTAATATTCTACAAGGTTGACTGTGTGATACGACATTATATCACAGGGATTACACTGGTGGGAACAATGATATGAGAATATCAACTCTCCTTGCTTCAGACTTCTTTTTAAGATTGACATTTAGTCCCAGAAATATCTTATTTGAAAATCTGAGAAATTATATTTATCTACAAAACAAATCCAAATGGAGTCCAGAACAATCCTTAATTTCTTTCCTTGTGCTTATGCAATGTAGACTTGCCAAATCATTCTAGACTTGAGAAGGACTCCAGTTCAATTAATTTCCAGGGTTTGGAAGACAGACTCTAGTAAGGCTTGTGCAAGGGGGCCTTGGGTTCTGTTGTGAACTACTTTGTTTAAATGTTAATGACTTAAGCACTTGCTGACAAGGCAGAACGATTCTCACATCATTCCTAATGGTTGTAGCATGAAGTTAAAGTTCTGGAATTATGCAGTACTTACAATCGCAACAATATCATAAATTCTGAGCGATCTAAGAAAATGTGTCATATGCTTCCTGTTGGTTTTAGCAGGAGTGGACACAGTTGTCATGGAGAAACAATGGAGAAATAATGCATTCTGTCTGTATTGTTCAAGCTTGTAAATAAGTGTAATCAATTTTGCTGGGAATAATGATTTCATAATGCATGGCATAACCATTTTTCTGACAGAAAAGGATTTAGCTGAGTGAATGACTCTTCCAAAATGTATGACTTTGAAATAAGAACTTGTTGAGTAACGACAGCTGGTTTCAATAAAATCATCAAGTTCAGAGACACACAAGAGATATTTTACCTACTTTTAATATGTGTACAATATTTACACTAGGAAAAAACTTTAATAATGTTTTACTTGCTTTAGGTGTTGGGATCCACATCCGCAGGCAGCTGTTCATTGTAAGTGACAGCAATGAAACTGTACAGCAAATCTCGTTATCAGCGGACACCGTGAGGAAAAACATGTATCCCAGCATCCTCAAGCCAACAGTCATCAGTGTTGATTGGCTGAATGATCGGGTTTATATTCTCAGTAGAAATCGGGTAAGATTGGATTTTTGAAACATACGTCTTTTGAATGACCAAAATTGTGTTTTATCTTGACATTGTTTGAACATTCTTTCATCTAAAATAGTTGATTGGTGATTAAAAGTAGGGGTGGGGGATAGGGGGCAGAAGGAGAAATTCCCCAACATTTGATGTAACACTATTTACCCTCCTTGGTGTAATAAATGACCTGTATCTACATAGTGAGTAAGACTTCCGCCTGTATCCCCCTAAATTATAACGATGAAAAAATTCTTTGAGTGGCTTTTTCAGAATCTTGATATGTCTTTCAGTATCTTCAGATACAATTAAAGAAACATGTAAAAACTCATCCTTAATAGATGAGGAATATATTCAAGTGATATGGATAAAATTTAAGGGGGATACAGGCGTAAGTCTTTCCACATAGTGTACAGATTCATAATTTTTGTAGCTGAAATTTTCGAATGGTGTCATTTTTTCGTGCTACTGTTCACAGAATAAATATAGCTAATTACATACAACATTGTGAATGGGAAACAATTAGATTATTTTGTGACAATTATATCCCACAGCATCTGTTCATGAATGAAGACAAATGCTTGGTGACTCTGAGGTTATCACTAATAGATAGCGAGTAATTATCCTGGCAATTAGGCAAAGTCTAGCATCCTGTTGTTTACACATATTTCATATCAATTACACAAATAAGGTTACTGTTTACCCTTGAGGTCTCTGCCCCTGTTGAGATTTAATTGTGTAACTATATGAAGCTATTTGCCATGTGTTTAATGGGAACATAGCACATCAAGGGAGATAACTATTGAATATCTGTCTAATCTTTAAACATCATCGTTAAAAAAGTCTGACGCTTGTGCTTCGAGTCAGTGGTTAAAGACAATGATTAGTTGTTGCTGAGTAGGTGTTGATCCTTAAAGTTCTTACAAGATGATGAGATTGCTAATATGTATTGCTAAGTATGGCGTGATTTGGAAATGATAGTATTTCTGGTTATATTTTATGACTGCTTAAATGACTTAAACATATAAGCTTTGTCATTGTTTTTGTTATGTTTGTGAAAAGTGTTGGTTGTTTTTCTTCAGGTATTTGGGTGTCCACTTGCCCGAGATGATTGTATAGTGGTTGTTGACAGCTTGCCAGTGCCCCCTGGTGACCTAAAGGTGGATCCTGTGAACGGGTGAGCAACTGTGTCTGACAATGAATATATGACTCTAAACAAGTAGGACACAATTTTCTCATCTGACTCAGTTAATTTGTCATTGAAATAAAAGAATATCTGTAGTTTATCTGAAAAAAATACATCTCATGTTGTTTTGAGAAGAGTATGTTAAAAGAAAGGCATCTTAAAAGAACATATTTGTATAAAGATAGCTTATAAAGTAAGAGTATTGGTGTATTTTGCAGTTGTAAGTCAGAAAAAGTTGAACATTGTAGGTCACTGACTAGTAAATGCCTTGGTGTTAGAAATAGAGAATACTAAATGATGTCCCGTGTAATGCCATATTTATGAAACGAGTGAATGGTTTGGTGTTAGAAATAGAGAATACTAAACGATGTCCCGTGTAATGCCATATTTATGAAACGAGTGAATGGTTTGGTGTTAGAAATAGAGAATACTAAACGATGTCCCGTGTAATACCATATTTATGAAACGAGTGAATGGTTTGGTATCTAACGAGTGAAAGCGAAAGTTTTATAAATATGGTATTACACAGTATTAGTTTAGTATTTTATTTATTACTCACCCAACATTAGCAAAATAATATCAAGCAAAGTACTTCGTTCCTAAAAATTCAACAAGTGTGATGACTCTCAGCTTTCCACGAGTCAAGCAAGGTCTAATATTATTGTGACAGAGGTATTAGCATTGTGACGTCATAACTGTAAATCACTTTGACATCATACGTACGGCATCACGCGATGTTATTACACAATGTGTAATAACAGTGTGAAATTATTAAACAGGGATATCTTCAACGGGTGAGTAATACAGGTTTAAACTGAATGGATGAATATTTGAAAAATGATCAAAAATTTTAAGAGTTGATATCTTTTTCTTCATTTCAGATTTCTTTATTTTACCCAAGACGGAGAGGGCAAAGGTTTATATCGTATTGATCTTGCAGACATAAGTCCGAAGCGACGTGTTCAACCAACCCAAATTGTTACTATCAACCATCTGAAAGCTTTCATGATTGACTTTGAGACAGTCCGTCTCTATTTCCCCAACCACACAAGGAACACCATGCTATCCTCCTTCGTAGATGGGTCCGATATTCAGGATATTCGACCCAATGTGATTATGCCAAACTATAAACACATCATCAGTCTCACGGGCTACGATAATCGTTTCTACTGGACCAATGGCTCAGAGATGATGAGTGAAGAATTTGATCCGAGATTTGAAAAGTATCGACATAATGAGCTGCTGTTCTTCGACAAGTACTACAGAGGACTGAACATGTACCACCCCCGGATGCAGCCAACACCAGGTAGAAAGTTTTATGAAGCTTTAGTTCCCAGTATAACATTTTACAACCATAGTTAGAGTGAGTGAGTTTAGTTTTACGCCGCACTCAGTAATATTACAGCTATATGGCGGCGGTCTGTAAATAATCGAGTCTGGACCAGGCAATCCACTTATCAACAGCATGAGCATCGATCTGTGCAATTGGGAACCGATGACATGTGTCAACCAAGTCAGCGAGCCTGACCACCTGATCCCGTTAGTCACCTCTTACGACAAGCATGGGTTACTGGAGGCTCATTCTAACCCAGACCTTCACGGGTCCCATAGTTAGATTTGCAGTTGGTGTGGACTGTATGATATTCAGGGCAGTGAGGTAGCCTAGTGGTTAATGTGTTCACTCATCACGGTACAATGTGAGAAGCCCATTTCTAGTGTCCCCTGCTGTGATGTTGCTGGAATATTGGTAGAAGCGGCCTAAACCTAAACTCACTCACTCACTGTATGATATTCTGTGTAAGGGTGGCGACCATGGGATTTAAAAAAATTGGAAACATGCTTTCTGAAAATGCTTGACATATATTTCTTGTCTTCAGAATTGACCCAAACACAAAATTGTGGGTTGGGACAAGATTTATTGTGGGCATAACCAACCCTTTTCTGAGAGGGGTAACTTATCTGTATTTTACTGGTGACCTTGGCACCACCACAAATGTTACATAGTCAGTTCCATGTCTCATGGGGGCGGTGGGGTAGCTTAGTGGTTAAACTGTTCGCTCATCACGCCGAAGGCCTGGGTTTGATTCCCCACATAGGTACAATGTGTGAAGCCCATTCCTGGTGTCTCCGCCGTGATATTGCTGGAATATTGCTAAAAGCGGCGTCAAACCATACTCACTAACTCACTCCATGTTTCATGTTTCCAAGTACTTAGAGCAGTGTTTGGAATTGATGTTAAGTATTTGCTTATATTATTATGGAAAAATATTACATCGTCACACTACTTAGATACCTTGAGGGGCAGGGTGGCCTAGTGGTTAAAGTGTTCGCTCATCACACCGAAAACCCATGTCCAATTCCCCACATGGGTACAATGTGTGAAGTCAACTTCTGGTTTGGAATATTGCTAAAAGCAGCGTAAAAACAAACTCACTCACTCACCAGATACCTTGAGATATTTCACCTGTCATTACCATTAGTATCTTGTTAAATTGTTCACTTGGCCAATAAATTGGTCCATGATGTGATGAAGCAATTTCTTCTGTCTTTCAGTTCCTCATGCAGCACCTATGAACCTCCAAGCTTTATTTGAACCAACAGAAGTACACATTAAATGGGACCCACCGCCATTGCTGCAATATCAAGGTGAGTAAGACATGCACATGTCCATGGCCTCGACGGTCATTCTAGTGGCTCATGTTGGTAATAACAAAGAGGTAAGATAGATAAGATAAGATAATACTTTATTACCCAAAGAGGGAATTTGGTGTACATCAGAGGAAATTGGCATGTTAAAACAGGGAGCACAATACAAACAGACATACAAACATTAACAATAATATGTAAGACTATTTATTAACAGACAGACTGCCTCCGTGGTGTAGTGGTTAGAGCGTCCGCCCAGAGAGCGGAAGGTCGCGGGTTCGATCCCCGACCGCGTCATACCAAAAGAGACGTTAAAATATGGTACTTGTTGGTCCCTGCCTGGCGCTCGGCATTAATGGGTACATCAAGGACTGGTTGGCTCGGAGTCAGTATAATGTGTCTGAGTGGGGTATTCATGCTTCACTGCGGCATGGTATCTCAGTGGGCTAGCACTATAAAACCAGCTTCAGTCTGGGCTAGTACAAGCAGCCGCACATACACATACACACGCATGCACGTCGTCATATGAGTGAAATATTCTCAAGCACGACGTTAAACCCAATTCCACCACCACCATTAACAGACACTTAAAACATTCAGTGCAAGTAGGGTGACTTTTAGGAATATTTATGTGCAATTGTAGTTCAATAGTAGGCACTGAAGGACTTCTTTAAAGCCTTTTTGAAACCCAGGAGTGTGATACAATATTGAACAAACTTTATGGAAAACAATTTCTTTGTTTCGTGAGTGTGACATTTCCATACAGATTCTTGTAGCAGTGTCAAACAGGACAAGTTGTTATCCATAAAGTGTGTTCAATATTTCACTTCCCGTCTTCTAAAATGCCCCTCAATGAAGCCAGGAGTTTGATGCTGACCAGACCTCAAGAATAGGATGCTGATCGGGGATTTGAACACACAAGTACTAGCCTGTCATAGTCCTAAGGGATGATCAGGTTCCATGGTAAACTATGAGCTAACACCACATATATAGTGAGGCAGTACAACCCCAATCATTAGTCAGGGTTTTAATCTCTTTGTTGCTCATGTGATATGGAGAGGTGTAATCATTCAACAACACTTCAGGTCGTGGAGCGTGGAACCAGTGGGACTATGAGTTGTCCTTGTTTGATGTGGAGGACAGGGACAACACAGAACAGTCCATCAATGCTACAGGGAACTCTATCATGGTGCAGAATCTCCAGCCTGACACTCGTTACAACATCCGGGTCAGAGCAGTTTCTGAATCTGGACTGGGACCCTGGTCTGAAATTTTCATTGGAAGGACTCTTAAAGCAGGTAAGCCCAAGCAAAGCACATTCCCCATAATTTGCCTTCACAAACCCGGGCTCATTGGTTTATGTAGAGTCAAATATATGATGTATGTTTATAAAACACTGACAACAATTCTGATGTCATCTTGAACTGGGACAGTGAGATAACCTTATGGTTAGAGCATTCCCCCGTCCCCCAGAAGACTCAGTTCAATTCCCCCCATATCTGGTATCCCCCGCTGTGTTATTGCTGGAATATTGCTAAAAGCAGCGTAAAACTAAACTCACTCACTCACTTCTCTTTAACCTCTGTCTGCCCAACCTGCTGTGACAATGGGCAGGTTAAGGCATGTTTTATCTTGAAGAATGAGGACAATTTTGATGGATATACAACTTCATTTTTTCTGTATCGGCGATGTTTCGACATAGCTTCTAATGTCAAGCAAGTGGTGACATTAGAAGCTATGTCGAAACATTGCCTATACAGAATAAAGAAGTTGTATATCCATCAAAAGAGTCCTCATTCTTCATCTACCCAACTTCTAGAATGCCAATCAAAAAAGTCATGTTTTATCTTGTTCACTGGCAGTATATATGTTTGTTTTTACAGAAAAGATACCAGTTCGTGTTTTAATGAGTATGCCCGGGAGGATAATTGAGACCGATCTATCCGACAACACCAATCAGACATTGGTCAACACAACTTCTGCAAAAGGTAGGACAATTTATGTGAGAGGAAACATTGTCATGGAGCTGAACTGAGTTACATTCTTGATACATGGAAAAACGAGGTCATGGCTGGGATGTTTGATGAATTAACATTCTTAAATCTGTGGCATATTTGTTCCTTAATGGATAATCTGCAAGTACATAGTGCAAGTACAAGTGAATGAATTTTTTATAAATAGTACCATTTCTAACACTAAAAATGACTGAACCAAAGGATAAAAGGGTTCATATTAAAATGAACACGAACTATGTAACAGTTGGCATAACTTGATAACATTTCTTTGTAATATCTTTTCCTCAAGAATTGATTTGAATATGTTTCAATATTCTGTCATGGAGGAGTGTATATTAAAATTGGTGATCACATTGTGTAAATAATGAAACCAATTTAAACGATGTACACTCTGTTTTCTGCTCTTATGATTCAATAATTGCAAAAACATTGAAATTAATCATTTAATATGGAAACAATAATATTACCACAGACACCTTATTTAATCATTGAAACAAAACTTTCGCCAAGAGTATAAATTTGGGACATCATTCAGCATATTCATTCCATCCACACAGGATCTGTTATAGTTATAGGTGTTGCCTTGTTACATTTTGGTTTAGGAAAACATAAATGAACTTATTATTTGTTTTACTTTCCCAGACATAGCCTGGCATAACAACATGCTCATGTGGGTATCCAAAGATGGTGGCTATGTCCAAATCCTGGACCACACAAAGCAGATACGGACAAATATGGCCCAGACTGGTGAAGCTTCCTGTCTTGAGTATGACTGGTTTGGCAAGAAGATATTCTGGTCCGAGTATCAGCCGGCAGTGGTATGTACTTGTACTGGATATTAGCAGAGCCCCAGATAAGACTTAGCTCATGTGGGTACTGTACCCACTGTATTTTTGGATACTACAGCTTTTAGTCACTTATAGGGTTATTATGAATGTTGAGTGGGTATTTCATTTTCCGTTACCCACTGCTTTCTAATATGTGCTTATTTCAGTCATTTTACTCACCTAAGTATTATGTCATTGAGTAAGTTTACTAAGTAGGTGTGTTCAGCCTTATTTTTTTATGTCATACCTAATCAAAACCAACTTAAATATAATGGAAATCACTCATCCTATACTGACAGTACAACACTTGCCCTATACTAACAGTACAACTTGATAGCAATCAATGTCATTTTCATACCCAAGCGATTTGTATAAATATATTCCGCACTTGTTTTAAACTTTTTGCGTATCTAACATTTTAAATGCATAATTGGTACACAACAATTATTTTTCAATGCGTAAATGGGAATTTTCTATGCGTATTTTACCTGGATACGCAGCTTATCTGGGCCTCTGTATTAGGGAAGGCATGACTGACTGTTAGATTTCAACAACTGTAAGTGAACAGGGTACCATTCCCTTATCGCCATGACGATTACAGCTGCCATCTTTTAACCTAGATTTATGATTTTGTTGCACAAAGATTGTTTGTGGAACAGGTCCCTATTGGAAGTAGCTTTATCAAGCAGGGGATGGAAGCATGTGTTTTAAAACATTGTTTAATCATTAAGATTCTTTTGATACTACAGCTTCTAAAATGTCACTTATAGATTCTGATATTAAGGATTGAACTTGGGAAATCCAACTTGTTGGGAAATCATTTGTGATCAACTTGTTTAATGAAGAAGAGCAGTTAAACCCTGGACAAAGTATGGTTTTATCCCCGCAGCAACGTTTTTGACATTTAAATGGACTGATCCGGTAAGGCCCGTGCATCCGTCCGTCCGGTCTTTTCCGAGCAGAACTCTAAAACCGATTAATATTTCTTCACCAAACTTGGCACATACATGGATCTCAAGTTTTGAATTCTGAATTAAATATTTTTGCCTGAACAAGTTCGAGCTGAGTGTAGTGCTCTTTTTCGAACCCCGCTCAATATTTCTTTACCAAACTTGGTTAGATCTGGTGGTGTAATGGTGCCTTTTGGTAGTTTGGAATTTGTCAGTGCCTGAAATTGTGGTAGTGCAGTACTCTGTCACTATTTCTTCACCAAACTATTAGATCTTCACCATAGTAATTCTGAATAAAATATTTTTGATGTTTCCATAAACTTATGAAATTGTGGTAGTTTCACTCTAAAACCGTTGGCACATAGATAGATCTGGTGGTGTAATGGAAGTGGTATAAAATATTTTTGGCGCCTGCTGGCCTGAAATTGTAACTGTGAGCAGAACTCTAAAACCGCTCAAGTTTCTTCACCAAACTTGGCAATAGATAGATCTGTCCTTTGGTAGTTTTGGAATTGTGAATAAAATATTTTTGGCGCTTTCCATGGCCCTAAGCCTGAAATTGTAGTAGTGGAGCATCTAAAACCGTTCACTATTTCTTCACCAAACTTGGCACATTGGTCTGATGCTGGTGCCTTTTGGTAGTTTTGGATTCTCTATCCAAGTTTGACTGAAATTGGTGATAGTGCTTTTCTGGATAAAAACCTTTCAATGTTTGTTATCTATATACACACCTTATTTGATAATCATAAAAATAATCATTTTTTTGCCATTATGGGGGATATTGATGACTTTGTCTTCTTTGTTTATATTGTTTCACCAGTAAAGACTAGTGGAGTTTCAAATGCTGAAGGGATGGTATGCTGAACTGTGCAAGAAGTCCTAGTTGTAATGGCATCACTTTGTCCTCTATCCCCTTTTATACAATGTTTGTCAATAATTATTGATAGTTAAAAAATCTTTACATGCTCACAAACTAGTTTTAAAAATATGTGATAATCTAGTTGTTATACTGTCCTTTTATAAAGTATTCTTATCTTTATTCTGAATTTATTAATTTCTGTCGTCACGATATGTCAGAAATATTGACGATGTGATGTAAAATTTTAACTCATTCACTCACCTATGGTTCACTTGTTATTCCTCCGCAGATCAAGAGGTCCGACATCAACAGTATGTCCAGCGACTTCATATACCAGGCAACTGCTCGCGACATGGCTATTGACTCCGCTGCTGGGAGACTCTACTGGGCCACAGGCAACACCGTCGAATCCACATTCCTCAATGGCGAGGATCATGTTGTCATAGACTCAGTGCCATTCTTCCAGGGTAAACAAATCATCAGCCTTGTCATCAATCTGGACTTAAAGAAGGTCCTGTGGTACATCAAGGCCTTTGAGAACCAGGATCTGTATATGGCTGACCTCATCAGTGCCGAGGGGTCCCTTGCCATGGATGTCGAACCAGTGTCAGGGAAATGGGAGACTTCAAAAGCATCTCAACGTAGGAACATTTGCTCATTCATGTTTCACTTGTTTCCTCCATGTTTCACTTGTTTATCCAATCCTTGCACATTTTGCCTGTGAGTTTGATCTAAGTTTTTTGAAAGAAAGAAATGAAAATAGTTATTAGGAATGTTATCAGTGTTTTTCTGTTAAAATCTGGCTGGAATGACGGGGAAACATCTATGCTTTCCTTTATCCAAAAGTTGTCCACACTTTCCTCTGGTAGTCATTACAGAAAATACCCCATGTTGTATGGAACTCCTTCTCGATACAGCTAATATCTGTCCCAGTCTTGAAAACCTCAAAAACCTACCTGTTTCTTAGGTGCTGTAGCAGTGTTTAAAACCCTCACCTTTGGAATATTAAATGCAATTCCAATGTTATATTTTGGTCATTATTCTTCCTTGTATTTTATTCAGCAGCCGTTCTCATTTAGTTTGGACACATGTTAAATGTACAATATTATTCTTACTCAATATACCTCTACGTATATAGTTTAAAGGGCTTAGAGATGAATGGAAAAATCTAACAAGACCTTTCAAAAACATCCTGATGAATAGTTGTGAGACAAACAAGTGTAAATTATTTTGTGATAGGGTGTGAGATAATGGTGTGTATTTGGTGAGAATGTGTGTCAGTTGACAGCCAGCTGGAGGGAACCTGCTGCCTGTGTACTGATTGATACACTGACATTTACCGTGGCTCAACCTATGGAGTGAGAGAGGAGACTGCAAAGTCCATGCTTTGTAGGTCACTGTAGTTGTAGTAATAACTTTACTTGTCAAAGTATATTTCAATTTTTTTGTTCTGGTTTTCACATTTGAAATGGGGCGATGTGGTTGTCTTGTGGTTAAAGCATTCGCTCGTCATGCCAAAAACCAGGGTTCGTTTCCATACAGGGGTACAATATGTGAAGCCCATTTCTGGTGCCCACCTGCCTTGATATTGCTGGAATATTGCTAAAAGCTGCCTAAAACCAAACTCACTCACTCACATCTGAAAGACACCTGAATAGGCCAATATTGCAATGTGTTTAATTGAAAATGAACCTTTTTTTCATGTTTTTATGACATACAGTGTTATCACACATTTGCATAAGTTAGATATCTCAGTGCCAAGGACATAGCTGTACAGTCAAATACTGACTGTTCTGTTGGAAGATAAGGCATTTGCTGTAAATTGGTTTTGAGACTTGTTTGGTTGTGTGTTTCAAGAGAGAATAGATGGGGGAAATCAATGCCTTTTTGGTGTGACAGACATCAAGCATTAGAGCAGATAAGCAACATTGAGGAGTAGAACGGTTACAGCAAGACATTATAGTATGCAGACTGCATATGAAAGAAATATAGGGTAGGGATGGCTTGTTTGTTGTTAAAGCCACACTCAGCAATATTCCAGCTATATGGTGGCGGTATGTATATGATCCAGTCTGGACCACACAATCCAGTGATCAACAGCATGAGCATAACCCAGATCTTCACAGGTAGTATACGGTAGGGACAAAACTGGGAGGATGAAGGACAGAGAAGAGATGAAGTTGTGTTTTGTTGAGAGCTTGAACACAGGCATAGTTCTTGGAATTTCAAGTGACTAAAGGACTGCTTGACAGGATGGGAAGGGATTAAGCAAACAGATGGTGACAGGATGAATGGCAAAGCAGACATAGTGATTGTCCTTGAAGCCTGCATCAGTTGCAGGAGTGGATGACTGGATAGGAAGGGATGAAACAAATGATGTGGACAGGATGAATGGCACGGTGGACATAGTGATTATCCTTGAAGCCTGCATCAGTTGCAGGAGTGGATGACTGGATAGGAAGGGATGGACCAGCATGTTGAAAAGTGTGAGAGCGGTATGGTGTGGTGATTGCCTTTGACGTCTGCTACAGCTAAATGGGTGGATTTCAGGACTGAGAAAGGATGAACCAGGATGTAACCAGTAATGATGATGACCCATTGAAGGTGACAGAGGAGTGAACAGTGGAATAGCCTTACAGATGACAAACCTAACAATGACACGTCAGTCTGACTTTCAAATAACCTGCTAAATATTCAACCAGGCCCTGCCTGTATTTTTTTCATTCAAGCTGTGATAGTCAAAATGTCAGTCATGTGTCCAATTTATCCTCATTTTGCAATTTCAACTTAATGGTTAGATTACAGTGGGATTCTCACATGATTATGTTGTCATTAACATCTTATGTAGGTCACGTCTGGGACGGCAACCGATGGGGGGAAAAAGTCAAACTTTTATATAGTTTAGGTCCAATACTCTTTGTTTGTATTTGTGTTTAAGTAAACAACAGCTTTTAAGTGTCATTTGAATGTCAGAATATTGCTAATGCAGACATTATGAATAATAGCTTTCACCCATTGAGAAGTTTTAAAGTTCCATGCATTGTAAATATAGAAAGTGACCTTTCAAAAGTCCAGTCCATCTGAAAGAGTAATGTCAACAGATATATAAGCATCCATCAAGGTGGTGGGGCCATCATACAATTTCAACCTGACCTGGGACCAGGCCCACAATGTCACATACGGGAAGGTCTTTTACAAGGTCTACATTCAGATTGCTCACAGATCCACACATATCGTAAGTTTTCCTTCTCCAGACCTCTTATAATTTGATGTAATACCAAATGGCACCATCAAATGTGAAACATGAAAATACAGTAAACTACTGTACATTTATGATGAACACGCTTGTAACAAACTGCCGGAAATATTAACTGGTACTATTTGTCTTGACCACTTGCTGTATATTTTGGGCTAAAAGGGTATTAGTACCTATGGTTATAGCGAACTAAAGTTAGTGGTCTGCTTCAGGTCATTATAACCACAGTTACTGTATTCCCTCAAATGATTGCTTGTGGTATTTGTCAAGACCTGCAATAACAGCTACATCTCTAAACGTTTTCTTTGAAGGTCATTTTGAGTTACACTTATTTACCTTGAATTAATGCATTATGCTTTTGATACTTTATTTGCACGAAACTCTTCCGTCCCCTGTGGAATACAGTATCAGAACTGGTCCCCTGGAGCCACAAACTCTTCTATGGTCCTTACAACATGAGGATAAGGTTAACTGTTTCAACCATGCTTAGAGATACCAACAGTGTTAACTTCTTTGAGTGGCATTTTAGAAGTTTGTAGGTATAATATTGACAAGGACAATGATACCAGAATCTGTATTGAAACATTGCACTATCAAAATAAAAGAAGTTGTTATCCATAAATTTGTCAGTATTGTACCATCAGTGTTCTCAGATGAGATGTTTGTTTCAGATAACATCCAAGACGTGGCACCCAATAGAAGGCCTGTCTCCCTACACCCAGATGACCGTGTCCATACAGCCCTACACCTACTGGGGGTACACCGAGGCCTCCACTGTGTCCATCAGATCCCCCATGGCAGGTCAGTCAGTAGAGACATTGGCCAACTGTGTCAGGGTTCTAGGGCAGAATAGGCTCCCAATATCTGTTGTGTTCCTCAGATCCCCCATGGCAGGTCAGTCAGTAGAGACATTGGCCAACTGTGTCAGGGTTCTCGGGCAGAATAGGCTCCCAATATCTGTTGTGTTCCTCAGATCCCCCATGGCAGGTCAGTCAGTAGAGACATTGGCCAACTGTGTCAGGGTTCTCGGGCAGAATAGGCTCCCAATATCTGTTGTGTTAGGCTGGGACAGTGTGTGACCTGGACCCTGTAGCACTACGACAGTCATAAGTCAATGTTAGAGTATGGGAGTTGCGATCATCTTTGCGCTATGTTCGCTTTGAGGAACAGGGCCCTGGTTGATTTTCTGTCACTGTCCCTTGATTCATTTTTTACATCCAACTGAAAACTATGCCTGCTCATTATTAGTATTGTTGTACAATATGACCAGCATCTACGAGATGGTAAGGTTTGCTGTAACAATACTGGGTCAGTGGGGTAGCCTAGTGGTTGAAGTGTTCGCTCGTCATGCCGAAGACCCGGGTTCTATTCCCTACACGGGTACAATATGACCAGCATCTACAAGATGGTAAGGTTTGCGGTAACAATACAGGGTCAGTGGGGTAGCCTTGTGGTTGAAGCGTTCGCTCGTCATGCCGAAGACCCGGGTTCTATTCCCCACAAGGGTACAATGTGCGTAGTCAATTTCTGGTGTCTGTTTGCAGCATAAAACTATGATATGCTTTCCCTTTTCTTGAACACATGGTGCCTTCACTGACTTTCAATGATTGTTTAATATAAATTTCATCACTTTTTTGCTTTTCATGCCTTATTTTGGCGGATATTTGAAACTGATATGCTTGTCCTTTTTGCCAACATCTATTGTCATCAGTTATTTGAAATGATCCGTTAATTAATTTCCATTGTTCTTTTGTCTTGAACGGCCAATTTCACTAAAGGTTTGAGACTGTTTTCTGGCACTGATGTTTTGAATTATACAATCAGGATGTAATAAATACCCTGCTGCCTTGATCAGCCATTATTGCCTCCCAATTCCCATTATGAAGAAGGATGACATGCCTGATCCTGCAGAATATACCTCTATGAATCCCTTTCAAGGCAACCTGTGAAGATCTGGGTTAGAATTGGTCTTCAGTAACTCATGCTTGTCATAAGAGGCGACAAATGGGATCGGGCAGTCAGACTCGCTGACTTGGTTGACACATGTCATCCCAATTGTGTAGATTGATGCTCTTGCTGTCGATCAGTGGATTATTTGGTACAGCCTCGATTATTTACAGACCGCCGTCATATAGCTGGAATATTGCTGAGTGCGGCGTAAAACTTAACTCACTCACTCACCTTTCAAGGCTTAGCTTCAATGTGTGTGACCAGGCACACCATAGCATACTCATTGTCTATTCCAAGCTATACTGTTTAAATATTTGTCCCCAGTTCCAACTGCACCGCTGACTCCAAGGGTGTACATCACCCAGCCCAACAAGAACAACTCCACCTCCCAGCTGATGCTGGCTGCAGACTTCCGCTGGTCCAACCCCACGCCATGCGTGGCGTCCTGAGCCACCATTTTGTCTTTTACTGGGAAGGGGACAGTGCAGTCAAACATGAGGCTCGTGTTGGTGGCGTCTTGAGACACTTCATTCTCAACAACCTTCTTGACAACAAGAGTTACTTCTTTCAGGTATGAAAAACATCCCTCTTTGCTAGCATGTGGCAGGTGTGTTTGAGATTGTTTATGCGTTTCTTGAAAGTTAAATTTCTTGTCAGAAGTTGAACATGTGCATTTTCATAATCAGCTTGTCCTGTCCTGAGAATTGATAGTGTACCATAGAAGAGGTATTGTGAGGTGCAGGACAACTGTAGTACCAAAGATACTTGCTTCTCAGTATTGTTATTTAAAGTTTCAATACAATACATACATTGCAAGTGATTCCAATGACATTTAATTGGCTGAGCAAGCAAGTATAATTTGTATTTATGTTTCCATGAATTGCCAAGACAATCGGTTAATGCCCATTCACAGATTAGGCATTTCTTATACTTTTATACAGTATTTACAGACTGTGCCTAATGAAATAACAGTGTTTTTATTTGATAGAATATACAGTGTTAAAGACTAATTTGTATTGCACAGGTTAAAGGTTGCACAGAAGCAGGATGTGGTGACCTATCAGAAATAGTATCTGCTGTTACTGATGGTGAGTACTACAAACAACAGCATACATCTTAGCTGGATGTGAAGATTTGGGTAATAACTGTTCTTCAACAGTCCATGCTTGTAGTAAGAGGTGACTAATTGGGGTTGTGTGGTCATGCTTGCTGACATGGTTGTGTGTCATGTGTCCCTGTTGTGTAGATTGACGCTCTTGATGTCACAGCTGGATTGTCTGACCTAACTTCAACAACCATCATTGCTGAGTGTAGCATTAAACAACAAATCAACATTAATATCTGGATTAATACTACCGGTACTGCATACTGTGTCAAAGGTAGTTCAGTCATGAGTCTGTTTGTTGTTTAAAGATCTTATTATGTAATGTGAAAATATTAGAATGACACAGGAAGTGAAATATTAATGTGTACATTTCAGTGGTGAATCCTGTTCCTCGCCTGCTGATTGCGACCAAGTCATCAGTCTCTGTGTCAGAAATGGATGGCCATCTTAACTCCACGATCCTCCTACCAGAGATCTCACCCACAGCCATGACATTTCTGGCACAAGATGTCCGCATGTTCTGGATCGAGAAGAAGACATCTCTCTATGTGTCCCAGAACTCCACAAACTCAGCAGTAAGTTGGACATGGGCCAGTAATGACTGTAGAGGCATTGCCAGCCCTGGTTGTCAGTAATCAGGGCCTGGATTTTCGAAGCTCTCTTAGCGCTAAGATAGTCGTAAGTTAATGTTAATGAATGGCAATTATGACTATCTTAACGCTAAGAGAGCTTCGAAAATCTAGGCCCAGTATGCTATGTAAACCTGTATTTTGTAGACCACCTCTGTGGTGTAGTGGTTAGAGCATCCGCCCGGAGAGCAGAAGGTTGCGAGTTTGATCCCTGGTTGCATCGTACCAAAATGTTAAAATGTTATACTTATTGTTCCCTGCCTGGTGCTCACTGTTAATGAATAAAACAAGGACTGGTTGGCTCGGAGTCAATATAATGTATCCGAGTGGGGTATTCATGCTTAACTGTGGCATGGTATCTCAGTGAGCTAGCACCATAAAACCAGCTTAAGTCTGGGCTAGTACAAGCAGCCATACATACACATGCATGCACATCATCATATGAGCGAAATATTCTTAAGTACGACGTTAAACCCCCATCACCTCACCTCACCTGTCTTTTGTACACTGTGTAGTAGTTAAGTCTACAGACAACAGTTGCATACAGTGACAGAGTCTCATTCCTCTCTAGACTTGCAAACAAATAATGATCATGTTATGTTTTTTGGTTTTTCAGTGCCTCCTTAACAGTAAATGTCTGAGAGTTTATGACCATTTTATTGTGTTAATATTTTGAACTACAGGGTTTTGGCAATAACAGCATTCAGTCACCTTAACCAATTGTATGATTCAACAAGTAGTTGTAATATGGAATGTAGTTGAAATGGTTCTGATTTGTATTTGTTTTAATTGTTTTGGGTATATATACTTTGTAGAGAGAGACAGATTTCTTTTTCTTTCCTGCAAATGCTCAGCTTTCCTTCTCTTGCAGCTCATCAAACTGGATGGTGTAGGAAAGGACATGAGCATTGACTGGATCAGTCGGACTCTGTATGTAGTGGAGGAGATGGGAGACCTGAACAGAATCATGGCATTTGATATCGACAAGAAGATGTACGGGGAGATTATGAACAGATCTGTATCTGTGGGCAGTGTTTTGTCAGACCCTTACACAAGGTGAATGTTGTAGTATATCATGTACAATATGGGCAGCCTTCTCTGCATTGTCACAGAACATATTTCAGATATGGCACCTATATTCCAGCGTTGAAAGTCATGATCCCAGAGAATTAAGTGCAATAAAGGTTTTTACTTCTAAAAAGGTCCTATCCAAACAGGAAATGATCTTGCAGTTCTCTTCAAGAAATGTATGAAGTAGTCAGTGATGGCAAATATTGCAGTTAAATATGCAGCTTTTGTCTTTCACATTGGTCAATAGATGCTGTGGACAACATGATGGATGACTCATCCACATCATCCAGTGATATATTATCACTAGTCTTCCAAGTGTGTGTTTTTGTTTTATATTTTCATCAGGTATCTTTTCTTTACAGCTCCCTCTTCTGGACTGAGAATGACTCTTCCAATCAAGGTCACATTTTCCACAAACACTTCAACAGCAATACCGTGTCAGACCTTCTTGGTGGTGAAAGACGTTCTCGGAGGTCCACCGACAACTGCACTTGCTCAGATAGACTCAGTGTCTCACCTGTTGTTGCTATGGACTACTCGAGCAGTGGAAGGACAGAGATAGTGTTCATCGACATGCCAACATACAGCATCATGGCTACTGATGTGGCTGGATGTCAGTGTCGGGTTATCTTCAGAGCAACAGCCTCAAACACAAGGGGTAGGTTTGGGCAAACAGTATACCCTTTCTCCGTGTTACATGATATAATAGTCACTGCATTTTGTGTTGTCTGTCACTCTTGAAGGCGTATTCTGGTTATAAGCCTGGATAAGCCTTCAAGAGTGACAGAGAACTGAAAGTAAAACCAAAATGTCCTCTTGTTTATAACTCTCTGTTATAATTGGTAAGGATAGATTGATAAAATATTTCCTGCATTGATCTGTTGTATTTTGGACAACAGTTCCTGCTCCAGGGAAGTTTCTTTTGACATTGTATGGCACAGGTTACAGATGTTCTATCATATCAGTCCTTGCATCTTTCTTAAAATCTTGCTAGTAATGGGGCAGTTGGGTAGCTTAGTGGTTCACTCATCATGACGAGGACCCGGGTTCGATGCCCCACATGGGTACAATATGTGAAGCTCATTTCTGGTGTCCCCCGCCATGGAATATTGCTAAAAGCGGCGTAAAACAAAAATCACTCACTCACTTGCCATTAACAAGCTTCAGCATCTTCTTCAGGCCTGCCCCCAAGTCTGCTGGCTGTGGATCACCTCCGAGTGTATTGGTACAACAAGGACAACAGTAAGCTGTACAGTGTCAACAAGAACACAGGACGGGACTTCATCCAGCAGAGCATCCCAGACGTCCAGGACATAGTGGCTTATGGAGACCATTTGCAGCCCTTGCCGGGTATGTTCCAGTGTCTGTGTGTTCATGGATAAGATTTGATTGAAGGATGTGGGTAGATGGTGAGTATGTGTTCTGATGAATGGGGTTGGTTGGTGTGTTGGTGTGTTAACGAATGTGGTGGAAGGCTGGTTGGTTGGATGGTTTCAGCAATATCTGAGCTATATGACGGTGGTCTGTAAATAAATGAGTCTGGACCAGACAATCCAGTGATCAGGAGCATCAATCTACTCAACTGACATGATGACATATGTCAACCAAGTCAGCGAGCCTGACCACCTGATCGTGTTAGTTGCCTCTTACGACAAGCATGGGTTACTGAAGACCAATTCTGACATGGACCTTCATGGGTTTGGTGGCGGAAGGTGTGGTTAGTGTTGAGTGTGTGTATGGTGGAGGGAACAGGGTTTATTGTCTGAGCAATTAATGTTTTCAGATGAATAGTTTCCAGAGAAAATATCCAAGAAACTTGACATTGGAAATGATGTATTTTGAAGATAAATAGCTGTATATATCAATGTGGAGATAGGATTTCCTCTGGAAAGGATCTCAAGTGGGTATTAATATCTTTTATCCCCGCCTTAGCGTTTTGCGGGGGTATTAAAATGGACTCCGTCGTCCGTCAAATCCGTCCGTCCGTGTGTCCATTTGTCTTTTCGAGACAGAACTCTAAAACCGTTCAATATTTCTTCACCAAACTTGGCACATACATGGATCTGGTGGTGTTGTGGTGCCTTTGGTAGTTTGGAATTCTGAATAAAATATTTTGGCGTTTCCATGGCACAAGTTAGATTTAGACTGAAATTGGTGGTAAGCTCTTTTCGAACAGAACTCTAAAACCGTTCAATATGTCTTCACCAAACTTGGCACATAGATAGATCTGGTGGTGTAGTGGTGCCTTTTGGTAGTTTTTAGAATTCTGAATAAAATATTTTTGGGGTTTCCATGGCACAAGTTCGACTTAGACTGAAATTGGTGGTAGTGCTCTTTTCGAAGCAGAACTGTAAAACCGTTCAATATGTCTTCACCAAACTTGGCACATAGATAGATCTGGTGGTGTAGTGGTGCCTTTTGGTAGTTTTGGAATTCTGAATTAAAATATTTTTGGCGTTTCCATGGCAACAAGTTCGACTTAGCCTGAAATTGGTGGTAGTGCTCTTTTCCGGAGCAGAACTGTAAAACCGTTCAATATGTCGTCGCCAAACATGGCACATAGATTGATCTGGTGGTGTAGTGGTGCCTTTTGGTAGTTTTGGAATTCTGAATCAAATATTTTTGGCGTTTCCATGGCACAAGTTCGACTTAGACTGAAATTGGTGGTAGTGCTCTTTTCCGGAGCAGAACTCTAAAACCGTTCAATATGTCGTCACCAAACATGGCACATAGATTGATCTGGTGGTGTACTGGTGCCTTTTGGTAGTTTTGGAATTCTGAATCAAATATTTTTGGCGTTTCCATGGCAACAAGTTTGACTTAGACTGAAATTGGTGGTTGTGCTCTTTTCGGAGCAGAACTCTAACACCATTCAATATTTCTTCACCAAACTTGGCACATAGATAGATCTGGTGGTGTACTGGTGCCTTTTGGTAGTTTTGGAATTCTGAATAAAATATTTTTGGCATTTCCATGGCAACAAGTTTGACTTACACTGAAATTGGTGATAGTGCTCCTTTCTGGAGCAGAACTTTTAAACCCTTTCAATACTCTCCTTCCACTTTTCTATGTACACACCTAAATATTTGACATAATCATAACTCGTAGACATAATCATGAAGAGTATTTTGCCATTGCGGGGGATATTGATGACTTTGTCTTCTTGTTTACATTTGAAGGGGATGTGAGTGTAGCGAAAGTGGGGATTATGAGAGTATTAAGGTACACTATGGAAAGAAACATTAGTTATGTTATGTTAGTTATGTTACATCATGCCAAGTGAGAAATTAGACTTTACAAATTGAGTGACCTCCCAAACCATTTGGGTGCTTTTTCAATTGAACCATGATTGTGTCTTCAGACTCAGATTGCCTTGACCCTGGTAAGTACAGTGGCAAGGTCGCTGTGGAGGAGGTGACTGACAAGTCCATTGGCCTGCTTCTGGACGCTGTGACTCGTCCCAAACACTGTAAGGGCATCAGTACTCCCCAGGACAAGTACACTGCTTGGTACAAGCAGCTGAAGGACAGGAAGGACACCCCACACACTGACTGTAGAACTGAGAGTGAATCCTGCCAGAAAGTGGTGAGGACGCTGTTTATAAAATGGTCAATTCCCAATGTCTGGTCCCCATTTCCTATCAAAGCCTACCTATGTCATTGTTGATCATGTTTACTTTTCTCAAAGTTTATGTGTATAGTTTTAAAATAGAATCGGTTTAGAGTTTGAATAAAAGTTTTAATCATATTTCTTCAATTATGGTGTACAATATATATTAGTAACATGTTTTCCATAGATTACTTACTACAGACTAGACCCAACATATCATCAAGCTAGTTGTTGTTGGTTTAGGACATTAAACAAAACTCCTTGTTTACCCTTTTAGATTTTGGTCTTATATTCATGGCCCATGTACTGTAGTATGAATGTTGTAGTAAGTTCTATGTGTGATACTGAGAAATTGTGTCTATGTAATTGGGGTATTGGCCAGCTGCTAGACTGGACTGATATTGGGCCCAAGTCTATTACCCTTAACATTGCAAAATTGAATTGTCTCTCAGGTTATTACAAACTGCCTTTAATGGTGACTTTTGTTTCAGCATAAATGAGTGTATATTTGTGCAGGGATAGAAATACTTTTTTTCTAAGTGTGCCTTAGGGCACCAGACAAATATTTTAGGTGTGCTTTCAGAAATCGAGTAGGCCCACATGTTTTTAGAATAAATGACAGTGATGATGATCATTTGAAATTTATTGTTAAATAAAGAAATGGGTTTATGAGCATTTATATATGTATGGTATTATTCAATTTAAAAAAAAAAATTGTTTGGGGGATTAAATGACTAAATGTGAGTTATGTCTCTAAAGAATTAGGCATGTCAAAAGGGCACGAGAATTTTTTGTAGCCGTGCCATTTCTGCATTACCGTGCCATGGCACACTAATATAATTTTGAACCCTGTTATGTATTATTTTTGAAGTCTTAAATGTTTTCTTAGTTGTGATGAAAGATGCTTGCATCCACAGGAGTCATATGACCGGTTTGTGAACATCACGGGGCTGGAGCCGTACACCAAGTACCTGTTCCAGGTGACCATAAGTAACTACTACACAGAGTACCTGGCGGAGACAGCAGGCAAGGAGGTTGTGCAGAGGACGAAGCAAGGAGGTAGGATACTGTTGATGTAGAGAGCAGTTCAGTAGCATTAAGATATATAATTCATGGAGTGAGTGGAATGAGCTGATTTGAGACTATCCATATGCAAGAGCAGTTCAGTAACATTCAGACAAATAAAAAAAATAGTGAGTGAGTGAAGCAAATACCAGGTAGGTAAGAGGCCATCCATTTGGAGGGCAGTTCAGTAGTTCATTAGCACATGTAAGACATGTCCTTGAGAATGAGGGTAGTTTGGCGCCATTCAACTTCAAAGTGTTTAACTTCCTGTAAAGGTCACAGTCAAATGTGAGTTGATTAAATATAAGCAGAGAAGATCCCTGCTAACTTTACTCATATGTGTAACATTTATTTTTTCAAGTCACAGACCTAAGGCCAGACCAATTTTATTTCTTGTTTTACGGATTTTTGTCCTCAGAAAACCTAAAGGCATGAGGGAAAAAATAAAAAATAAAAATCACCAGTCAAAGTAATATTCCTTTTGCATACTAAAAGTATTTTATTTTTGGCAAGTTATGAAGTGTATATGGGGCAAAAAGCAATCAACAATTTTTTTTTTGTAAGTTTACATTCTTTGCCAATAAAAACATGAGGATTTTATTTTTGGAGCAGGGAATTTTTTTGTTATTATTATTATTATCCTTGAAAAAATACGCCCGGCGGATCCATAAAACAAGAAATAAAATTGGTCTGGCCTAAATAATAAAACTTTGCTTGAATACTGAGCAATAAACTCAGCCTTTATCACATATGAATACTATTGTGTCAGTATATAGCAGTGATAAGTTACCTTTGTGATAAGGCTAGGGGAATAATAATAATTATTACCGTTATGGTTTAGAAGGGAAATTGCAGAGGCAATTCAAAGAAAATCACCTCTGTATGGTGATATCATCAGAGCAGGAAATGCTTACATCTGAGTCATCACAGATTTTCAGTGGTCAGTTTTTCATATATTTTTAAATGCTATTTTGACTTTTACACCCAATGGTTTATATTTCAGTGGTTAACAGAGACTGGTCATTCTGTGGCATTGATATTGTATCTGTAGAAGGATTAATGTTGAATTCTGTCTGAACTATCACCTTCTTCTTACAGTGCCATCACCAGCTCAGAATGTCACTGCCTTCATAGTCAATCCCAGAATAATCCGTATTGAGTGGAACCCCCTTTGAAGCTGAATGGACCACTACAAAATATTTCTTACGTGGTGAAGTGGTCAACCTTGAACTCCAAAGGCCACAACTTGGAAGGTCAGACCCGCCCTTCTGATGTTCGTGCATCAGACTCTCTCACAACCACTGACCAAACCACCGTGACAGACCTGTCTCCAAGTCATACCTATACTTTCACAGTAAGTGGGGCTTCTGTTGAACTGGATCAAGCATATACATATTTGACAGGTTAATGAAAATGTGTGCCCGTTTTAGCCCCCATGAACAAGCTCTTTGAACAATGCTACTCTCAGACTTGGTGGCTGTATTGAAATATTTTCAGTAATGTTACATTATTGTACTTACTTCTCATCATGAGGTATTTGGTTGCACATATCTGTGTATAATGAGAATAATTGTTCAAATTTAGTTTGTTGTGTATAAAAATGTCTATGGGAATGCATTTTCAAAATGGCCTCCTTGATAGTTTGCTTCACTATTTATTCTTTCTACTAGGTGAGGGCATATGGGGCTGACAAGATGTCATACAGCGAAACCAAACCATTGACAGTAACAACCTACATGGACCCATACCCCATCACCCTGAAGCAGTCGTACCCCAATGCTTTAGAAATAGAGTGGCTGAGTCCTTCTGACAACAGTGTTGCCCGTCACACCTTCTGGTGCTCTACGGTATGTTGGAATCTTCCTTCTTACAGAACTTGCCGATTTTGTTCCTGACTTTTTGTCTGTACTATTTGGAGGTCTTAAAGTAGCCTAGTGGTTTGTGTCGTCATATGAGCGAAATATTCTCAAGCACGACTTAAAACCCAATTTCACCTCAGTTCACCTAGTGGTTTGTGTCAGATGGCCGTTCTGAAATCCAGAGTTTAAATTTCCTAAGTATGTATTATTTTAAATCCATACATAGCATGGCTGTCATAACAGGTCTGCTATTTTGCCTTTGAAGACATGCATCCTGTCATATTCATTAGTTCCGTAATGCATAGAGCAGTTCTGATTGCAGGATGTAATATCTGTAACTGTAATAGTCATAATATTATGACCAACAGACCTATTAAGCAAAGGAGCTGTGGGTAAGTATGAACATGCAACATGTAGAGAGTCCCAAATAAATATGACAGTCTAGTGGCAAAGAGGCTCATCTCCATACTGCCATCTTGTGTCATTATTCTTTAAATAACTCAACATAGCCTATCATAATTTTATAACTATTGCTGTTACAGATATTAGAGAAATGAAGGATGAATACAAATGAATATTAATGTGAAGCCCATTCATAGCATCCCATTCTGATGTTTTTGCAGTATTGTTGGGAAGTCGTGTATTATATTGCATTCACTTGTTAACTCATCTGCAAAACTGTTGTGATTCCAGAAAAAGGGTTCGGAAGGACGGAGTACTCCGATGATAACTACGAAGAACAACACGAAGTACACGGAGCTGATCCCTCACCTGGACACCAACACCGAGTACACCTTCGAGATCAGGACCATGTACAAGACTCCACCCTTTCAGTTCTACTCCTGGCCAGGACATAACTCACTCACGTTTAAAACACTCAGTAAGTTCAAATCACACCCAGCTAGTGATGTTAATTGTAACTGCAGTGTTTATGACACTGGAAAAATACAATCTTCAGTTTACAAGGCACCCAAGTACAAGATAATTCTGATATTTTGAACATAGACGGACATTGTTAGAGATTTCAGTCATATTGGTGGCCATCTTGGATTTTCTTCCACCAGAGGGCACTGCTGAGGTGGACCCCTATCCAGAAATGTTTGGAATTGTTTGATGTATTGATGTGCCAAATTTGGTGGTGACACAAAGTGCACAATTTTTACAAAATCATGGCTTTAACCACCACACTAAAGGGAATTTATCGATTAATGAAGTAAAATGTTTCTCTGGCACTAGTGAAGTCTAGTTCTTCAAATATTTTGGTCCCCTGCCCCACAAATGTTCATGCTAGTTTCTTCAAGTCATCAAACAACGGTCATGTTGTATGATGACAATGTCTGTCCTGCTGCAGCTGATGTCCCAGACCAGCCAGATCCCCCAGTAGAGCAGGAGTACAAGACACAAGTGTTTGAAATCCTGTGGGAAGAACCACATGACAATGGTGAACCCATCTCCAACTACATCCTGGAATACAGGTATGTCATTCAACAGCATATATATGGATTATTTTGGATTTATTCTGTTGTGGGTAATATTACTTGTTCATATTGTGATAACCAATGCCTGAACCATGTCTTTATTCACAAATAGTTTTGATATTTTATTTGCAACGATACTGTCAGGATAGTTTTGCTGTGTTTAGTGCCTCAAGTTATCTCATGAAGAAAAAGAAATACGCTTCACTCACATCTGTGGTTTCACAGACATCAGTGAAGTAACGAATATGTGTCTGTCAAGTTTCACCTGAATCACAACATATCAGTCTAATGCCCAGATTGATGCAAGTCAATGATAATTACCACTTTTTATACTGGGTTGGAACTTGTTCCTTGGAACTTCTCCTGACCATGAGGCATCTGACTGAGCTGGTTGTTCAAGCTCTATGACTTTGTTTGACGGCATGCCAAAGACTAACATCATCGCTCATAATATCGACCACTTGAATTCTTGTTGAAGTTTTGGTTATTGACAGAGGGTATTGCTGAGTGTGGCTGATACATCAAGCAAACAAACAGTAGTCAAATTTTGATTTTAAACCCACGGCAGATCCTGGTAAAGCCAAGGGACAACATAAGCTTTGAACCAGTCTAGCCTAATTTTTATGTCACAGAGGCAGTTGGAGTGTTCTGAAGAAGACAAGCCATCAGCTACATCAGTATCCAGTCCTTTGTATACAGGGCTCGATTTAGTGCTTTGTTACTTGCACTGGTGCAACCCAATATTGCAAAGTGCAACCTAGTTATTAGTCTAACTTGCACCAGGTGCAAGTCATTTTTTGAGAAATAAATCAACAATAAATCTAACAATATAAGCATAAATATGTCAGCTCCATTTTGTTCTAAACTTTGAATAGCTATGGCAACGAAACATTGCTATTCATAGACACCTCTCGGCTATGACAGCTCAAGATTGTAAACAGGGATCAGCTGCGTCTCTGTGTTGCTATGGTTTCAATGGTACTACATGACAGAAATATGTCTATATACACCGAAACCTCTGATGTTTTAACACACTATGTTGCAACTGGAATTTGGCTGGTGCAACTAGGCTTTTATCTTAGGTTGCACCTGGTGCAAGTAGGTTAACATCTCTTAAATCAAGCCCTGGTATATCAATGCTCATGCTGTTAATCACTGGATTGTCTGATACAGATTTGATTGTTTACAGACCACCGCCATATAGGTGGAATATTGCTGAATGTAACATAAAAATAACAAACAAACAAAACTAACAAAGATCCTTCATTGTTGAAGGAACCTTCTTTTACTGATTTGTGATTCTCTGTTGCCAGTCAAATTGCTGATGGAGAGTGGACCCAGGTGTACAATGGTTCTGACCCCAGGTGGGTTGTGGATGAACACGTTCTGGAACCGGGACAGAGGTATCTCTTCCGTGTAGCGGCTGAAAACAAGAACGGCTTGAGCCCCTTCAGTGACAACAGTTCAGTGTTTGCCACACCTATTGGTGAGTTGGTCTGAGTAACACAGGCAGGCTAGACAATGAAGTCCATAGAGAAGGTGGTTGAGTAGACATTCCTACATTGTACTGATACATACAGAATATCCCTCTACCAAGAATTCTTTCTAATTGATTATTGTATGGTAGAGATGCATGAGCTAATATATGCAGGGATGTTTTTTGTATTCATCCATAGTTTCTAGAGCTAGTTCACTGAACGAAAAAGTCGACTCAGTGTTGGTTATATTACATTATATGATTAATAGCTTTTTACCTTCATGTTTTTCTGTATCATAAATGTATATAAGGAATATAAAGTATGTTGTATTTCCTCCATCTGATATTTATCGCATGGAAACACACTCAGCTGTATTTACCTTGTATGTTATTCGAAGTACATTTCAGTAAAGAATCACAGCTATATCCGAGTTCTATGGTTCCTGACTTGTCCCTAATTCTACCCTGTTATGTTTCAGTGATCATGGACAACAGCTTGAACGGGGAGACCACTCGTATTGTGATTGCTGTCGTCATTTCCTTTGTGCTTGTGGTGGCTATCATCATCATCATCGCTCTCTGCTTCTGTGAGTTTTAGATGTATTATTGTTCAAATTTGAATGTGCTGATTTCTTTCATTCTGGGGGGCGGTGGGGTAGCCTAGTGGTTAAAGCGTTGGTTCGTCACGCCGAAGACCCGGGTTCGATTCCCCACATGGGTACAATGTGTTACACCCATTTCTGGTGTCCCCCGCCGTGATATTGCTGGAATATTGCTAAAAGCGGCATAAAACTAAACTCAGTCAGTCTTTCATTCTGGCATATTTCTAAACAACATTAAATCCATTGGCAATAACAACAAAACTTTCCAGATTTACATAATAAATTTTGAATTTTGGGTTAGACCTGCTTCCTAGCAACCTATGTGGGTTGTAAGAGATGACTTTATAAATCATATGTCATAATGCTTTCCATGGATCAAAGCTCACAATATCTATCACTGGATTGTCTGGTCCAGACTTAAGTATAATATGGCTGAATGCAGCATTGAAAGATAAACATAAAAACTAGCAAATGTTATTTGATTATTATGTTTCTCTAGTCATGAGACGGCGGAAGGAAGAGAGGAAGAAGACGAGGCAGTTCATCAGCATGTACCGAGTACCGGACATGGAGCTGGCCACACTCAGGGAGCTGCCGCACACCACCGTCCAACAGAGCAACACCCTCTACGCCATCAAGCAAGTCTCATATCTAACTCTAGAATCAGTAGGGTATTGTAGCAGTTTGCAGAGAAATATTAATTGCTAGAAACGTAAACACTGAAAGTTCTAGATGATCAGGCACACTGGCCACAGAACTGACCATATTGGCATAGCTGGACATTCATTCTGGAAATACATATTGTAGTTCTTCCTTCTGTTTGTCAGATATGTTTCCAAGATAGACCCTAAGACAGGAACATGATGCAGTTTAAGGACAGTTGAAGTCAAGCCCCTTATAGTGTGACATTGGTGATATTCTCCCCACTCACATCGATGCTAATGTCACTGTCTATTGCCAACAGCATCACACCCACAGCGGAGGACATAGAAGCCCTGCCACATTTCATGCGGGACCAGCTGACTCTTACAAAGTTCCTTGGTAGTGGAGCATTTGGGGAAGTGTTCATGGGTGTGGCTCGAGATATTCTCAGTGACTCCTCTGGTGATACTAAAGTTGCAGTAAAGGTGGGTTTCAGGCAACCTTGAAAAATAATACTGACTTTCTTTTGGATAAGGAGATCTCATGCTTCTAATATGACTTCATCAATGTAGAACTTTATCATTTCTGGTATCCAAGGATGAACATAATATTCTTGAGAGACAAAAGTAAATTTTTGATCCAAGTTCTGGTTTTACTCAGATTGACCAAATGTGGAAACAGGTGAGGAAATTTTGTGTCTTGAAGTTTCTGGCCAAGTATATACACAGCTTTCGAATATTTTATGACAGTTCTCAAATGAAATATATTTCTTCATCTGAGCGAGTGAGTTGAATTTAACGCCGCTTTTAGCAATATTCCAGCAACATCACGGCGGGGGACACCAGAAATGGGCTTCACACATTATACCCAGGTGGGGAATTGAACCTGGCCCTTTGAGGGAATGCTTAAACCACAGGGTTACCCCACCACCCCCAGTAAGGATGAATAGATGTAAATGTATTGGAATAGTTTTAGAACTTATGGAATATCTTCTCTGTAATATTGCTTCACTGTCTCATTCCACCATTGCAGACTCTGCGCAAGTCGGCATCAGAGCATGAGAAGGAGGAGTTCTTGAAGGAGGCACTATTGATGAGTAATTTCCGCCACGCCCACATCCTCAGTCTTCTGGGCGTGTGTCTGGACAACGACCCTCAGTTCATCATCATGGAGTTGATGGAAGGAGGGGACTTGCTGTCCTTCCTCAGAGGCTGCCGTGCTACAACTGTGAGTATAGCAGGGGGATATATACTGAAAGTCAGGGAACATGTGGAACAAATATGTCTCAATAACTGAGGTGTTAAGTAAAACTGTGATGCGCAATAAAATGTAAGATAACGCTGAACACCGTCCCAGTATAGAATGAGTACTATTGACTTATGTAGCATATGGACATTCTGTGATAGCAATGGTTTCATCAGAACAGGGCCTAGATTTTCGAAGCTCTCTTAGCGCTAAGATAGTCGTAAGTGCCATTCATTAACTTAACTTACAACTATCTTAGCGCTAAGAGAGCTTCGAAAATCTAGGCACTGGTTTGTTGTGTCAGGAGTTACCTCAGGTTATGTGTGACCTCATGATAGGTCTCCGACATGTGGTTTAATGAAGCTGGATGAATATATTCTGTGTTCACATTTTGAAGTTAATGGAAGTATACAGTATATGAAACATCAGTTACTGTGGCGTGTACACAATGTGTCACATCCTCGACTCAGTAACAACTCATTCAATGTATGGATTTACATTGTCTCCTCCCCACAGGCATCTCCGGCTAAGCTGCTCCTGCCAGACCTGGTCAAGGTGTGTGTCCATGTAGCCCGAGGTTGTAAATACCTGGAAGAAATGCATTTTGTTCACAGGTAAGGCTGAGATTGTATTTCTGTTTTCATTTGAAAGTTATCAAATTCAATCATAATTTAGTAACAAGGAATTAACTAGATTACATGTCTGTTCAGAGTTGATGGTCAAATGTTCACCATGACATTGGTGGTATTTATGTTCATGCAACTAGTTCATTCAAGAACATCTTTGGTTTCATTATCTAATTGTTAAGTCCATACCGCAAATAGTGGGTAGGCACTGGATGAATCCACATTGGATAGTCCCTCCTGCATTGACGAGGTTTCACTGTGAATATCTGTAGGTTTCAGTTTCCTTTACAATGTATTTACATGTACATTTGTCTTCCACAGAGATTTAGCAGCCAGGAATTGTCTAGTTTCTAAAAAGGACCCTTCAGAAATGGTCATTAAGATTGGTGACTTTGGTCTTGCTCGAGACATATACAAGAATGACTACTATCGTAAGGAAGGGGAGGGTCTACTTCCTGTCCGCTGGATGTCCCCAGAGTCCCTGGTTGATGGCGTGTTCACCACTCCATCTGATATATGGTTAGTATTATCTACAGGACTTTTGATCACAGCATGACAATGCTATTCTTAAGATGTTCTTCTGGGGTAGGGTTGTGATTATTCGGGTGATGAAGTTTTACTATTTCTAAGTCTAATTGAAATTTGAAAATATTGATTTATTTTAATTCTAATTATATGAAATATGATCTTTATGTATTGCTGATCATAAATTGTTTGATAGGTATTTCTGAAAGTTGATGGATGACAGAGTAAACACAGTGTATTGATAACTACCTTTTTATGCTGTTATAGTGATCTTTATGTATAATTCCTTACGTCATTGTCATGCAAAATAATGGTATAATGGCCTGACATTGGAGTAGGGATCTGAAATGAAACATCTCTGTAACAGTACATTAAGAAGTTGTGTCAATTTTGTCTTTCCTGATGATGTTGCAAATCCACATGTGTCAAGGTGAGCTACAGAGCCTCATATCTCCATCTTAAAGTAAACTTAAAGTAAACAATGTTTCCACCATACAGTGTTCATGCTACAGTATATATGTCTGGGTTGCTGGATATATGAAAAGTGTGTGTTGTTCCTTCAGGGCATTCGGTGTATTGATGTGGGAGGTGGTGACACTAGGGCAACAACCCTACCCTGCACGCACCAACATTGAGGTGCTTCACTTCGTCAGGGCGGGTGGCAAGCTGGAACGCCCAGAAAAATGTGCTGACGAAATGTGAGTATGAAAGGCTGTCGAAAATATTTCACAGCTCACCAGATTTCTCCAATGAATCATACATACTTGCAGGAAAGCTTTGTAAGTGCCATTAATCTTTTTTCTGTGTAGCATTTCTTACCTTTTCTCAAAGTATAAAACAGAGGGACTTGAGGGACTTTACTTATGTTGCTGGTATTATGTGGGTGAGACAAATCATTATAATCTGTCTTTGAGTGGCATTTTAGAAGTTGGAAAATACAATATTGTCAAACTTTATGGATTACAACTTCTTTGAGTGTGACATTTTGATACAGATTCTTGTGACATTCCTGCTTGACAAAGGTACAAGAATCTGTATCGAAATGTAACATTCATGAAATAAAGAAGTTGTTATCCATAAAGTCTGTCAATCTTATTTGATTTAAACATATTCAAGAGAATGGATTGGGTACAAGTTATGCCAACTTAGTGAAACCCTCTCCTATTTACAGTGCTTACATGCAAAAGTGAAACAAACTATATGTACAGGGATAGAAAGATATATACAAAATGATATATACAATACAATGAATACATGAATTATTTAGATCATACACATTATATCCAATCACTGAACCTTTTGGAATTTGATATATATTTTTGAACTTCTTTAAAAATGTGAATATTGTCACTATACGGAAGATCTGCACTGCCATTTAATAGTACGTCTAGGTTTGTTGGTGCTTTAATGTTACAAATTCTGCTAATATGCTAACAAAGAATATTCCATAAAATAATGTTGAGAATTTTCACAGGTAAATTTACAATTACATTCTTATAATCTTTACCTTTAATCTATATCATGACTGCAAATTTCAGAATATTACTTTTCATACTGTTTTGAAATGAGTCCTTGATCCATTTGACCAGGTTCGGGTTGATGCAGAAGTGTTGGAGTTTCTCTGCAGAAGACCGTCCATCATTCTCGTACATCCTGCGGGGACTGGAGGAGTTCCAGGAACAGTGTAACAACATGTCGGATGAGGAGATTGCTCTCCGCTCACCCACGCACCTTGATGGTAGGCATCTATACAGATTCCTTACACGTGATCCAATATGGCCAGACCAATACTCATTTTACAGATAATCTGCCTTGAAGATCAAAGAAGTAAATAATAATTCAGGAAATAAGTACATAATTAAAACATTTGTAAAAACTGGTTTTAGTTTTTATTTTCAGGTCAGTTTTTAAACAATTGGCACTGTGATCAGCATTTTCAAAATGCTTAATGTATGTTTCTTTTAACTTGTGTTTTGTAAATAATCATTCTTCATAGTAGCTGTGAAAACAGAAGTGTAATTGGTCTGGCCAAAGTAAGATTAAAAGGCAAAGTTACGTATTGACTGTATTCCAGTTCTACATTATATGATGTCAGACATATTTGCCAAGTATAACGACTTGGGACGTAAATATTCTGCACATTTTGCAGTAAATTCTTTCCATAATATATGAAATGAATAAGTAAACATATCAAAATGTTAAAAGAATCCGATCAGTAATGTACTGAGCAATAAACCTTGATACATACCTACATATTTATGATATTTATTTACATCCCCTTGCCTAAGTTCACCCCACCCTACCCATCAAGTGTTGAATGTTTTCTGTTTTTATTTAAATATTTACACTTTTATTTAAACCCAGTTTGTGATTATTGTCATTAATATGTTATTTTGCTTTGTCACTTACATGTATTAGTAATCATGTCAGAAACAACAGACCTTTATTTTGATAATGCTGTCCTCTCTTTGTAACTTGAGTCAAATAGGAGTACAAGACTAATAATGCTGAAACCGATAAATTTGAAAATATTTCCTCAATCTTTACATCTTAAAGAATTTTGGCTAACATATTATCAGAATCGTAGTTAAATTGTGAAAAATTGGTAGATTTTTTAAATAAGTGGAATTACATGTTCAACTGAAACATGGACTCCTTTTTCATGCAGTCAACATATATACTACTGAAAGAAGTGAAGGATATCCTGATCGTTTCATGTTACCATGGTTATTCTACCATGCCATATTACGGTAGTGAATCTGACACTAACTATTATGATATAAAAGAACTGGATGATCCTTAACTTCTTTTGAGCAGTTATTGTATATAACTTGTTTACACATTAAGCCCTGATTGTGCATAAACAAGTTTTCAAGCATTGATGTGTATGTAATTTCAACCATTCCACTTCACTTTAACTACGTTAAACTTCGACTATATGACTATATTATTACAATATGGTAAATAATATAAAAATTAAATATGTTCAAGGTATCTAATTAAAGGACTGTTCCAATCTGATTTGATTTTCGTTAAAAAGATGCTATATTATTACAATATGGTAAATAATATAAAAATTAAATATGTTCAAGGTATCTAATTAAAGGACTGTTCCAATCTGATTTGATTTTCGTTAAAAAGATGCTTAGTGAATCGGGGAAAATTGTAATGCTATAAGCAAGAAAATCGTTAAATTTCATGTTAATATTAGGATTAAATAATGTTATTTTATTTTGACATTACTTTTCATTATAACTTGAAGCATCGAAAAATGTTTTGATTAGAAACCTTCCAAAATTGATCTTTCCTACTAATTCTAAAAATCATTAACTTGTGTTATTGGTTCACATTTAGGAGATAGTGCCCCTTTTGAAGGGTACAAAAACAAAGTCAGTGTCCTTCAGTTGAGGAAACAATTAAATAATATTGTTTATGAGAATACAATGCCCTTTGTAACCAAAACCATAAAAAGTATGTACAAGTATCTAACAATTGAATTAGTATCATGAATTAATTTTAAAAAAATATCAATGTCAAATTATGCATGCATTTGACAAATGTTAGTTTTATGAATCCACATACTACACAGTGATAATATGGTTGTGTTGCAATTTATTTTATTTTTCTTAACACCAAGTACTATTTGTATTTAAGCATGATCTAATTTTTTGTATAGAACTTCACAAATCTTTATACATTCTCTTTCTTATGCTTGTGATATTTTGCTTGCTTGCATATATCCCTCATTTTAATTTGCAACAATCGCTTTTGGATGAGTTTTAACTTCTTTATATATTTTATCATCCATAACAATATTGGAGTTCGTTAAAATGAGGGACTCGCTTCTTTGTGCATGTTTTCTCTGAATAATGTGCTTGGTTATACCTCTTGCTCTTCTAATATATCAATAGGATATGAGAACTGATTTTCTGAAATTATTTGGACGCTTAACTTTTAAATCCAGTGAAATATGCTTTGTATTCCTGATGAGGGATGACTGCAAGTTAGCAGCTCAATTTTCGTCTATTTTAAGAGATGAATGGAATATCAGTACTTTGCTAAGAGAAGTCAAACTGGTATTGAAAGTGTCCGTCTTTCCATGGGTATTTTGCCTATACCTGTATTTACCAAATAAATATCCATCTCTATGCTATTTAATTATCAGGGTAGTGTTTATCTCATTTGCTAGTCGGTACATACAACTAAGGGGAAATATGGACAGGTACTCTTGGACAAAAAACGACAAAGTTCCTGAGAGAGATAAATGGTTATTCAGATTATATGACATATAATTTTTATATTTTCAAAAAATTCTGAGTGCTATTATTAGTATTCACATATCTGGTCTTAATGTATATTTGAAAAATGACATTCTTTGAGAATCTTCTAATAACGATGTTGTCTGTCCTGATATGAAAACCTTTCTAGTGCATGCTGTATCTGCGTGTGTGGCCAGCGGCCCTAGTTCTCACCACTCCTGCATGTTGTTTGCAGTCCTTCTTCCCCCGAAGTGCACGGCCCCCTACCCCCTCACAAACTATCTCTTATTACGGACTTGCTAATCTTGCCTTCGATGATGAGGTAATGGCCAGTTGCTCGTCGACGGAATCCGAAGAGGTCGAGGATCACGACACAACGTGCATCCATCAAAGATCACAAATCAAGAGGAGAGGTACATTGGTGTGCCATGTGGTCATTCATTTGTTGTCATGTGACTTGAGTTGATGTCATGTGACATGCTGGTGTCGTGTAGTTTGTATTTTGTTGGTCATGTTGTCAAGGGCTTGCTAGCACGTGTTTTTTGAACCATCCCGATGTGACTTCAGATGGGGAATAATTTATTTTGCGAATGTCACTAGTTCCTTGTGTCATTATGTTTGGTTACTCCCCACCTTCACAAAGATGTCATAAGATACACTATGGTGTCTCTAGTCATTCAGGAATTACAAGCAGTATCTTCATGCTGTACTTATTTTGAACAATGAATCACTTGAAGTTAAATAACATACTAACATTTTCCTTCAAAGTGATGTATAATTTCTATATATTCACATATATAACAACCAATTACTTTCTTTTAAGCAGATACCATATCGATGTGCCTATATAATTCTGTATATACTGACAATGCTTTCATTTCTAGATGATATAGCATGAATGATTGTGTAGTCCTAGACTCTCTAACTTGCCAATGTTGAATGTCTGCTCTAACTAATGTGTAATCTTGTGATGGAAGCATATTTTCTTGAACTAATGTTTAAGCTATAACCAAGAATATTGATTAATATTTATGTGATTATATCATGCATATAGAACATATCTGGGGCAAGAACATTTTCCATGGGAATAACTATGTATACAGCAGTCCTGCTTAGCCAATCAGCATGCTGCATGTAGAATCAAGGTTATACCCCTCCAGACTGCATTCTTTGTAGTATCTATTGTACACTATGCCTTATAATACTTGGTATTCTTTCTTTACTCTATACAAGTATATGTGGTTAGCTTGTAGTGAATCTCTCATTCTTCTAATTTCTTATTCCAAAGATTCAGGTGTGCAGTAGAGTATGGTAGCCAGGTTTGGCATTTACATCAACCAGTGAAACTACTTCAATACATAGCTATCCCAGTGAAGTCACCTAAAGGCATGAAACTCTTCTATGACAGCTTCTTTATTCTCTGCAACTACATTTCAGGTAGAAGGGGCAAGAAGAAAGCACAAAATGTAAAGAAATGGTTATCCATAAATAGGTCCATGCTTCCATGGCTTCCATCCTTCTAACTACCAAAGAAAACTTGAAGTCACCTGTGTCTGGTTTATTCTATCCATGTTCTGAAATCATGTCCCTTTGTATGTATTGATACAGCCAACAGTATTCACCTGGACTGCAGGGTTTCCAAACATGTCCGTTTGTATGTATTGATATACCCAACAGTATTCACCTGGACTGCAGGCTTTCCAAACATCATGATCCACTGCAACAAGGTTTCACTGTATAGTTATCATCGAACATGCAGTTATGGAAGTCAGTGAATAACAGCATGTTCCTCCAATGCACACCTTAACCTGAGGAATCCTCTTCTGGGCAGCTGAGACCACAACCTGGTTAAGTACTACAGTAAACTGATGTGTGAGTATGACTGAAGCATGGTTCTGATGGATGTTTGGTTTGTTTGTTCCAGGGGGTGGGTCCCTGCCTCTGAGTCCAACAAGCAGGAGAAACAAGCGCATGACCTTATTAGGTGGAGCTGAGGCTACAGACAAGGTAACAAGACTTTGGTGTCTTCAGAACTATTTGTCCACTTCCATGTCTATGTGATTTCCAGTAAAAGATGTTATCTCATTCAATGCCCAGTTGCATTTCTGGGATGGAACTGCTTCCAGTTTGGAGATGAGTAATAATGATCTGTGGTTACAGTGTATGGTCTGGTTTATTCTTCCCAGACAACATGGGATGGTGCTGATGATGTCGACCTCTCATCTGTCTGTCCTAGACCATATGAGGACACTGTATGTGTGGTTTTTCATTCAATGAATAAAATGTTGCTTTTTATTCAATAGTTTCTCTAACTGTATGTCTTAATGTTTCAGTTGACTGTAGACCTGTCGACAGCCAACCCTATGAAGCGCACATCATCCCTTGATTCCAAATGTTCCTCTGTCGATGACCCACGTGTGTCTTACTCTCAGATCCAGCGGCAACGAGCTTCCGAGATCGATGCTTTGGGCTACCTCCAACCCCGTTCCAAAGACATGCCAAAGTACCTGGAACTCATTAACTGTGCACCAGAGTTCGGCATCCTCCAGCCAGTCCCTATACGACCTTCACCTCAGTCTCAAACTCCCAGCATTCCTAGCAGCTCTTCCAGCCCCACAACTCCTACAGTTAATTACACAATGATGAATGGCAATTACCTTATTCCCTCACCACCGTATGGTGATTCTCCTCCACCTCCCTTCACTAAAGATAACAACATGAACATACCACCCAATCGTACACCCCCTCCAATGTATGGCAACCCCCTTCCAAATTATGGGGTTGTGTCAGTTTTAAGGAACACGGACAAGCCCCCTCCATATCAGTCCACAAAAGAAGTCTCACTCAGATTGCAGGAGACGGCATCTCAGAATGGAAGGAAGTGTAAGGTGGATCCCAGCCATTCAGACAAAGATCTATACTCCAGCCCCACGTATGAGAGGCACTTATCAGACTCTTCTTCCAACTCAGAGTCCGGGTATTACTGTGTGGAGTGTTTGAACAATAGCCGCTCCTCAGCATTCCGAAATGAGAAGTCAGTGCCAACATACTCCCGTGTCAATGAATCCGGTTTCAACAGTCCCCCGCCCAACTACACCTTCTGGGCAAACAACAACACGGAGAGGAACTATTCGGGGAACATTCCCGCTCACAAGGACATCTATGGGTGTCCACCAGAATACATTAATGTCCATGGGCAAGGGAGGACCTCTCGGAATCAGGTTTTCCCTGAACACGGGGCTGTGTTAGCTGGATTTGACATTGCTCAAGCCAGTCTTGTCTAGCTGTGTGTTGTGATGAGCTGATTGCAGACAGTATTGGCTTTAACAGATCAAGTTGTGGTGAAATAATACTATTGTGCAATGGTTATATAAGTATTCATGCAGCTGGATTATGAGGTAACTGTGTGGCACATGAACATGCCAGTGTATAACAACCATAATGCAAGTGTGCAATAACAGGTTCATAGTCTCCACCAGTTGAATATTCACAGGATGATATTCATAATAGACGTCAAACATGTATCTTCTAAACTGCCAGGCAGTTACGGACTACAAGATACGACAGTGCCATATTGGGGCCTGCTTGTTGTTTAAAAGAAATTCAGTTTTTAACTATGAAATAGTAGACTGACTTTATTGTGAATCTAGTATACACGATGGCATATATTAACCAAGTGTGAAGTCTGTTCCTGTTTGTGTTTTTAAACTAGAAGTGGAACCTGACAATAATGATGGCTACCATGTTATGTTGTTTGTTGTGCAAGGTCAGCACATCCTACGAGCTAATACCAATGTTGCTTGTTGAATTATTTCCGTGTGTGTTGCTAGTTTAGTGGAGTGAGTGACAACGATGATGCTGCTGCTTGTTGATGTCGTTGCTCCCAGCCCTGAAGAAGGCAGCTGTAAAGTAGCTCTGTGTTTCTGGCCGTGGGTTTTTGCAGTGCTCCATGTACCCCCAAATATCACCTAAAACTCAAAACCTTCCTGTCCTTTAATCTTAAAATTATTAAAAATAGCCAACAATAACTAGTAATGAGAATAATATAAGACTGAAAACTATTGTTATTCTCAAAACATCAGGAAAAAGTTTAAGCGTGTTTCTCAAAAATAAGAAAATCTGACCACCTGCAGCACATTTATTCATGCTGAACAAAATAAGTTGTCAGGACAACTGTTTCTGTGCTTGAAATGTGCTTGCCTGTGGAGCAAACGATACCTTCTCGGAAACACACTGTATTTGGATGGTATGTTACAATATGCAAAATACAAACTTACAAGGTTTTGTAGAGAATATAAGACGGCTACAATGATGGAATTATTTGTCTTGTTAAATTGGAGGAATGTTGTACTATGTATCTAAACACTTGTATTTAAGCAGAATCTCTGGATGTTTAAGGTTTGTGTGTAGCTTATGCATGTGGCTTACAGAAGATAACTGGATGTTGGTTGATGTGAGACAATTTCTTGAACAATCAGCTCAAAGCCCAGCGGCTGGAAATTTTCATGACCTACCGGTACATGATTCATACTGATGATGTAGCAGACTTTGAAATCTACATTTCAAATTCAACAGATGTATAAACTATTGTCACCATTACTAGGATTTTACTAAGTCTGTTCAATGTAAGATTTTTATACTAAGCATACAAGTCCTGCTCAGATGAAATGATAATTCAGTTCTGAGGGAGGTTTTTTAAGATTATGCTCTGTATAATTTGTTTTGAACTTGCTAGAGATTAATGTCAGCATTATGATTGACTTTCTTTGTCACAATAATCCATGTATATGGATCTTTCATGTGGAATGATTGCAACATGTCAACTGTGTAGGCTTGTACAATTGTCAGAGCACATTCTTGCTGACCTGTAGTAAACTCCAAAAGAGTGCTATGTACAGATTTCCAGGTTTGAGGATAAGAACATGTATGAGAGTGCTATTCAAACTGATGAGATTTCCTTGCATGTAACTAAGCTCAGGTATGGGTAGAGATACTCGATAAGTGCACTGTGTGATGTTGACCAGAGGAGAACCTATTCTTTGGTGGTGATTGTGATTGGAAATATCTAACTGACCAATCAAAATATTTTGAATGTATATTTACCAACTTGTAGGCCATGTTTGAGACAGGCAAGTATAAGTGTTCAAATGGTAACATGGTAACACTAAGAGGGACCATATCCTAAGTATGGTACAGTCTTCTGGCTCTTCATCTGGAAATGATTAACTTTTATGATCTTACAAAATTGATTTTAATTTGTTTTCTTTACTTAAAAGTTTTTGAGACTTCTTTATGCCCTTGGTTCAGTTACACAAGATTGTGTCACTTTCGTCTCATTTTGCCTTTGATATGGGAACCACTCCTTAACATTTATATAATACTGTTATGATGACTTGCTCAGTCAGAGAATATGATGGCTGAAATAGAGCAAGTTACTGGCCAATCTGTACTTATTAAACTCGAATGTGCACCTCAATGCTGTCTGATATAATTCCCTACTTTCCCGTGTTTCCCAGCTTTGACATGTTTGGTAGGGAACATTCCCTTGTTTTTGCATGTGTTTATGATGGTGCCACCAGTCAGGGTTTGATAGCATTTGTTGTGAATGCCTGGCACCATCACCACATTGATTCATAGAAAATGTTTATGATATAATAGTTATCATACAATGGCCCCTGGAAAGGGTTTTGTCACAAACATAAAAGGGTTTTGTCAAGGGTTTTGTCACAAACATAAAAGGGTTTTGTCACAAACATAAATGGGACCAACCATATTCATGGATGGATGGGAAAGTAGTCTGGGTGTATTTTGGCCCCTACCTTGAATGTGCCCAATGATTTGATCTGCAACCGCCTTACGCTATTCCTGACCATATCGGTCCAGGATTTAGGGTTGTTCATCAGAATAAAAGGTTCAGTATGGCTTCCATGTGGCCATCTTTGATTTTCTTCATCTGCTCAGAAAAAACATTTATGGGTAGTAAAATGAACTGAAACTAGCTGTATATGTATGATGGGTGCAACATTTGAAACTGTTAACAATAGTAATCTGATAGGATGATAATAATATTGGAGAATAAAAGGGAAAATAGGATGATAATAATATTGGAGAATAAAAGGGAAAATAGATCATATTTAAAGAATCAAAGGAGCATTACACGCAAACTTTAATACAATTTGCAGGGAACTGTTTTGCAGAACGTTAATGCCTATTTTGGCACAAACAACTGGAAAGAGTACTCTGGTCTTATATAATTTATATTTATTATTTTTGGAAAGATATATCTAATTCTGTTTTAGTTTGGAAGAAAACATGCCATTCGTATATGTGAAAAAGGTTGTATATTTTGAGAAATAATGACTGGTGACATAGCAAATTATGAAAAGGTGGTGAGTGGTGTTTGCTTGCTGGCATAGTATCAACTTTCGTAATGTTCACTTGGTTCTCTTCGCAAAACATTCTGTTTTGTCTTACATGCAGGACAACATTCAGACATGCTTATCCATTCACGATCTAAAACCATTATATAAAAGGGAATCACTGTACAATGATAACTATGGATTGCTCACAAAATTCCATTCATTTTACAAGGGCATTTTTTCGGATTATATTTCATAAATGCTTAAAATCTATGAAGAGATCTTCACCGTCATGTAGTTTATGATCATCATCATCATAATATCGCCATTACCTCGAGTAAATAGATTCATTCTACCAATGGGGATTGCTCATAAGTTTTACACGACCTCAAGTAAATGTCAGCTCTGAATAGGATGCCTCACAGTGCAAAGAACCACGTTCATTCAACCTTGTATAATGTATGTGCTTGCTAAACAGTAGGAAACTGTTCCAGATTATGTGAGTGAGTATGGTTTTATGCTGCTTTCAGCAATATTACAGCAGAAACATGATTGGGAACACTAGAAATGGGCTTCACGTGGACTGCTCAAGAAATGTCATGGGCTTAAACACATTTCTGGAGGCAAATGTACTGCACATGATCTTTTCATGTTCAAGTTTTCCCCTTGTTTTATGCAAGTTGGAGGTATATGCATGGCACTGTAAGGGGTAGTCTTGACTAACTACATCATTCAACAGGCTGAAATCTATATTCAGCTACAAGTTGTTATTTTTGTACATTGTATAAATGATGTTTCTATGTCTATGAGATTGTTTGAAGATTGTCATGGCGTTGTATATTGCATAATACTACTTTTACCAGTACGGGGATTAAGTACGTCCAGTTGAGAGTTTTATTGCCGGAAGTAACAGATGGGGACTTGATCTGAGAATTTAATGGAAGATTTTTCAATAATGTTAATGGCATAATTGGTGCAATGAACTGTTTTGAACCCATGATGGAATTTTGGGATTCAGTGATTAATGTTTTATGTTTTCCGAACAGAAATGATATCATCTCATTTTTATGCAAGTTTCAAAATGATTACTGTAATAAGCATTTCTGTTTTGTGTGAATTGCCTATCACCAGTCCAGTGTTGATCAAATACTTGTCCACTAACATTCTGATCTTGTAATTCTTATGAGAAGATATAATATGTTTCACTTCAACTAGTACAACATTTGATGGAGATCAAACCATGTCCTATAGCTCAACTCTGCACTTTTGTCTCCACTGTCTGTAGTGCCTGTTTAGACTTGAGTAGAGTGTTTATAATTGGTAATGTTTTGAGAAGGTTTAACAGGGAAATGTTGGTGACTGTGTCATACTATAGGCTGACAACACGCAGCCATTACACACCTTACTGACAGGTCAGTGTTCCCGTATAAATACTCATTGAGGATCCAATTTTTACTGTTTCAGTATTCAATAACAGGAATTAAATGCAACTATTGAAAATAAAATCTATTATATTGTTGTAAATTTCCATCCAGTTTTAGCTGGTGAATGTTAAATATATGCCAGGGAAATATTTTTTCTGTTAATGCTGATCTTTATTGTGAATCTGCCAAGATGGAATCCCAAGGCAAAATAACCAATGAGAAATTCTTGAGCAAACATTTAATCAGAAAATGAGACATTTTTAGTGAATATTTTCATAATGTTGGCAATTTGTAAAACATGAAAACCACATTATCTTGACTTTCATTGAAATTCAATATTATCATACACATTTCGAACAATGTATGTGGTTTAAATTTATTTCAATATGTTGACAGGAAACACTGATACTTTTCTACATTTAAGCCATTAAGTGGCTCATGTCAGCTGTTTAAGAAGAGATTTGTGCTGGACATTTTCATGCTGAACGAGATGATCATTGTTCTTGTGATAGCAGTATGTACAGAGATTGAGCAGATATTTTTGTGATGAATGTGTAAATACTATGGGAACCTAGTCATAGAATTGGTTTCTGTGTCCAGACTAGCTTTTAAACCAATGTGATATTACAAAATTAGTCTTGCACCAAGTTGATTCCACCGATTTGTTATCACAGGGAAGGTTAGTTGTACAACAGAAGGGTATGACATTTCATCTCACCTGTTGCTTACCTTTGACATCTGTAGTTTCTGTCCTTTGTTGATGAAAATAGGTTTTAAAGTCGACATTTTAGAACAGGTATACCACCATGTAAATGTTGGTTCAGAATATTAGTGCTGTCAAATTCAAGATGTTTTTTTAAATATGTGAACCGGTTTTGTTTTTGTTATTCCTGTATACATATGGAAGGAGCCGTGAGAAAACCTGAACCTGCAGGTCCTTGCTCTCTACTGAGTTGTGATGTTTCATCACGTCAGCATGTCACTCCATCTAACATTAGTAAATTTTGTTTTTCTTCATGGTATATATGTGTTATAATGCCACAAATAACTAAAATAAATACTTTACTGTGTACTTCCTAGGGAGTTGAACAAGTACTGATAATATTTCTTAGATGTTCACTTATTTCTTTCCATCAGTATACTTGAGTTTTTCTGTCCAAAATATCCCCATTGTTAGTGTTGGGTGATTGTCTACTGTATTTATTGTAATAAGTAGCCTTGGAACAAGATGTGCTAATTAACGTCATACTCAAGTTAAATTTGTCAAGAACAAGCAGGAGAAAACACATGTATTTGAAAATATAATTTTGATGTTAATGAAAACTGACAATTGTAATATCAGTAACGTGAAATATATATGCCTTATACATTTTTGTGTTTTCTGTGAATAATCTGTAATATATGAAAGAAAATAATGTCATTTACATTTTTACATTAGTAATTTTAGGGCATTTCAAAGATTATTTACTGACTGGTCAGGACGTTGGTTATGAGATGTTTATTGGCCGGTGACTGATTATGATTAATACAGTATACTATATATTCACCCGACTCCATAGTAAATAGTGCAACAGTTTGGATATGTAATTACTCTGTCTACATCAAATGTATTTTACCTGTGATCCCAAACCACTTCAGTTGCTGTGTCCTTGTGCTCCTGTGTTCAACGTAGGACAATTGCTTCTCAAGTCTTAACAGTGTTCATTGTTAACTGGACAAATATGAATTCAGAAAGTTGTTAAAGATTGTTGTTATTTCTTTTGTTTCTAACAACTTTGCCGTTCCCTGTTGTTAATGTTGTTATTTGTATAAATGTAAATCAAACTTTTGTGAATATTTCATTTTTACCTTGCAGTGTACAGAATTTAATTGGATTGTGAAAGTTTTAATCAGAAAATAAGTTTTAAGACATTATACAAGAACACATGTAGCTGAATATTTTGCATTTCTGATGCATATGTACAAATTCAAGAATACATAGAACACTATAAATAATGTTTTTAGAATATTTTACTATGTGCAAAGAATTGCTTCCTGAGGAGTTTGTTTCTTTTAACAATGTGTATATACCTCTGTGGTGCCATCATGTTGAAGATGTGTCTATGCTTCTGTTAGGCTTGTTGCTATGGAAACTAGTATCCTCATGCTACACTGTACATAACCATCCGTTTGACCTCAAGATCATTGTATTGTACCATGGAATAAAGCTTGAGTTGTAACTTTGTATACTGTCTTGATCTGTTTGGCATATCAGCAGCAGTCTTTATACAGAAGTAAAATAGCCATACATACAGAGTACCTCTACTCATATGGAGGAGCTGAGTGTTGTCTTACTTTATTATTTAACGCTGCTCTCAGCAATATTCCAGCCATATGGCAGCAGTCTGTACATAATCGAGTCTGGACCAGGCAGTGATTGACAGTATGATCATTGATCAAGGCAATTGGGATACGATGACTTGTCAACCAATTCAGTGACCCTGATTGACAATGATTGTCTTTTTGATTAACTGACTGCCTGTTCGTGGATTACTGCAGGGGAATGAGATCAGCTACTGATCCATGTAGTCCATGTCGCCGATGATGTTGAGGTCGTCTTTGAGCGCCTGCAGACAGAAGTCGATATTCTTGTATTTTCTCTTCCTGGGTGGGGCTTCGATCCCTTTCGATGGAAACTTCTACGTTGCACTGTTCTTGCTGGAACACATGCCCCATACTTCTTTTATCCTTGACTTCTCTTACATCGAAACTTGTACTGATCATAGAATAGATGCTGGCCACCTCTCACTGACTCAATAAACATAACTCTAACCTGTGTCTTCGCCATTTTGATGATGAAAAATCACCGAGCACCCTTATATAGCTTCTTTAAAGGAGAATACGAGTGAATTGCAATAATTTGCTGGGTGAAAGATAAAGTCATCAGAAACATATTCCCAAATTTTCAAGTAAAAATTATGTATAATTATGTTTTAATTGCGAAAACAGTTTCTGTAAATCTCAGCTTCGGTCATTATGCATATTTCGCTGGAACCCACGTGACCTTTCCGCTTGTGACGTCAAATGTGCCTGGAGTCCGCCATATTGCCAAAGACCAAACGCTACAGTAGTACAAATCGTGTTGTTTCTGTCGTTTTTTTAAATGGTACGATGGTGTATTGCGTTGCCTGGGGATGCACGGCATCATCGAACATGGGAAAGAACCACCATTTCTTCCGTTTTCCAAGTGAAATGACAGATTTCGGCAGGAGAAATGCGCCAATCATTCCGAGTCGGACACATATGAAAGAGACATTCACGCATGGGGTATGGAAATCCCCAAGCTAGGCTGAAGAAGGAAAAAATACCCACTAGATTAATTTATACTCCATCATTCCCTGTAACAACTTACTGTCAGTGGTATTTTTAACATAAATTAAATCAAGTACGAATGCCAGTCGAATTTTCCCAGCTACAAAATGACCCAGCAAATTTGGTCAAATTGCCCCAGTGGGGTAGTCAAAATGCCCCAATTTATTTAAAATGAATAAATATAGGCCATAAATGCATAGTTTTGTCAACTTTGATATTATGTTCTTCATATATAAGTATATACATAGTTATGAGTTTACTAATGAAACATTTATCAGAAATATTACTTCCTAATAACTTTTATATGAAGAACATAATATCATAAGTTGACAAAAACTATGCACTTACGGCATATATTCAATCATTATAAATAAATAGATTTAAATTTGACATGACCTTATTTCCTTTTATCTATTCTAATATAATTTCCTTAATTTTACATTTATTGTAGCTTTATTTCTTTTATTTATTGTAACATAATTATAGCGTCGTGCACTACTCTTGGTGTTTATACATTTCCAAGAAACAAGGGAACAGGATCCACTATTCTAAGGTATAATGGTAATGTATGTAATGTATGGTTTAGAAACAACACTACTCGGCACGCTAATCTAGAGTACGGTAATCTGATGTTTTCTTAGCAATTACTCATTTTTAGCTTTCGCGGGACTACCTGCCACAACCTGACTTTTAGCTCTCCCAGGAATAGGGAAAATTTAGTTTTCCCAGGCCGACACCCCATGAAGACCCAAACCTGTTAGACGCCTCTTATGACAAGCATGGGTTGCTGAAGACCAATTCTATCCTGGATCTTTGGGTTGTAATAGGTTCTTCTATGCAGGAGTGAGTGAGTGAGTGGGTAAGGTTTTTTATAGTAATTTTACCTATGTCCCAGCAATATCACGGCAGGGGACACCAAAAATGAGCTTCACACATTGTACCCATACAGGGAATTGAGTGACGTCTTCAACGTGACGAGTGAAAGCTTTAACCACTTGACTACCCCTCCACATTTGCTATGCTGGAAGTACCCGTGAAGGTCCGGGTTAGAATATTGATCTTCAGTAACCCATGCTTGTCGTAAGAGGCGACTAACGGGATTGGGTGGTCAGTCTCGCTGACTTGGTTGACACATGACATCGGTTCCCAATTGCACAGATCGATGCTCATGTTGTTGCTCACTGGATTGTCTGGTCCAGACTCGATTATTTACAGACCGCCGCCATATAGCTTGAATATTGCTGAGTGCGGGGTAAAACTGAACTCGCTCACCCCTATGCTGGAAGTGACTTTTGACTGGTGGGGCAGCATGTGATCATACCTTGACAGCCTTGGACAAAGCTCGATGAATCACTGGATAGTCTAGGTAATCCAGACTTGACTATTTACAGGATGGATGAGGCACGGAAACAAACGTCAAGTTGGGAAAATTGGTGAACATCAGACTTCCTTCTTGGATCCCAAACATTATTCTTGAAAGTCCTCACAATTAATCACTAGATAGAGGTGAGGTGAAAGTGGGTTTAACATTTCGCTCATATGACGACGTGCATGCGTGTGTATGTGTATGTGCGGCTGCTTGTACTAGCCCAGACTGAAGCTGGTTTTATAGTGCTAGCCCACTGAGATACCATGCCGTAGTGAAGCATGAATACCCCACTCAGACACATTATACTGACTCCGAGCCGACCAGTCCTTGTTGTACCCATTAATGCCGAGCGACCAACAAGTACCATATTTTAACGTGTTTTGTTATGACGCGGTCGGGGATCGAACCCACGACCTTCCGCTCTCCGGGCGGACGCCCTAACCACTACACCACGGAGGCTGTCAATCACTAGATAGACCAACATAATAAAATTGCCTCACACTGTTACAAATAGCTGTCTGCATGTCGCCTTGAACATTCCAGTCATTCTTGCCCAGTCAGGAGTGAATGAATGTTGCTTTAAACTGCAGTCAGCAATACACCAGCTTCCACAAGACAGCTTGGCGCTGATACTTCAGCAACATTCCCCTACACCACATGGGACGGTGCCATTAATATTCAGTCATGTCTTTGGTGCATGGAACTCAGGTCCTTCATGAATTCAATTTGTTACAATCACTATAACTGAATATTCATGAATTCATAAAGAGGTTTTTTTACATGAACCTGTTATTTGTTAAAGCAGTATATGCAAAATGGAACATATCCAAGTCATGGAGGATAATAGTTAACAACCTTATACATTTCATTAGACAGTAAACTAATATCACTGGTCATTGTCATGACATATGAGACCGTCATCATCGTGGTCAAAACCTGTCACTATACGTATCATTGGACAGAACATAAGAAAAAACCCATCACTGGTGACAAGTTATTGTATTTGTATTTGGCACCCTATCTTTCTTATACATCTCATATTCTCATCCTCATAGTGGGTTTGCTGCATCACATGCTTCCATTCATGTGGCAAAACATGTCTGTGTTTGCATAAATCACCAACAAAACTGTTTTGTTTAGATGTAAAGGAGGTACATGTTGCTAATGACAAATCATTGTTGCTGACAATATGTTAAAATGAACCAGGTTTGTAGATGAGTGAGTGAGTTAAATGCTGTTCTAAACTCTGTATATCATGGTAGTCTTACTAGCGCTGAGAAAGGTCCAAACTGATGTAGGTCATAGAGTGATTGAGTGAGTTTAGTTTTGCGGGTTTTTTTTAGCAATATTCCAGCAAAATCATGTTAGGGGACATCAGAAATGGACTTCACACATTGTGCCCATGTGCATGGGAATCGAACCAGGGTATTCCGCATGATGAGCGAACGCTTTAACCACAAGGCTACCCCACCGCCCCGTAGGTATAAGACATTTAGACTAACGGGATCGGGGTGGTCAGGCTCGCTGGCTTGGTTGACACAGGTCATCGGTTCCCAATTGCGCAGATCAATGCTCATGCTGTTGATCACTGGATTGTCTGGTCCAGACTTGATTATTTACAGACCGCCACCATATAGCTGGAATATTGCTGAGTGCGGTGTAAAACTAAACTCACTCATAGACATTTCCTTAACCATGAAACCAACAAGCATGGGGACTGTGCTGTAAAACTCATGATCACATGAATGTGATCTTTCACACACACCTGGATAGTTTGTGTTTGACAGAAACATAACACTGGACTTCAAAGACTATATTTTAATCACTTTATACATCTTTGCACTCCTTGCAGTATAAAAGTTACATGTGAGGTTCAGTCTCCTATAAGATGTGCATAGTACAAAATATTCATAAACATGTAAAACCTTTTTGTTTTCATAAATGGCAAGTGTATCACATAATATATTAACTTACTGAAAGGCTTGAAACTCATGGCTTCATCATTTTATGCCAAGACAAATGAACAGATGGCACCAATTCCAGCTCTTCCATTCAAAGACTTCTGCAGTTTGGTATTGCTAAGACACAGTGGACAAGATGGAGCTACAGATTGGCATCAGGACTTCAATTTGCAATATTCAACCATTAGGCCAGACAAATTTTATTTCTTTTTTTTTTTACAGATTTTGGTCCTCAGAAAACCTAAAGGCAGGAGGAAAAATAAATAAAAATAAAATCACCAGTCAAAGTAATATTCCTTCTAAATACTCAAAGTATTTTACTTTTAGCCATTTATGAAGTGCATATGGGGCAAAAAACAATCTAAAAAATTTTTCTTGTAAGTTTACATTTTTGGCCAATAAAAACATTAGGATTATATTTTTCGAGTAGGGAAAAGTACTATTATTTTTTTTCTTATTCTTGAAAATATACGACAGGCGGATCCGTAAAACAAGAAATAAAATTGGTCTGGCCTTATCTGAGAAAATCCTGAATCACGTATCCATATCTGGATCCATATTATAAACCATTATGGGGGAAAATCACTGATCAAGTATCCATCATGAGTGGAATATTGCTTGGTACTGGAGAGATCACTTGTTTAACTTTGTAATGGTCAACAACGTAAACACTTTGGCAATCTGCATCTGTTTAGTTGTATCTTGCCTGTAAAATTCAAACTTGTACAGTAATAATAAATTAGGAACAGTGAAAGATGTAAATAAACCATGTATAAAGTGTTAAAACAATCCAATAAACATTTTGAATACACCTTCATGGAACCGTGCAGAGGCAGTATTGCCAGGATTCTACAGTGTACAAACAACCTAGAGATTATTTAATAAAAACAAAGAAACGCTACATTCCCCATTATACAATACATACCATACATATAACAATAACTGGTATTTTTCTACTCTACCAACATAAATCAAATCAGGAACCTCTCCTCTATATAATATTCTATGATTGTTTACATAATGGAAAAACCAGAGTTACTTCCCTTTAATCAAAATTAGGTAGAGTTACTTCCCTTTAATCAGAAGTTGGATTCTCAGTTCCTGTTCTATGCCTCCATATTTAATGATATTGTTCGAGACGTAACTCCTTCACAACAAAACAATTATTTCATTCTAATGGTGAGACAAACAAGCATCATTTTGGATACCCATCTCATTAAATATAAGTATTTATTTTCAATTACTTAATCTATCTAAGAAGTGGATCAGCAATAACAACTCTTGTAAAAAAAAGCAAGCAACAACTCATAATTAAGGATAATCTCATCATGCAGAATAATAAAACATTATCAGAACCAAACCTCTTGACAAGCACATATATATATAAAGACAAACATACATAATGGTTGACCTATAATGGTATCTGGACAGATGAATGAATAGCAGGAACAACAGAATGACATTGAACTACATAGTGAATAAATACCATATTATGCTACAATATTATCAAACAGACGATCAACAAACAGATCCTGGTAAATCTAAACAGCAGAGCTCTATAACATCCTGCCAAGTGATAACATTTATTGATGAATAAACAAAAGCAGACAATGCATAAACATCCCCACCATTTATAGGGGCTAGTTGACTTCTCCTTGTACAATTTCGCCTATAAAACAAAAATCTAATCTGTAAAGTTCAGATTTTACCTGTCAAGAGTTTCTGAAATAGACACCCCCATGATCCACTTGTTGAACAACAAGAGATGCTTAACCTTCAGTTTGGTGGAAGAAACACTCAGGTTACAAATTATCTCTTTAACAATCGGTACATTGTGAATGTTCTGCTAAATGAATAAGGTGGAAAGACAAAATGGCCACATTCATGCTGTGATATACTTATAAACTCCTAATGACAAATTCCAGGACCAGCTTGTTTTGCATCAGTGTCGAGAACTGCATCCCAGTCTCCTTACATATACACACAGCGACACAACAAGTTTCACTTCATCACATGACCATGTGCACAACACGTGATCATCATAAACTGGTTCTTTCTTAGCATGGTGCAGCATGTACAGTGGTTGTGGAACAGTTCATAATGTGGTGATACAGTCGTAACAAAGAAGTCTTGTTTCACTTCCTATCCTTCAGGACGACGCTGCATAAGCTGACTGAATTTGGTTTTACGCCGCTTTTAGCAATATTCCAGCTACATCACAGCGGATGACACCAGAAATGGGCTTCACACATTGTACCCATGTGGGGATTCGACCCCAGGTCTTCGGCGTGACGAGCCAACGCTTTAACCACTAGACTACCCCACCGCCCCACGCTGCATAAGAGGAAAGTTAACTCCGATGAAGCTCTTTCACAAAGTCATCTTAGCACTACAACTATTGTAAGCCTTCAGAGTTCCGATCACCTTAGCACTAAGGAAGCTCAGTACAACAGGGTCCAAGACCCTCTTGCATAAACTGATTTTACAACTGTGACTGTCGTAGGTATGTTATATATTGTAAGTCTGTCATACGCATGGATTTTATGGTCGTAACATTAAGACTACTAAGACTATCATTAGTCCAAGTTCAAGTATGCAAGTGGCGATGGTCTTAGTGATAAAACTATCGTTGGCCCATGTTAAAGTATAAGGGTTACGAAGGCCTTAGTGCTGACTGTTGTAAGTCTGTGTTCAGCATGTAGTTGTATGGTCGTAAGACTATCATTAGTCCATATTCAAGTGTGCAAGTGGCGATGATCTTAGCGCTAAAACTAGTGTTAGCCCATGTTAAAGTATATGGTCTTAGTGCTAAGACTGTTGTAAGTCTGCTAAAGCATGGAGTTCCGATAGTCTTAATGTGAAGGCTATGTTTAAGGATGCAAGTTACGATGGTTTTATTGTTGTGTGCTAGTGGAAACACTTCCACAGTAACTGACAGCTATTTCAAACTACTAGCACCTTTAATATCATACAGTAAATAATGCCATTTATACCTTAAATTCTTTCAGAACCAAAAAATGAGTCCTTGAAGAAGAAAAAGAAAAGCATATGAGTGGTACTCTTTGTTCAAATGACTAAATTCACCCTCGGAATCTTACTCATTTAGAAATACTTGGAAATAACAGAAATGAACAGTTCTTCAATTTCTAGTCCCAGATATTAAAAATCTTGACAATGTTAGATGACATTTTATAATTTCCTTCTGCAAATGTATAATTAAGAGGGAAAAAAACTGGAATTGAATTGAAACAGAAATTAACATTCTCCTCAGGATATAATTCTGGACACCAGTGCCAGAATGACTGTTGCTAGGACACCAGAGGCCACATGATTAGTTCCACCAACAAGTTGCTCCGCATTTGGGTTGTTCGGGTCGAAATAGTAGTTGCCATTGAGAACTTGCCTGTAAACAAACGATAATACTGAAAATATCTCCAGCAGATACTTCAAGACATCACATAGTATAAACAAATAAGTTCAAAGTTTTGTACTGTGAAAGGTTTCAAGCCGTATTTGGGATATCCCATCAAAGGCAACTTGCAGTCATGCATACACACTATATCAGCAGGAGGCGATTGCAACTGACCTGATGACAATAGCCATTTGATCTGATGGCAATGACAACCCACCTGATGGCAATGACCCTTTGATTGGATGGCAATGACTACCCACATGATGGCAATGACCCTTTGATTGGACGGCAATGACAACCCACCTGATGCGATGACCCTTTGATTGAATGGCAATGACAACCCATTTGGCAGCAGGGCTATTTGACCTGATGGCTATGAATGCCCACCTAATGGCAATGGCCATTTGATCTGATGACTACCCACCTGATGGCAATGGTCCTTTTTTACCGGATGGCAATGACTACCCACCTGACAGCAATGGCCATTTGATCTGATGGCAATGACTACCCACCTGATGGCTATGACCATTTCCGCCAATCCAATGAAAATGTCGCCGCCTGGTCTAAAGTAATGTCCGAACTGTCCCTGTATGTAGGACACAACTGCGTTGTTCAGCCTCAGTGCTGCTGTTTGGCCGTATGACACAAACAACTGAAACACAATGATAAGATTAATACAGGCATGTGCCTATCACATGCTCACAGTGTGACATAGCATCACATGACATGTAATACGATAAGCTTCACAGTCACATAGTACTCTTTACACTTCAAACACTCTTCAAGAATGTCAGCTTAATGTGATCTTGGTGAAACCACAAATACAAGTATAGTTCAGTCCATCCAAGGAAAACAATAAAGAAAAGTCTTGGATTCAAGGCAATGGCCATCAGATCCTGTCATAGGTAAGGCACAAAACTCTCCATAGCATACAGGACAACTTCCACATAAAATTGTCAGCAAATCAAAAACATTTTACGACTGACAGTACTAGACTAGATCTAAACCCAAACAGTACTGTGGAAATGAGGTGACACAGGATGGAACCCAGAACCTACCACGCCATCATCCCGGGAGAAGAATATAACCACATCGTTGTTACAGGTGCCAAAATTCCAGTGCTGGCTCTGAAGTTTCAGAGCAAAGTTGCTGGCGGCCTGCATGGCGGCAGTGTCAGGGTCATCAAATCTGGAACAATCAGGTTATATGAAACCCAACTACTTTCTAAAATGCTGGGTATGAGACTATTATCTTGAGGAAAATAATCACAATGAATAAATATGATTGGAAGAAGAGCAAATAAATTTATCCGTAGTTGTTCTTACATCTATCCTAAGTCTATGTTTAAGTTTTCGAGTTATGTTCACCTAAGATCGCTTTGGATAACAAATGTAGTACAATCACAACACTGTTCAACAATGAATTACACTTAACATTTTCAGCAACATTGCACTCAAATATGTATCTCATTAAAACTCAAATGAATAAGAATTTATCATACCTTAAAAACTACTCACCCTAACTGTATATATATATAGACAAGCTCATAAGGGCACTCATTTCCTAAGCACTCAGTGTTATACTACGGACTCACGTTTCTGCTAGCTTCATCCTGTTGACGAGAGCTACTGAGATGTGAGTTCCCTTCCTGGTCCTCTCACACCAGTAGGTGCTGCATGGGCAGACAGTGTCGTTGTCGTACGCACCCCGCAGCAGCCAGTCAAGCAGCTCCACTGTCACCACAAGGAACAATAACATCTCAAACAATGCATTCACAACTACTTCACAGTTACCAAACAAGAGGAGCCAGCATATTTCTTCATGGATCATCAGATTGTGCTTAATATCGCTATGGGCAACAACAGATGGATATCACATCTACACAATTTCACATACTCAAAGATATCGCTGGAATATTGCTAAAAGCGGTGTTAAACTTTACTCACTCACTCATTACTCAACATGTTTTGCCTGTTATTCTCAATAGTATGTCAGGACTCATGGCTTCTCCAATTTTTAACAGTAGGATTCTGACATGGAATTCTTCCTATTTTCCAACAGTGCTAGAAATCTATTGATGTTCTCACCACTCCTGGCAGACAGGATGCCATCAGGGTCACACAGGTAACCTGGCTTCTGACCCAGCCGGCAGTGCTGTGGGTTCCTCACTGGGTGGGGCATGTCCTCCGGGTTCCACTCATCTGGCCGCTCTTCATCGTCAAGCTGACCAATCACAGTGTGACACATGACCACTAGCACCAGGACACATCCATAAAGACGCAACATTGTAGCAGTTTACACCTCAAGGACAACCTGGAACAAAGGAAAGGATATATTGATCAAATAGGTAAACTGAAACGCTCAGTACAGAGCATAGGATTCAACAGCACTTGTGCTCACAGTGATCTGAATTTTAGCAAAGTTACCGACAATAATTACGCAATGTTAGTCCAGAAAAATAAATCCATACACTGTTACACCCACTAAATTGACCAGCACAGAATGTTATCCTACATAACCAACACAGAATGTTACCCTACAATGAACCAACACAGAATGTTACCCCTACAATGAACCAACACAGAATGTTACAGCCCCAAATGGGCCAGTACAGAATGTTACTCTGCAAAGGACCAGTACAGAATGTCACCCCTGCCAATGGACCAGTACACAATGTTACCCCTACAATGGACCAGTACACAATGTTACCCCTACCAATGGACCAGTACACAATGTTGCCCCTACAATGGACCAGTACACAATGTTACCCCTACAATGGACCAGTACACAATGTTACTCTACAATGGACCAGTACACAATGTTACCCCTACAATGGACCAGTACACAATGTTACCCCTACAATGGACCAGTACACAATGTTACCCCTACAATGGACCAGAACACAATGCTACCCTTACAATGGACCAGAACACAATGTTACCCCTACAATGGACCAGTACACAATGTTACCCCTACAATGCACCAGTACACAATGTTACCCCTACAATGGACCAGTACACAATGTTACCTCTACAATGGACAAGTGAACAATGTTACCCCTACAATGGACCAGTACACAATGTTACCCCTACAATGGACAAGTGCACAATGTTACCCCTACAATGGACCAGTGCACAATGTTACCCCTACAATGGACAAGTGCACAATTTTACCTCTACAATGGACCAGTGCACAATGTGACCTCTACAATGGATCAGTACACAATGTTACCCCTACAATGGACCAGTACACAATGTTACCCCTACATTGGACCAGTACACAAAGTGACCTCTACAATGGACCAGTACACAATGTTACCCCTACCAATGGACCAGTGCACAATGTTACCCCTACAATGGACCAGTACACAATGTTACCCTTACAATGGACCAGTACACAATGTTACCCCTACAATTGACCAGTACACAATGTTACCCTTACAATGGACCAGTGCACAATGTTACCTCTACAATGGACCAGTACACAATGTGACCTCTACAATGGACCAGTACACAATGTTACCCCTACAATGGACCAGTACACAATGTTACCCCTACAATGGACCAGTACACAATGTTACCCCTACAATGGACCAGTACACAATGTTACTCTACAATGGACCAGTACACAATGTTACCCCTACAATGGACCAGAACACAATGTTACCCTTACAATGGACCAGTACACAATGTTACCCCTACCAATGGACCAGTACACAATGTTACCCCTACAATGCACCAGTACACAATGTTACCCCTACAATTGACCAGTACACAATGTTACCCCTACAATGGACCAGTACACAATGTTACCTCTACAATGGACCAGTGCACAATGTTACCCTTACAATGGACCAGTGCACAATGTTACCCCTACAATGGACCAGTACACAATGTTACCCCTACAATGGACCAGTACACAATGTTACCCCTACAATGGACCAGTACACAATGTTACCCCTGCCAATGGACCAGTACACAATGTTACTCTACAATGGACCAGTACACAATGTTACCCCTACAATGGACCAGTACACAATGTTACCCCTACAATGGACCAGTACACAATGTTACCCCTACAATGGACCAGAACACAATGCTACCCTTACAATGGACCAGTACACAATGTTACCCCTACAATGGACCAGTACACAATGTTACCCCTACAATGCACCAGTACACAATGCTACCCCTACAATGGACCAGTACGCAATGTTACCCCTACAATGGACCAGTGCGCAATGTTACCTCTACAATGGACCAGTGCACAATGTTACCTCTACAATGGACCAGTACACAATGTTACCCTTACAATGGACCAGTGCACAATGTTACCCCTACAATGGACCAGTGCACAATGTTACCCCTACAATGGACAATTGCACAATTTTACCTCTACAATGGACCAGTACACAATGTTACCCCTACAATGGACCAGTACACAATGTTACCCCTACAATGGACCAGTACACAATGTTACCCCTACAATGCACCAGTACACAATGCTACCCCTACAATGGACCAGTACACAATGTTACCCCTACAATGGACCAGTACTCAATGTTACCTCTACAATGGACCAGTGCACAATGTTACCTCTACAATGGACCAGTACACAATGTTACCCCTACATTGGACCAGTACACAATGTTACCCCTACAATGGACCAGTACACAATGTTACCCCTACAACGGACCAGTACACAATGTTACCCCTACAATGGACCAGTACACAATGTTACCCCTACCAATGGACCAGTGCACAATGTTACCTCTACAATGGACCAGTACACAATGTTACCCTTACAATGGACCAGTACACAATGTTACCCCTACAATTGACCAGTACACAATGTTACCCCTACAATGGACCAGTACACAATGTTACCCTTACAATGGACCAGTGCACAATGTTACCCCTACAATGGACCAGTACACAATGTTACCCCTACATTGGACCAATACACAATGTACACAATGTTACCCCTACAATGGACCAGTACACAATGTTACCCCTACAATGGACCAGTACACAATGTTACCCCTGCAAATACAGTAGTCATAGTAGAGGGTTTTCTGCTTCAAAATGTTAATTGGCTAGGGTTGTTCTCTATTCACCTACATCCCAATTCGCCTACAGTCTTAAAACAACATTTCTGTTGACTGTTGACTACGCAATGATAAACTAGTGGCACCCCTATGATCTAACAGTGGACTCTTCTTGTTGAAGTAGTTGATGGACGAAAAGAAGTTTTAAAGAATTTATTTATTTCTGTTACAATGAAATGATAATTTATTTATCATATACATTTATTTCTGTGAATATTTTTACGTACGATGAAGATAACTAGATCTACCATTTCTGATATGCATGCAACAGTATGACGATCATGACATTTAGTAAACATTGATATTTTCACACAAATACATTAATCCGACATTTTCATTAATCCGACATTTCCGTTAATCCGACATATATCTCTGCAACCACAGGTGTTGGATTAACGAGAGTTGACTGTATCACATCATGCCATTTTCTGATCACAATGAAATGATCATTTATTTACAAGGCAGTGCAAAACATACACCTGTGTCCAGAGACTAGGGCACACGTAAAATGCAGAGAGTTTTATGGGTTGTAGTCAAAAGGGCCAAAAGAAAGTCAAAAGGGCCATAGACTTCAAGAACATACAAACTAATATATATTTTATGTTTTATTGAACTACTGCAACAACATGTAATGAATTTCTTTTAATCTTTCTATTTTCTAAAAGTTTGGCCCTTTTGACTCTCCCTTGGCCCTTCTGACCTGTTCCCGAGTTTTACTATTCTTATCACAGGTAACAATTATTCATTACATACTCACTCCTAAAAGCTTTTTGAGCAAACTGAAGAAATAAACTACTTTGAAAAACAGAATGTACCAGAATGTTTTCAACATATTGTGATACACTGCTTATCTCTAGTTACTGATACACACAATGTCTCCATAGCATATCAAACAGTGACCATAGATTAACACTACAGAAACGTGAAACGTTTCACCTTCATTTTGTAACAGCATAAACCAAGAAACAATTACCGTGACATATCAGCTTTGTATAATTTTTGTTAAATCTAATTAAATAACAAAGATTAACGTGAAAACACTCCCATAATGAGTGTTGGTAACAGAAGTTTGGTTTGGGTTCGATGTTGTTTAACGCCACACCCAGCAATATTCCACAGGGCTCCAGATAATTTTTCATGATCAGAGTAATGCATTCTTATTTTTCAATATAGGAGTACTGGAAAACAATAAGAGTACATTTAGAGTACTGAATGGAATTTAATGGCATATCAGTTATCTTGTGTTTCGTTTCATATATGCACCACAACATTGCTACTCTTTGTGTAAACAGGTCAGTAAACAATAAAACAATACTTTTTAGATAAATACGCCTGTAAATGATTCTGAAACCGCACACCATTGCTGTGGTCCGTATCTGCTAATGCTTTTTAAAATTGTTTCCTACCGTGATTGTGCTTATGTTATATCCATACATACACCAATACGACCTTTATCTGGAGCTCTGTTCCAGCTATATGGCGTAGCGTCTGTAACTAATTGAGTCTGGACCCGACAATCCAGTGATCAACATCAAACATCAATCTACGCGAATGGGAATATGATGACATGTATCAACCAAGTCAGCAAGCCCACCACTAAATCCCTTTAGTTGCCTCTATGTCAAGCATGGGTTGTTCAAGACCAATTCTAATCCGGATCTTCACAGGTATCTAACACTAGTAACAGAAGTGATCTTGTACAAGCTGTTGACACTAAACATATGACACTGATGTTGTTGCTGCTGTAATATGTTACACATGAGAAAAAAAATTCACGTAACATAATACGTATGACTGTGTATGAGTAACGCTCCTTGTGGACGGTGATTCTCCTTCAAACTGCATGTTTGATCATAATGTTTATATCATCTCGAGTCCGGTCCAGAACGTTTTGAATAACATGGTGATAACTTCATTAATATGCCACCCAAACCTACCATAAACACGTTTACTTCAGCTACAATACAAATGTATCCAAACTCGTACACAATGTAACAAGTTTTCCACTTAGACGCCGGCACCGAATAACAGGTGCCCGGATATCAATTTTGGATCAGATATAAGCTGCTCTCCATTCCTGGATCAAAGAAAATAAGTACTATATCCTCGTCCAGGTTTGCAATGTCAGTTTGATTGTTCGTACTGAGGTATCCTACTCATGTTGCCATGTTATAAGTATTTTCAAAATGACAGAACCAATTTGACTTGCATCAAAAGTTTGGCACTTGATTCAGAAGATAAGTGGAACCATAGTTTGGATACGATTTCCCTTTCAAAGGAATATTCATTACGATTACGAACGGATAAGTCTTCAAGCAATCATTATATTACTTACCTAGAATAATTCAGACTACAAACAAATAAAGCAGATCAACTTTTGAAACGACTGCAGGCCCTCCTGTTCAGTAGCATTCCATACAAGGTTAGGCCATTTTTAGCAATGCCTCTCCCGCAGATCTTCCGCACCCAGCGAAGTAGGTCAAGTTTCCGTTAGGTATTCCTCACCACTAGCGTTAGTTATGTTTTCAATTCACAAACATCTGTTGAAAACCCTACATCTAGAAGGATCTTCGTCAAAACATATTGTGAAATAAAACGAAATGCCAAAGGTTAACTTTGACGCGCAAGTACTAATATCCGCTTAGTAGACCAGTACAATTAATATTCAAGAAAGAATGTGCATACAATTCAAAAACGCAAAAGGGAAAAATATAGAAACATAAAATACAAAATCAAATTTCATTTGAAATTTAGATACACGTTTTGGAAAGTGCATACCCGATAAAGACGCTATCCTTTTTTTCTAGACGCTATATTTGTGAATATATGGCTATTTTGATTATTGTTTTTTCCTGTTAGTTTCAGCAAATATAAAAGCATAGACCATCCAGATATGGGCCCTTGTAAAAAGTTGTTTTTACAAAATGTTTGCATCATACTACAATGACTCTATGTAAATACTTGCCCTTCACAAATCAGATGAATGTTTTGATATATGAATTAAAATCACTGAGCTCCTTAAAGTAAATTTGAGATTTTCCATCCCTTACCCTCTTCCAGTTTTAATAACTCGCATCACACGAGACTGTATACCACCACTAGACTAACAACTAATCTCTGAAATTATATGGTCTCTGCTGAAATGAACATATTTTAGGGAAAAAACAGTTCATGATATAAAAAATAAAATATAATGGAAAGGAACCCTGAGATTTTCTTCTCTTTTTCAGAAACTGTGGAAATCTAGACTTGCCACATATCTAGACTTGCATGGGCTTTCTTGGATATATTTGGTTCAGGGTCTGTATGGCAGACTTCACCACCACCACTGTCACCACAATTAAATGCGATGCATATAGAATTAGCCTTTGCGAAAATAGTATGAACCCACGGCAAAGGGAATCAACTCTTGTTGTTCAATCCACCAAGCTGTCAGATCACAAAGCAGTGAGTGTGTTGGGACGGGGGAGAAACTGCTCAACCGGAAAGACAACATGCCTCCCTCGCATTTCACATACGAAGGGCCATTTGTAGTCGCAAAGGAGTGTCTTTATTCGCCCTGTGAATACATCTGTATACTCATGAATACGTCAAACGAAAGGTGACACGTTAAACTTATCTGCTGGACGTAACTTCAACGGTATCTCAGGAGGAGGTGATTATTAAAACTTAAACAAAACAAAAATAACTTACACACAGTGGAATGTATATCAAAGAGAGAAGATACGTAAATATAGGATAAATACTGAGACCCACGCAAATCTTACTAAGAGAGGTAAATTACACATGTTGCGCATGTTTGGGTGTAACTACCTACAATTGTAGGAGTGTTACTATGTATTAAACAGACGATTTTTATACCGTACAAATTTAAAGAAACTCACCACAAGAAAGGCCCCCTTCCCCACCCAAAATAAAACAAATAATAAAAAAATAAAATAAATAAAAATAAAATAAAATAAGATAAATATATCAAAACATTCTCATGATCCCTAACCTGTGTTGGGTTCAGTATTTCTGTAGTGGTTGCACAGATGTAGTGTTATACTCAGACATATGTACATGTGCAGTTGAGTGACTTTGGTTTCACGCCGCCTTTAGCAATATTCCAGCAATATCGCGCCTGGGGACACCAGAAATGGGCTTCACACATTATACCGATGTGGGGCATCGAACGGGTCTTCGGCGTGACCAGCGAACGCTTTAACCATTAGGTTACCCCTCCGCCCCTCATATGTACACAAACTGTGACGGACTTACCAAGATAATCGTTCCCAGCTGAGATGTGAGACTAACCATTCTAAGCATATCCATAGTCTGTTTATATGTGTGTATATATATTTATACATAAAATATGTTCATTTCAGGGACTAGACGTTAAAGTACCGTCGGAAATAGAAAAAACCCTGTTTTTTTCACATTTATATCTACAATTTAGGTAGTTAATATGTGAAAGTGTGAAATATCTGTTAAACTAAATTCGGCCTAACTACAGTCGCAGTGGGAGGGACTGACTGAGTTTGGTTTTACGCCGCTTTTAGCAATATTCCAGCAACATCACGGGGGGCAGTGGGAGGGAGATAGGAAACGTAAAAGAAGGATTTTACTGAGGAGAGATTAGTGCAGAAATGAGCAATGCAAAAGTCCAAAGCGACTTATCTAGAACAGACCATGGCTTTATGCAAGTTAGCGTGCGATGATATTGTATTACCAATGACATTTTTTAAATGCCCATTTTGAAATTAGACTTAGCTTCATTATAAACGATAGCAAACGTAAAAAATAATAACTTTAATACTGAAACTATTAAGGATGTAACCACCATCGAGTCTCACTATCACTATAAAAAGAAACAGGTAGGAGGGGTCGTCTAAAAAAACCCAACCAGGACGGGTGTTGCAGACGGTGGTTGGAGTCGGACTGGGGGATAGAGATATCAGCTATACAAACTATAAGATAAGATAATCAATAGAGATATATTCGATGCACATGAACAATATAAAATATCTTTGAGCTGATGCCTTGTGCCTTTGGGCAGCACGTGCATTTTCATTCCAAGTGAGTCGAGGGTCCGTCGTCATACCTGGCTGAGCGACCTAATTGCCATCTATAGAAACAGTATCACTTTGATAATGCTCTCATACATCTGAAGTCGGGCTGCCATCTCTTGAGGTGTTGCTTCTTCATACCCATCCAAAATCTTCCTCCTTTCTTCCTCGTAAATCTTTGTCAGCTCTTCTCGTGCCCGTTTTGTTCACATTACTGGTATGGATATAGGAGCCAATAGAGCTATACTTCTGTACTTCTCTCAGTTGATTGCATTCACATAATTACCATTAATTGGTACAACTAGTTATCCCGGTTTTGACAGCGAAACTTCACACCTTAACGGATCAGTGACCAAGAAATCGCCCTTGAAAGGTGATTGTTGTATGACGTGAAATTTGGATGTGTACGATTTCATTTAAAAATACAACCCCAAAAACAAATGACTAGAAACAAACACTAACAACTATGTGATGCAAGATGACTGTCAAAATTAATGGTCTACAGTGATTTATCGACCTTGAAAACCGTCAAAATTAAGAATGACACCCCATGCACGCGTATGGGGCTACTGCGTTGTGCACGTGCATCCCATGCGTTGTGTTAAGGGGTGGTGATAAAGAGAAATGGTGGTGCGTTCATAAGATGTCCGTCTTTGAAAAGTTTGTTAACGCTTATATGTCCTATCCAAATTGAAAGTTCAGGTTCCCCTACTTTTCCTATATTTCTGTAAGTCGTCTTTTTTTGTTCTTTTATAAACCAATGAATGAAGCGTGGACTCAAATTCTTCCTATGCTTCATTTCTGAGCTAGGGTTCCCCGGTAACATACGCGTTCAAAAAAGGAACGTCACATTTATATGTTCACGCATTTTTCACGAAACAGTATTCTTGAAGTGACTGCCGAAATAGATTCTCATCGGCGTAAAAAGTAAAATAGATGAAAAGATTACTGGAGTGAGTGTAGTTTTACGCCGCTTTTCGCAATATTCCAGAAATATCACGGCGGGGACACCAGAAATGGGCTTCATGCATTGTACCCATGTGGGGAATCGAACCCGGGTCTTCGGCGTGACGAGCGAACGCTTTAACCACTTGGCTACCCCACCACCCCCAAAGATTACTGAAAATCTGCCATGACACCAGGTTATCGGGAAGACGCCGACGATGAGACTACTTCCAGATTCCCATGGAAACCTCTTGAAAATCCCTGCATCAATAAAGACAGAAGCCTGTTTCCGAATATTTCTGTATTCCTTTATACATGTATACTAGCCACATAAAGAAACTGTATATTGTCAAAATATTATCCCAGTTGATAAGTACGATAACAATGTCAAAGGTACATATAAACTTTAATGGAGGGATCATGAGACCATAACAAATCGGGAGAATTTCAATTGAAAAGTCAATCATAATGACGTCACGAGTCCACAAGCGGGACAGGGTTCCAACGACCATGTCACAAGCTCAATAACGTAGTATGTCCACCATCGGTATTGAGAACAGCAGTCCATCTACGACGCATAGAGCCTATCAAACGTGCAAGGAAGGCTTGTGGGATGTCACGCCAGATTCTCTCAAGTTCTCTAAGTTCTGTTGCAAGGTCAAGGACGTTATCTGGCGGATGAGGGAGACGACGTAGACGTCGATCCATTTCGTCCCAAACATGCTCTATCGCGGGAGAGATCCGGTGAATTTGCAGGCCAAGGCAGTACGTCAACGTTGTGGTGTTGCAAGAAATCCATAGCAACCCTTGCCGTATGAGGGCGGGCATTGTCCTGTTGGAATGTTAACCCAGGGCCATGACGTTGCAGAAAAGGAATTGCCACAGGTCGAAGAATCTGATCCCTGTAGCTCACACCAGTTAAGTTGCCCTGAACAATCACCAAAGGAGTTCTTTGGCGTGCTGTTATTCCACCCAAAATCATCACGGAACCACCGCCAAAGCGATTCCTCTCCAAGATACAGGCCTGTGCATAACGTTCTCCCACGCGTCTATAGGCAAGTTGACGTCCATCACTATGGGAAATGTTAAACCTGGACTCCATCTGTAAAACAACATTTCTCCACCAAAACAAGGGTCTGGTGGACATGATTTCGGCACCACATTCGGCGAGCTTGTCGATTACGTTGTGTCAGGATAGGCCGTATGGCGGGACGTCGTGGTCTGATCCCGTGATGACGTAAACGTTGTCGAACTGTTTTGGGGTGGATACGGCGAAGTCCTGGAATGGTTCGGGCAGTCATCACTGCAGTCTGAAACCTGTGGCGAAGATGGGTCACCCTTATCCATCTGTCCTGTCTTGGCGTTGTTACACGTGGACGTCCAGAACGTGGCCGATCGATGACGTCATTTGTGTTCTGGTAGCGTCTCACCAGTGCAGAAATGGTGTTCCGGTGGCAGTGGAAATGTGCAGCAACTTGTCGTTGAGACATCCCCCACGGACCATCCCAATGGCTTCATGACGTTGTGCAGACGTGAGCCCCTTGGCATGCTATGCGTTTCAATAGCCGCTTTAAGTTTTTGAACGATCGCAAGGGCAGGGGCTGAGCTTTTCCAAAAGTGACAGTATTGTGTGGCATTCATTTGCTCTGTTTCTCTTCCACGGCAATGCAACGTATTGCACGGTCTCAAGGACGAACCCACTGACGTCACGGAACGTGGCACGTGCATGCATGTTGGATACATGCCACTAATCTCTGAGTTTAAATCCTTATGTGTCTACACAGGTTTGACAAATTTTGATTTTAAATTTTTGTATGCACAGTTTCTTTATGTGCCTAGTATATATTGGTTAAAAGTCAAAGTGTTTGACTTAACCCTATGATAGAATTTGATCAAATCTAGGAATGCATATCCAAAATGACGGCTCAATCTGATATAGTACTGAGAGAACTCTAATGTGCTCATGGAATGGTACAATTACAGCATTAGGGAAATAGATGAAACAACAAAACGGAACCTGTTATTGTGATCATATATCATATTACCCACTACACAATAATTCGGGGAGGGGCGGTGGGTAACCTAGTGGTTAAAGCGTTGGCTCGTCACGCTGAAGACCCGGGTTCGATTCCTCACATGGGTACAATGTGTGGAAGCCCATTTCTGCGTCCCCGCCGTGATATTTCTGGAATATTGCTGAAAGCGGCGTACAACTATACTCACTCACTCAATAATCATCGGGCGCGGCGTAGCCTAATGGTTAAAGCGTTCGCATCGTCACGCCGAAGACCCGGGTTCGATTCCTCACATGGGTACAATGTGTGAAGCCCATTTCTGGTGACCCTTGTCGTGATATTGCTGGAATATTGCTAAAAGTGGCTTAAAAGTAAACTCACACAATAATTCTCTTGGAATTGGATCCTCGACTCTGTATCCGCCACCATGGACCAAGGTTTGAGAGGGAGTGGAACCCAATGTTTTTATGTACACAGATAGATGCTATATTGTTTCTATGCACATACGGACATACACCTTCCTTCCATCTGCTGTAGGCACAAACTGGCAAGGTGAGACATGATCACCTTAGCGTACCCCCTTCCCTCGGTGTTCATCCAGGACATGTAGAAAGCCAATATTCCCGTTGTGGAGTCTCCAGGGCGTACCCTACCAAGGAGCCTTTCTCGTTGTACAGGCAGCGAGATGGTTGTTTGCTGATGAGTTCTTCTATGTAAATCTCCGAATGTCTGCCGTCGTTGTAAGACCAGCTGGTGTTGACGTGGTGGGCGTCTTCTGGATGAAGGTTTGTCATTGTATATCCCTCTGGAATGTTTCTGGAACATGTAGTATGATATCAAATTTTACGCCTAACTCCATTCTTGCAAAACGAATAGTTTTGATTAAGAACTTACCATATGATTTTGGGAGGTGGGGAGACAGAAGTCTTAGTTTTCCGACGATCATTCCGACGAAAGTTGATGATCAATTATTTCAAATAACTATTACATACTGAATCCCTTTTAGACAGTTTTCTACTTCAGAAAGGGCACATTAGTGAGGTCCATTTGTGTTTTGTAGAGAGAGAGTGTAGGGGTGGTGGAATAGATACAGACCGGAAAGTCAGGGATCATCCTTTACAAACAACAAACAGGCCTCACTAATGTGCCCTTTTCTTTGTAGAAAACTGTCTCAGTGTGCCCTAAGAGGAGTAATACGAAGGCATGATCACAACCAATACATATCCGAAATATAAAATGAATTGTGAAACATTTCTGTGCAATGATTCAATATAAAAAACACATTGACAAGTTGACAATTGAAATACACAATGCCATTTTAGAGTGGGTAGTCAAATGTAATATATGTTATATTTGGGATTACACTTTCTTGGTAAAGTATACATTCTAGTACTTTGGGACTCAACCCCAAAAGTACTAGAATTTGTACTTTTACTAAGAAAAATGTAATCCCAAATATAACATATGTTACATAAAGTTGACAATTACTGAAGTGTCATCAACGTAGAGTCCACAATTTCCCCCAGTTGTCCAAACGAGCATCATATCTCACCTTAGTTTCAGCGTGTCCATTGTAACTTTCATGACAATATATGGGTCCACATCATACGTCCTGTCATTTTGACATATCACATCGACAACTGTTGACAAAACATCAGCGCCAAAGCCTAAAACAGAGATGTATCAGAGTACGTTATGTACGTATTTGATAAAGGTCAAAAGTACAACATCTTCTTCAGGGAAAAGGTTCTAAATTTTGAAGTAGTTCATGCCCTTTTCCGTAAATAATACACCAAAAAATAATACACCAAAAAATTAGTCTTGATTGTCCGTTTGGGCGTAAAAGACAAAATAGTGCATACAATTATATACGAGGATAACTGAAAATGGGTGATGACACCAGGTGCTCGCGAGAAGCGTAATCATGTTCTTCCCTATAGGTAGCACCTAACACACAATAATGTGTACAAAGAGCAAACGTTCGTTTATCACATGTAGCCGCTTCACAGTTCCCCAAACTATCGGGTCTTGTGAAGACAGTACAGAGATAACGTCCCAAGAACCTGCTTGATAATGATGGCAGCACCTATACCGAAACGTCTCTTACATTAATAATAAAAGAGTTGTAAATCAAAAGAACATTTCCCGCTGTTAATAAAGAGAGATAGATCAGGCAGTCAACTGATTTTGCTGAAACTATATGATAATTTTGACTTAAGTCTGCTCTGTACAAGACAGAGCTCTTCTGCTTGTCATAGAATGAAATCAGAAACGTTTATCAAATATATTATATACCGCTGTGCTGCAGAATACCTACACTGTCCTCAGAAATAGATTCCATTTAGGGCGAAACAGCTGTGAAAACACATAGGAATGGACATCTGACAATCAGTCACGACACCAGGTGTTCGAGAAAAAGGATAACAATGTCCTGCCCTACCGGAAGCACTTCAAACAATTTGCCAAAAAGTAGGCAAGATGTGATACATTCTGCTTTGAAATGAAATGGTTACAACACATTCATCATCCCCGTCCTCACTGGCACACTTTTGCCAATTTCCTTTTCTCCCGTTTTGTTCGTCACTAGGCTATCAAAGACGTTCTCCACAGCTGTGATCCCAAAATGGAGTTTTGACGTTTGACGGAGCTAGATCAGGGTAGTGTTGAAGAATTGTCACACACGTTTGTTGTAGTCATTACTGATTTGTGCACTGACGCAGTCTCCTTATGGAGGAGCACACCTTTTCTCAGCGTCTGAGAATTGTCTGGTCTTTCGATAGATAGCCTTCCATGACGACACCATCGGCACCCCAGTATACAGACATCATAACCTTTCCAGATGATGGTACACTCTTCTTGGTAGTGGTGATATTAAATATTTCCACTCTGTTGGTTGTTGTTGGAAGTGATGGACCGCGTTTCATGGTAACAAATCGTTGAAAGAACCTTTCCATAGTGGAATGTGTTCCCTCATTCTCCATAGTGGAATATGCTTGTCTCATTCGGCCATCGCCACATCGTGGATTCTCCAGATTATTTTTGTTTTGTTGCATCCCTGGTCTTCCATAACGGGGTTTGACTTCAATGAACTCCTGCCATTCTTAAACTATACTGTAAACCTCCTTGGCACTTGGAAGGACATAAATCCTTTGTGTTGTACTCCGATTTTCTTTTATGGCTTTTGGTATCAAGCCAAGTATTTGATGAATGCACTTTCTAAAATTTATACTGAAGACTCACTTTTAATCCATTCTTTCTATACGTCGCTCAGAATGGTTTAATCTATCCGCGTACTTCTACCGGTGTGAAATAACTTGGGCAAACACTGGTGTCCCTGATTGACTTCATCAGTGCACTCATCAGGTGGTCAGACTCGCTGACTTAGTTCGCACATATCATCGAGTCCCAATTCGTAGATTGATGTTCATGATGTTGATCCCTGGATTGTCTGGTCCAGACATGATTATTTTCACACCGCTGCCATATAGCTGGAATGTTGTTGAGTGCGGCGTTAAGTAAACAAAGAAACAAAACAATGCACTCACATAAAAAACGCTCTTTTCTGACCACTGTATGACGCCAGGCTGTTGAAGCATCACTTCCAGGGCATCTCTGTCTGTGGTGTAAACATGTATACGGTTGCCCAGGTGGACAGGGTGCTGAAATAGAGGTCTTCATGAAGCCTTGTCATGACTGCAGTGGTTTAAATAGTAGCGACAAAACCCTTTCCACATCTAGAAGAAATCTCTGCTAAGTCGATTGTACAATTGTGACTATATCATGAGTATGTGTTTGTAATCCTGCGAACATTGAATTTGAAGAAAAATATCCTAACTTTGGTAATTTGAAACTTTGGTAATATGTGTTGACGCTGCACTTGAAAACAGAGGGCTTTGATGATCGAGTTAATTTCGTAACAGATATTGGTTCACCGTTCATATTTTCTAAAGTAAATTTAAAAATGAAATTATTATCTCAAACGTATAAAGTTAATGTCAGTGCATACATGTTTCCGACAGTTTATGAACATAAATCTGTGTTCATGCTAAAAGATGCTACTTTGCTGGGAGCATTGATCTTTACGGTCACCTTTGCAGTTGCAGGATCAACACGCACGACCAGTGCTCTGTAATCTGGCCAGCGGTCCACGATGAAGTCGTAGTCAGTTATCACAGACTGGAGTTTTGAGCATATTTCACCTTTGATCTATTGAAAAGAAATAACATCGGCAATTCAATGGTTTATTGTTTTCAAGGCCAGTTGACCTTCAACACGGTGCATTAATATTGTCATGTAAATACACACATGCGTCACAAAGGAATTTTCCTCGCATATGAGTCACATTGTTTAAGTATTTTCCTGATCATGAAATTACAGGGAATGGTCGGGACCGACAGATACTTCGTGTTATGCATAATATTCGAGACACCGGCATTCGACTCATCGGGGTTTGACTGTATAATCATTAGAATTCATTAAATTTCTTAAACCATTAATAGTTCTGCTGTGTTTGAAAATAAATCGAAGTTATTTAGTGGTACATCATCACGAAGAATTTGATAAATTGGACAATAATAAATGATATGGATTTCATCTTTGGTTACATTAGATAAAGAACATTTAGAATCAGGACTTTGATAATCACAAAACCCTTCTAATAATTTGTATTCTTAGACAATTGTACCAGCTGTTAAAAATAAGCAGTGCCATCCGATGTTTTATATTATTAAGATCATATATGTACAATTGTGAAGTAAATGATGGTTTTATTGCAGATTACAATTGTAAGGTGGCTTTGTCTGTAAGTTCTGCATGGCTTGTTTGGCACAGTCAATGTATCTTTCCTTAAATACCTTTAAAAATAAATCAACATCCCCTTCTCCCTGCTGTATCCAGACATGACCAAAACCATAAGGTGAGGTGAGGTGAAATTGGGTTTAACGTCGTGCTTGAGAATATTTCGCTCATATGACGACGTGCATGCGTGTGTATGTGTATGTGCGGCTGCTTGTACTAGCCCAGACTGGATTTATAGTGCTAGCCCACTGAGATACCATGCCGCAGTGAAGCATGAATACCCCACTCAGACACAGTATACTGACTCCAAGCCGACCAGTCCTTGTTGTACCCATTAATGCCGAGCGCCAGGCAGGGACCAACAAGTACCATATTTTAACGTCTTTTGGTATGACGCGGTCGGGGATCGAACCCGCAACCTTCCGCTCCAAAACCATAAGTGAATAATAGCTGCATAATATTAGAAGTTCAGTTTGTACGTTTTCTATCACACGTTTGTTTCAACATAAGATAGCATTGTTTTGGGTGCCTATATAATGACATGACAATTATTCTTAGCCCGTATCTGATACAAATTGACGTAAAAGGGATATCTTCCACATTCTCCGTACAGCATTCAGGAAGGATTTACTGACATTCAGGATACATTTAATTGGTGTACTATTGTTGTATTACTCTACCTACTTCTAAATGCCTATCAAACATCAGGTTTCACCTTTCATCGCGCACACATCCACGCAACTAGTACATCCTCAAGGGCCTGAAGTGTTCCCTTGATCAACGGATGTCTTTTTTCTGGCAACCCAACTCCATGGTTAGTATTCAACTCATGCAGCCTGTTAGGCGCGGCGAGTTATCACACAGCCTCATCCCCACAAGGTACCCAAAGTGCTGTTGTACAGATTTGGGAGAACATTAAAATGTATTTCCATGTATACCATTTTTCAGAAGAAGATATAGCACCTTTTACCTATTAAACATGTCAAAAGCCTTTTTAAAATCAACATATGCTTTTGAGTAAATGATTGAAGAATAAATATATTATCAATTGTCGAGTTGTGTTTTTTCTAAAACCACCTTGATATTCACCAAAAACACCAGCTTCATTGGCATTTTCTTTCTTATAAATCGGTATAATTATTGCAGAACTCCAAATTTCAGGAAACGTATTCTTCTTTAACTTTTTGCATTCTAAATCAAAGTATTCTGGGTTTTTTTCTTGAGACCTTCTCACTTGTAAGCATACATCTTCCACTTTAATGCAGTATATCTATCAGACTACACGCAGCTGTTTCAATATCATCAGTAAAACATGTTCCATGAATTTACTAACACAATTACTTACATACTCTGATTTGATTTCATTGATATATTCTTCTTCATACTCACTTTTCCATTTATATTTATATACTAATCAGTCTGGATACTGTGACACAGATGGACGTACATGTATATTCACATTCTGGTCATGGAAATGTGTTACTTCTAAGGGAAGGTGATCAGATTCATAGCGAGTAAATTCAGTCACAGTTGAATACAAGCAAAATGGGGCACATATGTAGTCAAGGGTACCAAAACCACTGGGACCAATGCAGGTAAAATCACCAGGCTAGCTATTCTCGAAACGTTCGTAGCCCTGCGAACATCTAAAGCTCATTCTTAACACATTGGCTACGATCTAAGTTAAGAATTCTTAGGGCTACGAACGTTTCGAGAATAAGGGCCCAGATGTTTCTGACCATCTTCAATTTAGAATCTGGACATTAAATAATCTGTGTAAGTCTAAGAATTATTGCTTCCCATAACTATTAACTACATTGTCCTTATTCATACGAGGTGGAGGGGGTGACGGGGTAGCATCATACATGAGTGAGTGAATGAGTTTAGTTTTACGCCGCACTCAGCAATATTCCAGCTATATGGCGGCGGTCTGTAAATAATCGAATCTGGACCAGGCAATCCAGTGATCAACAGCATGAGCATCGAACTGCACAATTGGGAACCGATGACATGTGTCAACCAATTCAGCGAGCCTGACCACCCGATCCCGTTAGCATGGGCTACTGAAAGTATCTTCGGAATCTAAGATCTGGGCGAAATTCGGGAGAGCAAAGAAAATCATGACTTCAACCTGTTCACGTATGCGACAATATAAATAAGTGAACCTTATGATCCTTATAGCCTCAACCATTCTGCCATATGTTCAGAAAGTAAAAGTACAATCATCAAACAGAACAAAAGCTAAGTAAACTAAACATTCTCACCTGATACGCCCCTCTGAATGTTTTGTAGAGTCGCTAGGAGACGGGGCAGGTGCTGTTTGGTCAGAACAATAGCCATGACATACACCTGAGTAAATTGAAAACAAAACAACAAATATTCGATGTAAGACCTGAGTCAGTTATAGACGTTCAGGCATGTACGTATTGAAGCAGCTGGTGATTTATGTGTTGACAATGAGTATATTACCGTGACCAGTGATTGCTACCGACCCTACTCCATGGGACACTTACGTGATGTTCAGGACAACATGCACTGCGACAACACCGTCAACTTGGAGACCTCCCAGAACTCGCGCATGGGACCCGACCTTCTAATCTGACTGTGGCATCATAGCCTCCAGTTTATCATCGCCCGTCAGACATGAAATACAGGTATGATATATTGATGGCTATTATACAATTCATTTCATGTCAGTTTCAACAGCTGTTGAGCCTGTTTTGTTTATGTAGCGAAGTCTACCAGTTTAAAGCAGCATATACATAATCACACGGCACGAATAGCTCTCGCAGCTGTGAGCTGTGATATAACAGATACTTTTCTAAACTCTTTACTGCACTCTTAACAGACAATTACAGATCATTTTTGTGTGGTTATTTAGGATTTAGAAGTATCGACAATGGTAAAAGTGGTGATGAATCCGAGTCCATAATATTCTTTATTCGCAGAGTGTATGTAGGCCATCGGCCCACATAATACAGATATTAAATGTTTGCAGCCATATATAATTGGCGGTGCTTTACAGCATAATAAATAAACATTGCTACATTTCTGATGACAAAGGTATTGTTTGAGGTCATCAATATATTGTAATTTGACTAAGATGGGTATGTGTAAAACTTGGCAGGAATATATATAGTGCTCAAGGAACTGTATGCAGTACACACTAAAAGGAAATGATACTCGTTTTCTATATATCCATTGTCGTATATGTTACATAACCTGTGATGTCTGGGCTTATTTGTGTATCTACCTGTCTCAATATTTAATTGATGGGAACCACAGCGAAACTGTGCGAGTGCAATGCGAAATTTACTAACGTTAATAACACTTGGATATGATTCCATAGATAGATTACACTTGAAAAGAGAATATGAATAAGTTTTAGAACTTGATGATAACGATTTATGCCATTCTTGATGGGATATATGCTGAGCCCTGATCATAAATTCAGACAGGAAGGAATTTACAATACTAATATACTGTCTTTCCCATATATATTCAAATCCCAAAAGTAATAACTTAGGCTTTGATACCCAATTTGTTTTACCATGGGCAGCATCTAACAATAATAAGTTATAGCACTTTCTGGGCAGACGAGATACTGGCATATTCAACAATTGATACCATTATTTAATACAAAGTTTGTAAGCATAAACATAGACAGGGTATCTGCCACACTCACCCCGAACGATGTGATTAGGGGTTGATATTTTGAAACAAAGCAGATATTTACAAGCCAGAGTTTGAACTTTCTCAATTGGTGAACTAATATCACAATCCAACCCCCAGACTTCAGCCCCATAGAGAAGGATTTGTAACACTTTTTGAATAAAACATCCTGAAGAAAATGTCACCACGAATAGGTTTTAGCTTCGATAGTGACCGAATAATACTTTAGAGGGCCTTTTTAGATTGTAGAATGAAATTATCAAAATGTTTATGCCACGACGAGCTTTGAGAAAAGAAGAACACCCAAATACTTATACCATGGGACACAATCTATTCTCATGCCACTCAAAACCACTTTTCATATTTAGAGAACTTACCTCCATTTCTAAAGACAACAATTTTGGATTTATCTAGATTAACGGAAAGGTCATACTCGATACAATACTTTTCCAAAACATTGATACGCTTTTGTAGGCCACAGATAGTACCGGAGAGGAGTACTACGTCGTCAGCGAACAGCAAGAGAAATACTTGCGTTAGTTCTGGATGCATCTGTATACCAGGATAACAAGATGACTCAATTTCACTATCCAAATCATCTATAAAAATAGAAAATAGAAAGGGGCTTAAGACACACCCTTGACGCACTCCAATATTACACTGGAACATTTCGGAAAACATATTATGTGATTTAACGCAAGATTTGACACAATCATAGATGGATCGGACACAATTCCACATTTTGGTAGACACGCCCTTCTCATTTAATACAGACCATAATTTTGCCTTATTCACCAAATCAAACGCTTTGAAAAGTCTACAAAAAGTCTGATCCGAGTCAAGAACATGTGAAACACGCACAGGTACATCTTCAGGCCCAAGGAGAGAACAGGTCAAACACTCACAGGCTCATGTTCAGGCCCGAGGTAAGAACAGGTTAAACACTCACAGGCTCATCTTCAGGCCCGAGGTAAGAACAGGTCAAACACTCACAGGCCCATCTTCAGGCCCGAGGTAAGAACAGGTCAAACACTCACAGGCTCATCTTCAGGCCCGAGGTAAGAACAGGTCAAACACTCACAGGCTCATCTTCAGGCCCGAGGTAAGAACAGGTCAAACACTCACAGGCTCATGTTCAGGCCCATCTTCAGAGGTAAGAACAGGTCAAACACTCACAGGCTCATCTTCAGGCCCGAGGTAAGAACAGGTCAAACACTCACAGGCTCATCTTCAGGCCCGAGGTAAGAACAGGTCAAACACTCACAGGCCCATGTTCAGGCCCGAGGTAAGAACAGGTCAAACACTCACAGGCCCATGTTCAGGCCCGAGGTAAGAACAGGTCAAACACTCAGAGGCTCATGTTCAGGCCCGAGGTAAGAACAGGTCAAACACTCACAGGCTCATCTTCAGGCCCGAGGTAAGAACAGGTCAAACACTCACAGGCTCATGTTCAGGCCCGAGGTAAGAACAGGTCAAACACTCACAGGCTCATCTTCAGGCCCGAGGTAAGAACAGGTCAAACACTCACAGGCTCATCTTCAGGCCCGAGGTAAGAACAGGTCAAACACTCACAGGCCCATGTTCAGGCCCAAGGTAAGAACAGGTCAAACACTCACAGGCTCATCTTCAGGCCCGAGGTAAGAACAGGTCAAACACTCAAAGGCTCATGTTCAGGCCCGAGGTAAGAACAGGTCAAACACTCACAGGCTCATCTTCAGGCCCGAGGTAAGAACAGGTCAAACGCTCACAGGCACATCTTCAGGTTTTGAGTCCAGAGCGGGTCAAACATGCCCAGGCCCATCTTCAGGCCCGAGGTAAGAACAGGTCAAACATAATGGGAATGTGTGAAGCCCATTTCTGTTGTTCCCCACCGTGATATTGCTGAAATTACTAAAAGCTGCGTAAAGCCGAACTCACTCATTCAGTCAATACATGATCTCCAGATAGTATTAAAAGTCGTTGATTAAATCATGAGAACTTTTAAATGTGAAGTTTACATGATACACGAGTTTTCCACTGAACGCCGGCCACATGACTTCTTAGCAATCTGTTTTCACAACGTATTTTGTTTAAAAAATTATGGTATGAAGGTGACTTCACACTTGTGCAGCATTGAGTTGCTTATCGTTGGGGAAAATCAAAACTATTTCACATGCTGTAATCAATGCGTAATAGCGGTAAATTTTAGCATTGGGTATTTGTATTTCACTTTATACCATTTACACCCTCAATCGATTTACACCATTAATCTCTCCTGGCGTTGTTACATCTGGTCTTCCTCTTGCGTTGGTTTGTACAGACGGGGCGGTGGTCACGCCCCTCACGTGGTTGCCGCATATAATCCTCAAACAAAGGATTAGATTACTGTGACATCCACGCGCACGTTACCTCGTGACATTGCACTTGTAGCTGGCAATACGAAGTTCATACCATACCTGGGGCGGTGGGTAGCCCAGTGGTTAAAGCGTTCGCTCGTCACGCCGAAGACCCGGGTTCGATTCCCCACATGGGTACAATGTGAAGCCCATTTCTGGTGTCCCCGCCGTGATATTGCTGGAATATCGCTAAAAGCGACGTAAAACTAAAGTCACTCACTCACCAATTGTACAGACGAATAAGATACACCCACTTGTTGAACTTGACTTGCTTGTAGTTGCAGAGATGGAATCACTGTATTTTATCAATTTATCTGTTTATTTTTAACCGAATGAAAATGAAGTTCGTACTCATTTCAATGATTTCATTTCTGAGCTAATTTCCCCGGCCACACACGTGTTGAAAAATGCGCGAACGACACATTTTGAAACTTCATTCTTGTCGACCCTGTACAAAGAAATATGTTATGGTATAAACTGCAACACCAGTTAGGACTTCGGGGATGTATTTTGAGTAATATTCAATTCAAATGTGGAATAGTTGATACTGATTATTGAACAGAATATAACTATCTTGGAATTGATCATTGTACACAATGTAAATGTCTTGGAATGCGGTTTAATGAATATTATGACTACAAGAAAAGGTTAAAGAACTATGTAAGGAGTTATTTTCAGCAAGTTCAATCATCTGGGTGGTTTAAGTCATGTAGTGTGTACACAAAGCTGTTTGATAGTTATGTGCAACCAGTTTTTAACTAAAGTGCAAAATGTGTGGGGTATTAATATGTATAAAGAAATAAGTTACATGTATATCCAGAATAAAGCGTTCAGATTCGTCATAGGAGGAGAAAAAATCAGCCTCCAGTGAAGCTGCTGGAGGAGAGACGGGATGGACACCGAGATTAAGTTCTTCGAAGTTTCCATAAAGCCATCATCTCTTGTGAGACATCTGTGTATGCCATAGTCCATAAGTGGTCATATCAAAACAAGATCCTCATGTGTGAATTGTGAAAACATTAGAGTGAGTGAGTGAGTGAGCTTTGGTTTTACGCTTTTAGTAATATTCCAGCAATATCACGGCAGGGGACACCAGAAATGGGCTTCACACATTGTACCCATGTGGGGAATCGAACCCGGTCTTCAGCGTGACGAGCGAACACCTTTTAACCACTGGGCTACCCCACCGCCCTGAAAACTTTAGACGTTCATGGAAGTATGTGAAGATGTCTCCCTAGACAACAAAAGTTTATTAGCCTCATTACACTGGGTATAGAAAGTGGCAGGTATACCAAGCCTATGACCCACCTGGACTCTGTCAGCTATGTAATGAACAATTGATAGAGGATGAAGTTCATGTTGTTGTAGTTTGGGAATGTCGTAATGATTTAAGGAAATGTTTGTTACATGTAATACTCATTTCAGCAATTTCTGTGACTTATCTGTGTTGGATGATGAACACTTTAATCATGTATACATGTATGTACGTACGTACGTACGTATATATGTATGTATAGTACTTTCTGGAATTGAATATCGGATGATTTATCCTCACTGAATGCAAACTGTTTAGTTTTATCAGCTCAAAATAATGAACTTAACATTGTGCAGCTGATCTCACTCACTCACTCAAATACAAACATCATATGACACACACACACACATGCATGTATGTATGTGTGTGTGCACCTGAATATTTGAGAACTAAAATGTGTATATCTGCATGGTATGTGGTGTGCTGGTATACATGAATGAACATTTGAGTGTACCTGTGTATCTAATGTGAGCAATCATTTCGCATATATTACTTAAAATTCTATACATTTGTAATATTTGAAGTGTCATTTCGACCTTCTGAGGCCTGTTTTTTGTATTATATATATGTGTACTAAATGTTTATACCTTGTAACACATGACACTGTAATAAACTAATCATAAATATAATAAAACACTTGACATGAATTACATAAAACATCAACGACAGGGAAGAAAGTAACTCAAAATGTCCGCCGAAAACAATCGGCGTAAAAGCAAAATAGTCGAAGGGATCAGTCAGCGATGGCACCTGGTGTTCGCGAGAAGACTGATGGACCATTTCCACATTCCCGTGGAAACCCCTGGCACGAATTAAACACACAAACCTGCTTCCGATTATTTCAACGCTTTATTCCTTTTATATATTGGTAAAAAGTCAAGGAGTTTGACTCAACGCTATGATTGAATATAAGAACTGCACAACCCAAACTTACGGCTCAGTCGGATATAATACTAAGTGAACTCTATGAGTGAGTGAGTGAGTTTAATTTTAGGCCACACTCAGAAATATTCCAGCTATATGGCAGCGGTGTGTAAATAATTGAGTCTGGACCAGATAATCCAGTGATCCACAGCATGAACATCGATCTACGCAATTGGGATACGAGCCTGACCACCCGATCCCGTTAGTCGCCTCTTACGACAAGCATGGTTACTGAAAAATCAATTCTAACCCGGATCTTCACGGGTCGAAGCACGTGCGAATGGTACAATTACAGCATTATGTGGAAACCAATACGAAACTTGTTAATGTAATCATATATGATATTACCCACTACCTAATATTTCACTTGGAATTAGATGTACCAACACGGAGTGAAATAGAATACTATCGTCTTTTCAGCATTCAGATCCTCGACTCTCTATCAACCACAGTGAACCCAGGTTTGAGAGGGAGTGAACCCTATGCTTTTCTGTACACCGATAGATGCTATATTGTTTTGGTGGACCTCCACATACACCTCTTCCATCTGCTGTAGGCACAAACTGGCAAGGTGAGACATGATCACCTTGGCGTACCCTTCCTCGGTGTTCATCCAGGACATGTAGAAAGCCAATACTCCCGTTGTGGTGTCTCAGGGCGTACCCCTACCAAGGAGCCTTTCTCGTTGTACAGGCAGCGAGATGGTTGTGTGCTGATGAGTTCTTCTATGTAAATCTCCGAGTGTCTGCCGTCGTTGAAAGACCACCTGGTGTTGACGTGGTGGGCGTCTTCTGGATGAAGGTTTGTCATTGTATATCCCTTTGGAATGCTTCTGAAACATGAAAGGAAGATTTCACATTTTAGCCTAACATATGCTTACATATGCAAAACGAATGATTTTAATTATGAGCTTACCATTTGATTTGGGGAGGTATGGAAATAGATGTCTTAGTTTTTAGACGATCATATTGTGTCCATGTAAATGAGGGCAATTATTATTTGAAACAAAAGTTGATTATCGGTTATTTTTCTATTTTAAATGGCTATAAGAAACTGAATTCCTTAGACAGTTTTTACAAGAAGAGGACAGATTAGTGAGGCCTATTTACAGATCTATATATTTTTTACAGAGTTTTGGTTATATCTTTTCCCGTTATAAAACCCTCCTTCCTCCCATTTAGGTACAGAAGAAGCAAAACAGGCACAGCATACGTTCGTATGCCCATGTGGAATACCAAGGCAACAAATACATACATTATCCGAACTATAAAACAGCAGAATTATGAAACATTTCTCTGCAAATGATTCAATGTTAGAAAGACTATCCAAATATTCACCAAAAGAGCATCATATCTCACCTTACTTTCAGCGTGTCCTTTGTAACTTTCATGATAGTATACGGATTCACATAATATGTTCTGTCATTTTGACATATCACATTGACAACTGTTGACAAAACATCAGCGCCAAAGCCTAAAACAGAAGTATCAGTGTACGTTATGTACCTACTGGTTCAAAAGTCAATCAAATGTGAAAGATCTTCTGAAGGCCTCTCAGACACACGTTCTTGACTTAATCATCTTTGTCCAAAAGCTTTTAAATTTGAAGTAGCTCATGCTTCTTCCCTAAATATACAACATCAGTGCCACGGAATAATCAGTCTCTATTTTCCTGCGATGCAGCTGGATGTAAAGGATAACAGAGCGCAAAAAATTACCTGAAAGGATAACTAAAAATCATGGTAATCATGTTCTGCCCTACAGGAAGTGCCCAACGCACGCACGCACGCACGCACGCACGCACGCACGCACGCACACACACACAGCCAGACAGACAGACACACAGACAGACACACAGACAGACACACAGAGAGGGAGCATGTAAGGAGTAAACGTTCGTTTATAACCTGTAGCCGCCCCACCGTACCGACCCGTGTCTCAAGTAACCCATGCTTGTCGTAAGAGGCGCGTTGGCTCGTCACGCCGAAGACCCGGGTTCGAATCCCCACATGGGCACAATGTGTGAAGCCCATTTCTGGTGTCCCCGCCGTGATGTTGCTGGAATATTGCTAAAAGCGGCGTAAAACCAAACTCAGTCAGTCAGTCAGTCAGGCGTAAGAGGCGACTAAAGGGATTGGGTGGTCAGGCTCGCTGACTTGGTTGACATATGTCATCGTATCACAATTGCGCAGGTCGATGCTCATGCTGTTGATCACTGGATTGTCTGGTCCAGACCCGATTATTTACAGACCGCCGCCATATAGCTGGAATATTGCAGCATTAACCCACCAACCAACCAACCCACCAACCCACCAACCTACAGTACCCCATACTACCGAGTCTTGACCAGACAATGCAGAGACGGACCAGGCAGTCCGGTGGCATTGGCTGATTATTTTAAACTAAAACTATATGATAATTTGAATTATGTTTGCTGCGTACACGCACAGACCTTCTACTAATTATAGAAAGTAAACAGAAAATTTATCAAACATAATATCAACCCAATTAGATTATCACGAGACTTGTGGCTGGTATGTGATCAGAAGGTAGAAGCCGTGTGTGCGTGAGAGAGTACACCTTGATTTGGATTATTACATTGGTTGAAGGGCGCTAGCTGACAAGGATTTGTTGGTTATGAGTTCTCAGGAAATTAAACTAAATATAAATATGTGCATATCAAGATTGTGAGTATCATTAATTAAGAAACAACACATGGCATTGATTTATACACATAGAAGTCTAGGTACCTGCTGCTCTGATTTTATGCTGCCGAAACACTTCCTGAGGACAAATAGTTTTAACTTAAAGCATCGGGTAACGATATCTAGACAAATAAAATGAGAGCAAAGAGATGAATTTGTGATTGTACATCCATATCTCGACCCCTTAAAATCATTATTTAAAAATCGCATTTGTTGACGAGATAGCTTAATATTTTCTTAGTTTAAGAGTTAAATTTACTAACTGAAGAGATAAGACGGATAATAATCTTCAAAAGTGGAAATGATTCTGTCTCTGACACCTGTCTAGTATAAGACATCTTGACAGCTTTACTGATGCCTTGGGCGTTGTAACTTTTACCAAACAACTTTTAAGCAAGAAGTTTATGAAAGTGTGTGCAGTCTGTTATAATTGCATTATTTTCTCTTGCATATTTCAAAGCTCAATTAAATGCTATACCGGAGTATTCACTAATAGCTGTATATCTATTATCATTAAAGTATTTCTTATTATTGTAAGTCAGATTAAGTCAGTTTAAGTCAGATTTGACGTCAAAATTCAATTCTTGGTTGTTTTGTTATTAAACCTTTTAGTTCTTTTAAAACCAGTAACAGTATCTGATAAAAGTAGTTCTATTAAATTTTTAGGGCAAGCCATCCAGGTCACACTGTTGGTTTAAACATCATTTTATTTCCCAGAAATAGAAACCTGAATTTGCGAACAAAAACCTATCTAGGCTTACGTTAACGCCGCTCAATTATACATGATTTACATAAGCTGGATACATAGCATAATTAAATGAAATCCCAACAACAAAGTTGGATAATACTGAGGCAATAAAACTGAGGAAATTTACACTCATACACAATGTCATAAGTATTATTGCATCATATAAACTTTTAGCGAAAGGAGTTGGTTATCCCTAATATTGACTGCAGCTGCAAATCAAACTATACTACCGTCCAAAAGAAAGTATACCAAATATTTTTGCCGTTTAAAATCTTAATTTTAAACCTAGATCCAGGAAAATTTACAGAAACAGGTGAGAGGGTAATGGCAACTTATGTGTAATGACAAATTTCTCGTCTCGCGAACTGTCTTGCTCAAACGCTCATTTTCTGAAAAGTAACATGCACGTATTTCACAAAATGCACGTGCATAAAAAGCGTATAAAAGCAGCTCTGCATGACACAAGGCATTGTCACCGAATAAAAAATCACACAAGAAGACATGCCACGCCTGACCGCAGTACATAGAGAGAGCCGTAGGAATGGCCCAACAAGGAGGGGTCACATGCCCTCATCGCGAGAACCTTGGCTGCACCCGGGTAATCCACCTCAGGAACCGCTTCATCCAGGCAACAGCAAGGGCACTCGGACATGGTATCAGTCGACAGACAGTATCACGACGACTGCGTGAACATGGTATTCGAGCACGACGTCCATGCCATTGGGTGGTACTGACACAGCAACACCGGCGTAACAGGCTCCAGTGGGCAAGACAACTTCGACGTTGGCAAGTCCGAGACTGGTCACGAGTCCTCTCTTTTCGGATTAGAGCAGGTTCTGCGTATTCACAACTGATGGCCGTCAACGTATCTACAGACGTATTAGAGAGCGTTTATTATAGCTCCTAACCCCAGTCAACATTCGACAGCTGAACAGTGCCTGAATGACATCTGGCAACAGATTCCACACAACGTCATAAGACGCTTGACGCGTAATTCATGCGCGGACGTATTGTTGCTTGTGTCAATGCTCAAAAGAGGACATACTCGCTACTGAGGCAGTACATGGCTCTTAAATTGTGTACCTGGCATTTTGACAAACTTTCTATTTGTTCAGTTTCTCTTTGTTATGATCCATATTTGGACCCCCTCAAGTGTTTGTTTCCTTTTCATTTCTTTATCATTGTTATTTCTGACTTGTGTTTATGTTTAAATAATGCAGGAATGAATACTCTAATGAAATATAAAACATATTTTGTTGAAATCGTTTTGTTGGCTTTCGAAACTAGTGTATTACTTTCTTTGGACGGTAGTTTATAAAATATAAAACCTTGAGGTATATTTGGTAATACTAGTATATGTTGTGGTGACATTCACAGGAAACTCTTAATTTTAGTAATAAACTTGTGTAATGAGGTTATGGTTTTACTGTTAATTGATTTACTCAGTGAGTCATTACCGTAGATACTGTTTTAATGTCGTATCCTTGAATATAAAAAATACATACTTATTCTTAAGTCTTCATAATTACGGTTTGTCCATTGTGATTTGCTCATATTTTCCCTCATGGCATTACGTGTCAAGCTTCCAATGTTTGCAAGTTCTTGGTCAGTGCACATTTTAAGATTAAACAAACGCCTCACTTTCAATCAATTTCTTCTATACGAGTGAGTGAGTGAGTTTAGTTTTACGCCGTTTTTAGAAATATTTCAGCAATATCACGGCGGGGATACCAAGAAATGGGTTTCACACATTGTACCCATGTGGGAATTCGAACCCGGTCTGGGCGTGACGAGCAAACGCTTCAACCACTAGGCTATCCCACTGCCCCTTCTACCATACGAAGCTTGGAATGCTTTAGACGAACAGAAAAAAGTTTATAGTAAAAAAATAAATATATATGTATATAATGAAAAGGAGCCCTGAGACTTTCTTCATTGCACGGAGGAAATCTAGACTTGCCACCTTTTCTAGACTTGCGTGGGCTTTCTTGGATATCTTTGCTTCAGGGTCTGAAGTATGGCAGACTAGGAATGCTGTACTCGTATTGCGTTTCACCTGTGTTAAATGACATGGGCAAACACTGGTACATAATTAAACGGCCAAAATGTACTGTCATTTCGAGACCAATGCCATATAGTTGGACTGACTGACTGCCTGAGTTTGATTTTACGTCGCTTTAAGCAATATTACAGCAACATCATGGCGGGGATGCCAGAAATGGGGCTTCACACGATGTACCCCATGTGGGGATTCGAACCCGGTCTTCGGCGTGACGAGCCAACGCTTTAACCACTAGGCTAGCCCACCGCCCCATATATAGTTGGAATATTGTTGAGTTCGGTGATAAACAACAAAACAAACTAAAACTTACATGAAAAGCGCTTCTTTTCCGACCACTGTAAGACGCCGGGCTGTTGAAGCATCACTTCCAGGGCGCCTCTGTCTGTGGCATAAACATGTGTAGTGTTGCCCAAGAAGATAGGGTACTGAAATAGAGGTCTCTCATAAAGCCTTGACATGACTGCTGTGGTTTAGGTAATACGGCGAATATTGAATTTGATGAAAAATATATCTTTTAGCTTCGTAATATATGTATGGACCTGTGCGTAGAGCTCAGGTGACAATCAGTTAAGCAAACGTTGGGCGCAGAGAGTCCGTGGATGGGTGACCGTGTTTGGCAGCTTGAATCCTGAGAGTTTCGAGGGACTTCAGTCCTGTCCCAGAACGAAGCACATATGATGCATGTTGTGTCACTTTATGCAGAATTGCCTCTGTTCGCCCAGCAGTAAATTGGGTTCCTGGTATGATACGATGGCAATCTGAATTTGAACCTTGAGCGCCTGACAGGCGACCAGTTGTATTCTCCACAGGAGTGTTCTGTATCCATTGAGCATGCAGTGTGCATAAATAACCCAGAAGTGTCAGAAGGGCTGTGCTCCTGGTGGAGAACCCAGATACCATCCTGATCTGCGCCCAGAGATCAAAGATCAAGAGGGATACTGCAAATCAAGGGCACCCAGAACAATGGGGAGTCTGACGACAGTGTACTTGGGATGCAAGCGAGACATTTCAAAGGTGAGGGCGAGGTCCGAATATTTAGCATGCGTTTCCTGAATATTGCCAATCAAAGGGACAGAAAATTCAATGATATAAATAAATTCATTTAGCTTTATCAAAAGGACAAGATCAGGTTTGTTGGCTGGAATTCGTCTGAAGCTGCACATGGGCCTATTCTACAGAAGTTGAAAGCAGCATTTTCTTTGAGGCCCTGGACATGTTCAGGGTTGTACCATGGATGGACCTCGGAGTCAAAACCACAGGCATGGCGGAGACGGTAGTAAAAGCAACGAGCCACGCCATCAGGTCGTTTAAGATATGCTGTTTGTGCCAAAGAAGGGCATCCACTCACAAGGTGTTAGACAGTCTCTCTGAATTCATTGCACAATCGACATTTCATGCAAATATTTTCTTTAAGAATCACATTTTGGCGATTAAGAGTGGGAAGTGACAGGTCTTGGACAGCAAAAAGAGAGCCCTCAGTTTCACATTTAAGACCAGCCGACTACATCCAGGCAAAGGAGTCGATGGGAATGCTATTCTGTTCCACACACTGCATATATGCACGATGCAGTGGTTTCCCAGAAAGCTTCACAAATGACCGACTCTGGGCAGACCTCACCTGGTTTACTCCCATCGCTGTACCGTCCAGCAGTACATCGCCATCAACAAAATCAACCTCAAATTTCAGATTCTGTCCAACAACCTCGGCACGCTTAAAATAGCTTTGGAATTTCTTGCTCACATCATGAGTCTTGACATGCATCACCAGAAGATCATCCGATAAATAAATATGTGCAAAAGTGCACAATATAATTCTATCATGAAGAGCCTCCACATTAATCAAACCCCCAACCTCCAGAATTGATTGGGCATATATAAACGGTTAAGAGAGAAACGAGGGTGGTGGGTTCTGTTATCAGACATGATCCTTCTGGTCAGGCGGTCAAGACTCTTGGATGTCCAATCAACTACTCGAAGGAATAGGAAAAGGACTGGCACAGCAAAAAGTTTTGACCTTGTTTCGAGAGCATTTAGCTCTGAGCTCCAGATTTTCTTTAAGCGAGATTTATACTCCGCCAGAAGTCCTCGTCTTGAATCTGGGCATTCTGGAGCTTGTCTCGAACTTGCATTCCAAGATAGGTGAAGGCCTGATCTTCCATAAGATGCTGAATAACTCCCCACCTTGTAACTTAACCCGATCCACCATTAACTACTTTGCCACGTTTCAAATGAAAAGTATTACATTTGCCGAGTCCAAAAGTCATGCCAATATCATTAGAAATAGACTCGACAACGAGAACCTGTTTTTTTTTCAATTGGCATCTCCTTTGGCAAGGAGCTCGATGTCATTTAGGATTTAGAGACAAGCAAAAAGCAAAGGAACTGAAGGAGTCCCCTGAAATATTCCCCTTCTGATTGGCATAGATTCCGAAGTCTACACCTGCCCTTGCGAGTACATCTCAGGTTGAGTCGACCAGCAACTCATTAAAGACTTGAGTAAATCAAGTAGTCGCTCAGAGAGGTCAATACAATGACGAAATTTCAGAATCCATTCATGAGGGACGGAGTCGTATATAGTCAATCCAGCACATGGAGAGGTTGGTGGTGATATGTTTTAGCCTCTTCCAAAATCATTTTCTGCACAAGAAGTTGATCCTTGCACCCTCAACATCCCTTTCTTGCTCCCTTCTGCTCCCTGTAAATTATATCATGGGAAAGAACAGTAAAAGATGACACGAGAGACTTGTCAAACCCCTGTGAAGATTATTTTATTCTGTATTCAAACACGTGATAGGGCGGAAGTTTTTGGGATTAGTCAAGTCTCCCTTTTTTGGGAAGGAGTATTGTGCGACGAGAGAGTTGAAACAGCGAAGTAATGGTGTTTGGACACAGGGGAACAGTTTCCAATACCGGTTTCGAATGCCGTCAGGCCCTGGAGCTAATACTAGATTTGGACTTTGATAACGCTTTTCAGGCAATCTGGTGAGATGTAACAGACAAGCGACCTAGTTATTTTCTCATGCATTTCATGGTCATAATCACGGACCCATGGTGCCTCCGGGTTACAGTCGGGTACAGACCACAGCTGTTTCCAGAACCTTTCATGGGCATACACGGGAAGCCGTTTGTCATGCTCTCACCATCACGGTTTGTTTTCAGTTGCCTGTAGAATTGTTTTTCGTTATTTCTAAAAAGTTTTTTCTGTTTGATGAATTTATTTTTTCCCATTTTTTCTTTTTTTAGTCCAAACCTTTATTTTGGCCTTAAGGGGAACTGACAATTTGGAGAACTATCTTTTCTTTCGTTGTCTTATACTGTAATTATAATTATTATTGTTAGTATTATATATGTTGACGCTAGAAGCTGTTGGTTCATTAACATTTTCAAATGAAATATTAAGCCTGTAACCTTAATGTACTGTGCTGAAACATGTTTCCGACAGTTTATAAAAATGAATCTGTGCTGAAATGCTAAAAGCTGTTACTTTGTTTGGAACATAGCTATTTACGGTCACCTTTGCAGTTGCGTAGGATCAACACGCACAACCAGTGCTGCTGTAATGTGGCCAGCGGTCAACGATGAAGTCGTAGTCAGTTATCACAGACTGGAGTTTGAGCATATTTCACCTCGGATCTATTGAAAATATATAACAGCGACAATATAAGTGATTCATTATATCGTTAACAGTCGTGCCATGTGTTCAGAAAGTAAAAGTACAATCATCAAACAGTATAATAGAAGCGACAAATACCTTTCTACATTGATAAGAAATCTCTGCTGAAAGCAGAGTCAATTGTACAATTGTGACTATATCATGAGTATATATCATCGAATAGTACAAAGGCTAATTATAAGTGGACTGAACATACGCACCTGAAATGCCCCTGAATGTTTTGTAGAGTCGCTAGAAGACAGAGCAGGTGCTGTTTGGTCAGAACAATAGCCATTACACAGAAACCTGAGAAAATAACAAATATTCGATGTAAGTCATAGACGTTCAGTCATGTACATATTGACGCAGCTGGTGATTTATATGTTGACAATGAGTATATTACCGTGACAGTGTACCGACCCTTCTCCATGGGACACTTACGTGATGTTCAGGACAGCATGTACTGCGACAACAACGTCCACTTGAGACCTCCCCAGAGCTCGCGCATGGACCCGACCTTCTAATCTGATTGTGGCATCATAGCCTCCAATTTATCATCGCCCGTCCGATATGGAATGCAGGTATGATATATTGATGGCAATTATAAATTTCATGTCATATCAGTTTCAACAGCTGTTGTGCCTGTTTTGTTTATGTAGCGAAAGCTTAGCAGTTTATAGCAGCAAATATAAGTGAACTTGATGGAGCACATGGAAATGGTACAATTACAGCCTTGGAAAATAGGTGCACACCAAACGAAACCTGTTATTGTGATCATATATACTCTTAAGAAGAGTAGGGGAACCATTTCTTTTATTACCACCCCACGCCAACACAACGTATGGGATGCACGTGCGGAAACGCAATAGCCAATACGTGCATGGGCTGTCATTCTTGATTTTGACGGTTTTCAAGAAGGTCGACAAATCACCGTAGATTAATTTTGACAATTGGCTTGTTGTTAGTGTTTGTTTCCAGCCAGGTTTGTTTTGTTTGAAAATGAATATCATTACAAATGCAAATTTCTCGTCATACACCAATCATCTTTCAAAGAGTGATTACTGTACAAAACAACTATGGTCATAAGGAAGTGCGGCACCCATGACGAGCCACCTCCTCGTGGTGGGTGCTGGGTAGTAACGCTAAGCGCTCTTCAACCCCCGTTGTGGACCCGAGGGTATGTTTCGGTCCACCACCAACCCGTTGCCGTGGGTTTGCGCCCCTGTGTCCTGTGGAGGACGGGAGTCTGGTGGTTGAGGGCATTAGGAGCCTGGAACCGTGTTCCTTTTGCCCAACACACCACTTCCTTTGGCCCCTGACTTCACCTATAGACGAAGATTGAGTAGAACTGGCCCGGTTCTATCAATCGGCTGGTCACATAATACCCTGTATGCATGGAAACATTCAAATTTATATTCATGTACATTTATATATATATATATATATATTGAATGTTGTGTTTCAAAATTATATTATTGTATCTATTTGCCTAGAGTCCTCTATGCCAGAGGCGGTGGCTCATGGGCCAATCTAGTGATAATGACCTCCAGTAAATGATGTATGTCTCTAATTTTTTTTATCTGGTCTTGGGCCGAACCAGTCGGGCATGGGGAATTGGTAGACAAAGGCAGCTATTTGTGTCGTTTTCTCTGGAGTATAACACCCCTGCCATCCCTGGTGTCAGCATCTTGGATATCCGGTGCATATTGACACTGTCCTTGTTGACACTCCATGGTGGGTGGGGAGCAGGGTGTCGAATAGATTTCCTTTCACCGTGTTACCCCAACAAGCTGGTTCAACTAGAACGAAAAAAAGAGACGATTGGACGAACTAGATCGTCCTAATGAAACTGTAATTCAACAAATACTGACTCCTTGGCAAGATTTCTGGTAATCAAAGCTGCAGACTTTCTCCCAATAAAAGCTAAACCCGTTCACCATTTCAAAGGCTATCTCTGGCATCTGTGGAGAGTTCAAAATGTTACGCGTCTCCGTAGTGGCTCGCTTCTTTGTGGAGTGTGCACGGAGGTAGCAATCTCCCAATCTGTTGTCTATCAAGACTTTTGCAAAATAGAGAAGGTTGCTGTGTCTGTGCACAGGACACTGAACTTCTTGTCGTGGCATCATCCGCGACAGGGGAAGATGCCTCGCTGATATGTCAGAGGACATTGCTTCAAGGAATTGCAGGATCAGGGCGTTTCAGCAGTAAAACGATATAACTTTAGGAGAGAAGGCATCCTTACCAAGACAAATACTTATCTTTTTTGACTTTTCTCGTTCGTCTCTTTCCGCAAAATCGATTAAAGCAGGCTACTTTAATATCGGGTGGATGTCTATGTACCCAGTCCACCCTCGATGTTATAAAATGTCAACATTTCGGACAGGGCTCACAATCTTGCCGAAGCTCTGTAGCGTAAGTCATCGTTGTGGCGATCGCGCCATGACGGTACCGACTACGTATGGATTACAAGTGCGCTAACTGTGATGGTGCACACCTGCTTCTTCTAAATCATGCCCTGTATGGCGGCGAGAATCTCACATTATGAAACTAAAATGTGAGAAAAATGTTTCTGGTATACCTGGATGCCAAAAACGTTCAATCAAATCTCAACTCCTTCAAACAGTACCTACGCTGCTGCAGTCACTCGCTCTGCGGCAGTGTCCTCTACTGCGTGTCAGACTGACTTGAGCTTGGGTCAAGTCATCAAAATATCTCTTCAGCTTCAGCCACTAAACCTACTGCCACTGTCACTCAGTCTACGTCTGGTTCTCAGACTGATGCAGTTGAATCAGAGACTCACTCACAAATATCTGTTTCCCAACCAGCAGTAAAAAATCAAAAAGGGAAGAAAGGAAAAAGGATTAATAGAGAGACAAACCTGTTGTCCCTTCACCTCCAGAGGTACTTTTGAAAATTCATTTGGACCTCTAGATATGGACGTTACTCCGTCCTCACAGGACAGAGCGGAGGAGCTTATTCTCCTCACATTCACGAGAGAGAGATCACCAATTGAGGGCACCATGACTCAATTGTCACTTGCTAATGCTGCAATGGAATTGCAGAGGACTAAAATCTAACTTCAATGAGATACAATTGCTGATACAAGATTTTCAGCCGACAGCAATATGTTCCTAAGAGACATATCTAAAACCTACAGATAATTTTACTTTAAGACAGTACAACGATTATCATTCATTTCTCCTCCAGGAGTGTGCTACTATGTTACTTTTTCAAGCAAAAATGTTAACAAAAAATAATTTTTAGATGTTCCTAAACACCTTTTCACAATATCAAAGACACGTTTTGCTTGTTTTCATTAATGCAAATCAGCAGAAGATGTTTTAAAAGGACTGAAATCATGGGAATGATTCTTTTACCATTTACACTCTCTACAACAGTTGTTTCTTGTTTTAATAATTGAAAAATGGTGACTTTAAATGGCAGTGCATCTTTTGTCTCAAAGCCGAATTTTATTTCAACCTTTCTATTGGACATCTAAATCACTGTTATTTTGGTTTACTTCGGCATGGTCGAAAATACGACAATTTAATTCTTCTGAAAAAAAATGCCTAAATAAAATAAATAAATCGATTTTCGCACCCTCTACCGGAAGGCAGAACATTATTTCAAGCTGATCCATAGAGTCATGTCCCTTTACCAATATCTTACGCACAACTTGAAACCATTCGGCAAACATCGACAACACCGCGTGCGACAGTTGTCGATGTACAAAGGCTAATTATTGTACATTCCATATATGGCAAGTTTTCTCTGTGTGGAAGCTCTTGTCCGCCTCCTGAATTTTCAATTATCGATTTCGAGGCAAAGTCGTAAGGGGTAACAAGTCTTTTTATTGCATCAGTAGGAAGCTACAGTGAGTGCATATGACCCAATATGTATAATATAGGCACAAACATGTGTGACATTGTGCCTTTAATAATGCGTTACACTAAACTAATTCTCTCATTGGAGTCTTTCTGGTTGAACCAAACACTTCCAAGGAGTAGAACTTTGATGATAAATGTTTGAAACGTCCCAAAATATATTCCAAATGTCCCATATGTCTCATGATGTACAGATCGATAGATCGATGTGTTTTCTGCGAAGTATTGTATTAAAGAGATGCGTAAAACCTTTCCTTCTTTTAAACATGAATACGCGTTCGGTGGTGGGGAGCCGTGCCAGTTAACACTTTTTATCAGAGTGTCCTGGTCTTGAATGCCAGTTGACTTTCATTTTGTGGAAGCAATGCTGGCTGAGTGGGTTCGACGGCTGACTCCCCGTGCTGGTGATTAAGTGCCTGACTCCCAGGGTGTGGGTTAGAATACCGGATAGAACTCAACCCAACAGAAGTACTAGAATGTGACTATGAAGTACTAGAATATAACTTGTGTATATATGCTCTGTTGCAGGCTCATTTACGTACCAGTGCGTAGTACGACAAGCCAGTAAACATACATCGGGCCTGACCGATGGATTTGCCAGCACCATGCATGTAAAGTATGTGACCGGCAAATAGCTGCAACTGAACGGTGCTGTTTGAAAGGCAA